>NC_041383.1:178149758-178268373 GCF_002162155.2 Triticum dicoccoides
GGGGGTTGAGAAAGGAAAAGCGCAAGAAATTGGTCCAAAAAACGAAAAGCAAAAGCAGAAACATTCACGACATATAGACATAAATATTTAAAAGGCCCACGGCCCGAGATCATTACACCCTAAACACCCAGTGGGTGGGTGGACCTACTACCTAACAAATTCTACTAAGGTGTCTTAGGCATCTCCAGCGCCGCGTCGCGACGTTGACGGCTCTCCCCTGGCGGCCTCCGGGTCCAGCGAGGCACCAGTGTCCTCTTCGGCACCCCCATTGTGGTAGATGCCCGTCTCCTCGGAGCCCCCCTCCGGATCGTGGAGAAGTAGGCCATAGTCATCACCAGCCAAGACCCCGCCGTCCTCCGCCCGCTCAGGGTGGAACTCGTCGTGTAAGGCGAACTCGGCGATGTAGCTGGCCCGGGAAGCGATCCGGCCGGCTTGCTCCTCCAGCAGCTGCTCTGAGCCGGCCCGCTGGCCCATCAGCGTGTCCAGCTGCAGGTCCGGATGCCAAGACAACGCGAACCGGAGCGCCATCTCAGCGCCGGCATGAGCAGCGGAGACGCGCCACTCGTGAAGCCAGTCCGGCCCCATCTCCAGCCAACGCGCCAGGCGCGTGAAGCTGCTGGGCTCGACGGAGTCTGATCAAAGGGGCGCCGTCATCGCGGTACCGGCCTGGGACAACCGCCCCATCTGCTCCCCCAAGACCCGCAGGCGGGCCTCAGCAGCGGCGATGATTTTCGGGAAGGTCCACGCCACCCGCGGGTCAGTCCCGGATCCAACGACTCCGGTCGGGTCGCGCTGAAAGCGACGGCTTCCTCTGCCAGCCGTTGCATCTCCGGAAAGGCTCCGGCCACAAAAAGTGAAGCATATCAAAAAAGGGACAACAAGGACGAGAGGCCGGATCCCGACCCGACAAAACACAAAAAAAGCACTTACTGGAGAAGGACTCTTCCAGGTGCTGCGCTTCGAGCAACGTACCATGCTGCTCCCGGTCAATGGTGCGGTCGCGCTCCTGGAGCGTCTTCTCTAGATCGGCCGCCTTGGCGAGGGCCGCCTTCAGCTCGGCGTCCTTGTTGTCGACCGCCTTCTTGGCCACCTCGCGATGACGGGCCTCGTCCTGACGGGCCCCCTCAGCCGTGGCAACCTGCCCACGCAGGCGATCCACCTTGGCCTGGAGCCGGCCCTTGTCATCATCCAGCCTGCCGCGCTGCTGGTCCGCCTCGACCAGGGCCTACTACACCTCTACCACCTTGGTGGCTTCCGCCTTAAGAAGCTCCACCTCGGCCTCGAGGCGGCTATTATGACCCGCCAGCTGCTCCTACAGCTGGTTGGCCTCGTCGAGCGACCGCCGGGCCGCGGCCGCCTCCACCCTCGCCTGCGCCGCCTCGACGGCAAGACGGCCAGTGTCAACAACAAGCTGGTCATAGTGATGACCAGCCCGGAGCAGACGAGTCTGCCAGGACAGCACCTGGGCTGCGAAAAAGAAAGATTCAACAAAGGAAAGCAAGAACTTAAGATTTGGCCCAACTGTTACATAGTTGGCCCGAATCTGGGGGGCTACACCCAGTGGGTGTGCTAGCGCGCCCCCACTAGAAAAGAGCATGAAGATACCTGCAGCGACGTGAAGCTCCTCCTCCTTGGCGGCGAGCTGCTCCTTGAGCTCCCGGTACTTGCCCAGGAGACGGTTGAAGCTGCCGACCCGGTAGGCGTTGAGTTGCTGAAGAAAGCAGAAATCAGGACAAAAACAACATTCTAAAGATTCGACCCAACTACTATGTAGTTGGCCCTAACCTCGGCGCCCCCCCCCCACAAAGAAGAAGTTGCAAAAAATAAGAAGCTTACCCGAACGGCGTGCTCCAGGTCACGCGTCCGCTCCACCTCGGCCTTGGCGAAGGCCTCGAGCTGGTCCGTCCAGCCGCGCAGACGGCGGCTGATGGCATCCATCGCCGCCTCCTCCTGGGTCTGAGGTCCAAAGACCACGGCGCCCCCGCTCTGCACTGGCTGCGGCACGACGGCCCGGCGCCATCCCTGCCGGGGCAGCAAGGCGTGCTCCCCACTGACCGCTCCTGACACGGCCGGCACCTCCTCGAACGCCCTCTCTGACGCCGTCGATGACCCGGACACCGGGACGCCCTGCGTCGCCGCCCTCGGTCCGGACGCCGGGACGGCCTGCTGCACCACCACCCGCCAGCTGCTGGGGTGGCCTCCGACACCGCCGCCTGCGGTGCCTCCACCAACACCGACCGCGCCTCGGCGGCGCCTCGCGCGCTGCCGCCCGCAGCGCCTCCTCCAAGACGGCGCCGCCTCCACCTCCATCAGCCCCCGCCCACTCGACAACATCGACCTGCGGCGGGGTATCATACTCCACCTCCATGACCTCCTAGTCGAGGATCACTACCTCAGCCCGGCCCACGGCCGCGCTCCTCACCAATGACGGCTCGAAGACCATCGCCGCCACCACCGAGCCCTCCGGCATCTCGCGCCAGGCCGGCTCCGCGTTGGCTCGCGCCCATGCCGCCGCAGCTTCGGTCCAAGCCCGAACCGACGCCGCCTCCAGCTCCGCCTCGGCCCTATTCATGTCTCGCCAGGCCAAGCCCTCGGTGTTGTTCGGTTCCAGGCCAAGGTCCGAGTCGGCCCGTCCCTCCTCCTCAACCTGGTCGACGAGGCCGGACCGACTCCTGCGGAACGCGGTCCCTTTGGCGGCCGAGACGGCCGCCGCCGCCCTTGCCAGCGTGATTGGTGACTTGAAGAAGAAGAAGACAGAATAAGCAAAAGACAAGGCTAGCTCGACAGTCCGGATGCATACAGGAGATAGAGCTTACCCCGACAGGACCAGGACTGCGGTTGGCCTCCCATGCCCGGCGCCACTCTTCCTCTTGGCCGGCCTCCCGGCTCCGGCTGGGTCTGCCATGCGATTCGAGGCCCGGGGTCGCGGCGCGACGATATCCTTCCCATGCGGGAGACTCGGCGCCGCCTCGCGCAATGACCCGGCTCCGCCCGCGTCGCCGCCTCCCCCGCCCAACGCAACTACACCAACAACTGGCATCAGCATCGCCCGTGCCATACCGCGGTCAACAACTCGAGATACACGAAGAAAAATACAAGACTTACCCGCACGACGCCCAGCACCGGCGTCGGCCTCGGCTTCCTCCTCCCCACTGTGGGCCGCGGGCTCCTCCAGCGCCACCGGCACCACCTGTGATGGATCCCGGGCATAAGGATGCCAGATCGCATTCAGAAGCACCTCTCGCCTCGCATCAGGACGGACGAGGAGGTGCGCAGCAGCAAAGTAAGGTGACCAGACACTCACCTGTGGCGCCGGATTCGACTCGCTGTACGGTACCTTGCCGAACCGCCAGTCCTCCCCAAGGTTGGCCTTGGAGATGTCGTTCACTCAGCGCGCGATCTGCTCCGCCGTCAGGCACGTCGACCCGATGCGGTTGGGATCTTGAAGACCGACCATCTCGCCAATGAGGCAGGAGCGCCTCTGCAGTGGGAGAACACGGCGCATGATGAACGCGGTGATGAGGTCGTTGCCGGTAAGCCCCTCCCGCGTCCTCATCACCATCACCCACTCGCAGAGATTGATAATCTCCTGCGACGGGCGCCTGGGGGAGTAGCCCTAGTTCATCTTCACCCACGGCAGCGTGATGGCGAAGGCCCGAAGGTTGATGCGGTCCGCACCCAAGTTGCGGACATAGAAGAAGGAGTTCTGCCATTTCTTTGCAGAATCCTCCAGCGGGATCTTGCGGCAGTCCGCCCCCGACCACTTTGAGATGACGGCGGCGCCGCAGTCGGCGAACTCTCCAGCCGTCGGGCCCTGCTGCTTCAGGAAGAAGAAGCGCGCCCAAAGGTCGATCGTAGGCTCGACCCCCAGGTACCCCTCACAGAGGGTGACGAAGCCGAAAAGCTGGACGATGGCGCCGGCGCCAAGATGGTGCAGCTGGAGCCCGAAGAACTCCAGGAACGTGTGGAAGAAGGTGCTCGCCGGCAACCCAAATCCGCGCTCGAAGTGCATGAGGAAGACCACGTGCTCCGACTCCTCGGGCTGCGTCCTTTGCTTGCCACGGCAGACGGACGGCGACATCTGTCTCCTGCTGCAAGCGCCGCGACGCCCGAAGATGGGCGATGTCTTCGGTGGTGACTTTCGAGCCCATCCAAGAGCCCGACGACAGTGCCATGGACGAAAGGAAGAGAAGGAGAAAGAAGATGGACGACGACAAAGTTCTGCTCGGGGCAACGGGCGCCGCAGTGCATCAGTTGCAAGGAGCAGAGCAAGAGCAAAGGAGCACGAGCGAGAATAATGTTTGTCGCCCCATGCCCCCCATTTTATAACCCTCGGGTTGAACGTGGGGGAGTGGGATCGTCTGTATGCGCCCTTTCCACTACCCCGTAATAAGTGTGCACGTACAAACGCAATAACTGCCTGGGGAAGAGCAACCGACCCCCGGACGCCGCAATAAATCCGCACGCATGGGCCAAGGGTGCGTGGCGGCGGGCCCCAGCCCATTGTTCAGTCCCGTCATGCGCGTGGCCTATCAGGACCCTCCGACTTCCGGGCACCACATGGCGCCCGCGCGAAGCCCGAGGGATTGCCCCATGATTCGATGGACTCCTCGGTTCCCGACCCGCTGGGACGCTGCAATCCGGTTTCCGAGGAAACTGACGCACAGTGGGTGTTGCCGGACCCGGCGCTCGTAGAATCCGCCTTGCTTAAAGGGGAAACTGCGAAGGCCCACTCATCCGAAGATGGCGGACCTTCACAACTTCGAGGACTACTCTCGATGGGATGAACCCCGGGCAGGCAACGGAACCCGGATCCTTTTCAAAAACAACGGGTCCAGCATCGCCCCTCAAGCCGGCACGCGCTTGGCCGAGTCGCTCGAACCGGCCAAGCCCCGCAACCTGGCAGAACTCTCTGACCCGGCGAGACGCGTCGACTCGGCCTCAACAACTAGCACAAGGCAGCCGAACCCGGCACAACCAAAGCTTCCTCAACAAGCCAGCTCCACCCGTGGCGTGCTCCGCAATCCAGCCACGGGTCAGCTCCCGTCCCATCCAGGCTGTACGATGGGACAAGCCTTCAATCACCAATGACCAAGGCAATAGTGCCCCGCCCATGCCTCTGGTCAGCCGGAGCGTGGCAACAGTGCCCCTCATCTACCCGCTGACCAGGGCTGGCATGGCTACAGTGCCCCCGCCCTCGCCGCTGACGATAGCAAGCGGCGACCTGATGGAGCGCCACTTTACACGACTCAACTCGACCACGCCCTGACGATCGACAAGACGACACACAGTCCCCCTAGGCATGCGGGGCCCGCACCTAGGGGAACCCGGCGAACCACAGGCCCCCAGTGGGTCCCAGCCCGGGTCCCCGGACGCCGACAACCTGGACCCACCCACTTGTAATATTACCATTGTACCCTTGGGGGGTTGGTCTATAAAACCTCCAGGAGCCCACGCATATACGGGCATGAGAGAAGCAAGCAAGTAAGCAGAGAAGTAAGCAGCAACAGAGCGTAGAGAGGAACTAGCCACCGAAACAGCAACACCCAGAGAGAAGGAGCAGCCTAAGACTTGGCCAGCTTGCAACATTGTACTATCAAACATCAAACTACACTCGGCAGGACTAGGGGTGTTATCTCTCCGGAGAGCCTCGAACCTGGGTATGTCTGGCGTCCCGCGCCCGCTCATACCAACCTCGCCTCTGGAGCCCACCAGCGCCCTCGAGCCTCCTCCTCTCTTTAGCCATCCCTTGGCATCTGTCGTGTGCCCACCACGACAAAGGTCTTCCCTTTATCTTTGAAGGGAGATGCATTGACATGGTATAGGCTATGGGATGATATGGGATCATGGGACTATAAATGATTGAAATTGGAATTTCACCAGAAGTTTTATCCTATGCATCTTGTTCATCGTGATCGTAATTATATATATAATTTGTGGCCTCGCGAAGGAGAAAGCATCGTTCAAGCTTGGGGGAGGCTTAAGTCAATGTTATATTCATGCCCCAATCATGAGATCTCAAGAGAAATGATTATTCAAAATTTTATGCTCGGCTTTCTCTCAACAATCACACCATGGTTGATACTTCTTGTGCTGGGTCTACTATGATGAAGACTATTGAATACAAATGGGATTTATTGGAAAGAATTAAACGCAACTTTGAAGATTGGGATTCCGATGATGGTAAGGAGTCAGGTATGACACCTAAGTTTGATTGTGTTAAATCTTTTATGGATACCGATGCTTTTCGTGGATTTAGCACTAAATATGGACTTGACTCTGAGATAGTAGCTTCTTTCTGTGAATCATTTTCTACTCATGTTGATCTCCTAAGGAGAAGTGGTTTAAATATAATCCTCCCACTGAAGTAAAAGTAGTTGCACCTATTACAGTTGAAGAAAAGACTATCACATATAATGATCCTATTGTTCCTTCCACTTATATTGAGAAACCACCTTTCCCTGTTAGGATAAAGGATCATGCTAAAGCTTCAACTGTTGTTCGTAAGAGTAATACTAGAACATACACACCTCCTGAGCAAATTAAAGTTGAACCTAGTATTGCTGTGGTTAAATATCTCTTAGCTGATAATATTGATGGGCATGTTATTTATTTCTGTGATCAAGCTGCTAGAATTGCTAGACCTGATGCTAAGAAACATAGACCCGTTGCAGGCATGCCTGTTATTTCTGTTAAAATAGGAGATATTTGTTATCATGGCTTATGTGATATGGGTGCTAGTGCTATTGCAATACCTTATTCTTTATATCAAGAAATTATGCATGATATTGCACCTGGTGAGGTAGAAGAAATTGATGTTACAATTAAGCTTGCCAATAGAGATACTATTTCACCAATTGGGATTGTTAGAGATGTTGAAGTCTTGTGTGGGAAAGTTAAATATCCTGCATGTTGTTGGTTCCCCACAAGATGACTTTTGTCCCATCATATTTGGTAGACCCTTCTTGAATACTGTTAATGCTAAGATAGATTGCAAAAAGGATGTTGTTACAATTGGGTTAGGGGATACGTCTCATGAGTTTAATTTTGCTAAATTTCGTAGACAACCCCATGATAAATAATTGCCTAGTGAGGATGAAATTATTGGTCTTGCTTCTATTGCCATGCCTCCTACTGATCCTTTAGAACAATATTTGCTAGACCATGAAAATGATATGTTTATGAATGAAAGAAGGGAAATAGATGAAGTATTCTTTAAACAGGGACCTTTTTTGAAACACAACTTGCCTGTTGAAATCTTAGGAGATCCTCCACCACCCAAGGGTGATCCCGTGTTTGAGCTTAAACCTTTACCTGATACTCTTAAATATGCTTATCTTGATGAAAAGAAGATATATCCTATTATTATTAGTGCTAACCTTTCAGAGCAGGAAGAAGAAAGATTACTGAAAACTCTGAAGAAGCACCGTGCTGCTATTGGATATACTCTTGATGATCTTAAGGGCATTCGTCCCACTCTATGTCAACACAAAATAAAACTGGAGGAAGACGCCAAACCAGTTATTGATCACCAACGACGGTTAAATCCTAAGATGAAAGAAGTGGTAAGAAAGGAAATACTAAAGCTCCTCGAGGCAGGTATAATTTATCCCATTGCTGATAGTCAGTGGGTAAGTCCTGTCCATTGTGTCCCTAAGAAGGGAGGTATTATTGTTGTTCCTAATGATAAATATGAATTGCTCCCGTAAAGAATTATTACAGGTTATAGGATGATAATTGATTTCCATAAATTAAATAAAGCTACTAAAAAGATCATTACCCTATACCTTTTATTGATTAAATGCTAGAAAGACTATCCAAACATATACATTTTTGCTTTCTAGATGGTTACTCTGGTTTCTCTCAAATACCTGTGTTAGCGGAGGATCAAGAAAAGACCACTTTTACTTGCCCTTTCGGTACTTTTGCTTATAGACGTATGCCTTTTGGTTTATGTAATGCACCTGCCACCTTTCAAAGATGCATGATGGCTATATTCTCTGACTTTTGTGAAAAGATTTGTGAGGTATTCATGGATGATTTCTCCATTTATGGATCCTCTTTTGATGATTTCTTGAGCAAGCTTGATCGAGTTTTGCAAAGATGTGAAGATACTAGTCTCGTCTTGAATTGGGAGAAGTGCCACTTTATGGTTAATGAAGGCATTGTCTTGGGGCATAAAATTTCTGAGAGAGGTATTGAAGTTGATAAAGCTAAGGTTGATGCTAATGAAAATATGCCATGTCCCAAGGACATTAAAGGTATAAGAAGTTTCCTAGGTCATGCCGGTTTTTATAGGAGGTTCATTAAGGATTTTTCTAAAATCTCTAGGGCTCTAACAAATCTATTATAAAAAGATATTCCTTTTGTCTTCAATGATGATTGTGTAGAAGCGTTTGAAATACTTAAGAAAGCTTTGATTTCTGCACCTATTGTTCAGCCACCTGATTGGAATTTACCCTTTGAAATTATATGTGATGCTAGCGATTATGTTGTAGGTGCTGTTTTAGGACAAAGAGTTGATAAGAAACTAAATGTTATTCAATATGCTAGTAAATCTCTAGACAGTGCTCAGAGAAATTATGCTACCACTAAAAAAGAATTCTTAATGGTTGTATTTGCTTGTGATAAGTTCAGACCTTATATTGTTGATTCTAAAGTAATTGTTCACACTGATCATGCTGCTATTAAATATCTTATGGAAAAGAAAGATGCTAAACCTAGACTTATTAGATGGGTTCTCTTGCTACAAGAATTTGATTTGCACATTATTGATAGAAAGGGAGCTGAGAACCCCATTGCAGACAACTTGTCTAGGTTAGAGAATCTTCTTGATGACCCACTACCTATTATTGATAGCTTTCCTAATGAACAATTGGCTGTCATAAATGCTTCTAGTACTGCTCCTTGGTATGCTGATTATGCTAATTATGTTGTTGCTAAATTTATACCACCTAGTTTCACATATCAGCAAAACAAAAAGTTCTTCTATGATTTAAGACATTACTTCTGGGATGACCCGCACCTTTATAAAGAAGGAGTAGATGGTGTTATTAGACGTTGTGTACCTGAGCATGAACATGAACAGATCCTACGCAAGTGTCACTCCGAGGCATATGGAGGACACCACGCTGGAGATAGAACTACACATAAGGTATTGCAATCCGGTTTTTATCGGCCTACTCTCTTCAAAGATGCCCGTAAGTTTGTCTTGTCTTGTGATGAATGTCAAAGAATTGGTAATATTAGTAGACGTCAAGAAATGCCTATGAATTATTCCCTTTTTATTGAACCATTTGATGTTTGGTGCTTTGATTATATGGGACTGTTTCCTGCCTCTAACGGGTATACACATATTCTAGTTGCTGTTGATTACGTTACTAAGTGGGTAGAACCTATTCCAACTAGTAGTGCTGATCATAACATCTCTATTAAGATGCTTAAAGCAGTTATTTTTCTGAGGTTTGGAGTCCCTAGATACTTAATGACTGATGGTGGTTTATATTTTATTCATGGTGCCTTCCGTAAAATGCTTTCTAAGTATGATGTTAATCATAGAATTGCATCTCCATATCACCCACAGTCTAGTGGTCAAGTAGAATTGAGTAACAGAGAGATTAAATTAATTTTGCAAAAGACTGTTAATAGATCTAGAAAGAATTGGTCCAAGAAACTTAATGATGCATTATGGGCTTATAGAACTGCATATAAGAATCCTATGGGCATGTCTCCTATAAAATGGTTTATGGGAAAGCATGACACTTACCTCTCGAACTAGAACATAAGGCATATTGGGCCATTAAAGAGCTCAATTATGATTTCAAACTTGCCGGTGAGAAGAGGCTATTTGACATTATCTCACTTGATGAATGAAGAACCCAAGCCTATGAGAATGCCAAACTATCTAAAGAAAAAGTTAAAAGATGGCATGACAAAAGGATACAAAAGCGTGAGTTTAACGTAGGTGATTATGTGTTGCTATTCAACTCTCGTTTAAGAATTTTGTAGGAAAAATTCTCTCTAAATGGGAAGGCCCTTACGTTATCGAGGAGGTCTATCGTCCCGGTGCCATAAAAATCAACAACTTCGAAGGCACAAATCCAAAGGTGGTGAATGGTCAAAGAATCATACATTATATCTCAGGTAATCCTATAAATGTTGAAACTAATATTAATGAAACCGTAACCCCGGAGGAATACATAAGGGACACTTTCTAGAACGTTTCAGACTCTGAAAAGGAATATGTATGTGGTACGGTAAGTAAACCGACTCCAAAATAGTTCTAGTAGCAATTTTTCTCCGTTTTGGAATATTTAAGAAAATAGGAAAATAAGAAGTAGTCCGGGAAGGACACGAGGCATCCACGAGGGTGGAGGGCGCTCCCTACCCCCCTAGGCGCACCCCCTGCCTCGTGGGCACCTCGTGTGCTCTCCGGACTCCGTTTTCTTGCATGATACTTCTTTTAGTCGGTAAAAATTCATTATACAATCTTCCGAAGGTTTTGACCACCGTACCACGACGAAATCCTCTATTTTTGTTTTGAGTTGTTTCTGCCGCAGATTAGAGCAATATGTCGTCCCAGGATTCGAAGGGAGCAAGCTATGTGGCTGATTACCTTGTTGACCCTAAGGTCTAGGGGACTTGGAGCATTATGGTTGGACCACTGAGGAAGAAGAAGACTACGAGCCTAAGGGAAAGGAGGATACGAGCTCAGATGAAGATCAAGTCCCATTACCTCAACCTGGGGACATGCATGTTGAGTTTAAAAAGTCAAGCCTCCCAGATAGAGCGAAGAAACCTAAGATCGAGTTTATCCCTTTTTGTCTCTTGCAGGAGAACAAACAGGAACTATGCAGAAGGATATTAAGCCTTGAGCAGGAGATCGATGATCTAAGGGAGCAAAATTCCATTCTCAAGCGCAAATTAAGGAAGAAGCCTACATCATCAACAACTCCATCATCACCACCTTCGAAGAAGGACACATAAACACATGGGTATGGGCACTCATCACACCCCTATCTTTACTGTTTTAATTAGTTCGATCCTTTTGGTAATATCTTGATCTAGTAGAATAAAGTTTTGGTATGACTTAGTTTTGAGTTTTGCTTTGTGATCCCTCTATGTAATCGAGTCCGTGAGCTATATATAATAAAGATTAGTGTTAAGTCAAGGGCTTTGCTATCTTGCTATGATCTTGAGGAAATAAAAGAGTAAAAAGAAATAAATGAGACCATATTGATCTTATGGATAGTAATGACTTCACATATAGAGAGTATGATGATTAAAAGTTGTTGAGAGTTGGCAAACATAGTTTTGGTCTCGTTGCAATTAATAGGAAGTAATAAAGAAAGAGAGGTTTTCACATATAAATATACTATCTTGGACATCTTTTATGATTGTGAGCACTCATTAAAGTATGACATGATAAAGAGTTGATGTTGGACAAGGAAGACAACGTAATGGGTTATGTTTTCTCACATCTCAGTTAAAGTATATTTTCATGGATCGTCCAACATGTTGAGCTTGCATTCCCCCTCATGCTAGCCAAACTCCTTGCACCAGGTAGAGATACTACTTGTGCTTTCAAATATCCTTAAACCTAGTTTTGCCATGAGAGTCCACCATATCTACCTATGGATTGAGTAAGATCCTTCAAGTAAGTTGTCATGTTGCATGCAATAAAAATTGCTCTCTAAATATGTATGACTTATTAGTATGGAGAAAATAAGCTTTATATGATCTTGTGATATGGAAGTAACAAAAGCGACGGACTGCATAATAAAGGTTCATATCACAAGTGGCAATATAAAGTGACGTTATTTTGCATTAAGATTTCATGCATCCAACCATAAAAGCACATGACAACTTCTGCTTCCCTCTACGAAGGGCCTACATTTACTTTGTGTCTTATACCTTATGCAAGAGTCAAGGTGATCTTCACCTTTCCCTTTTATATTTTATCCTTTGGCAAGCACCTCGTTTTGGAAAGATCCTGATATATATATCCAATTGGATTGTAAGTTAGCATGAACTACTATTGTTGACATTACCCTTGAGGTAAAAGGTTGGGAGGCAACACTAGAAGCCCCTATCTTTCTCTGTGTCCGATTAAAACTCCATAACCATAAGTATTGCGTGAGTGTTAGCAATTTTTGAAAGACTAAATGATAGTTGAGTATGTGGACTTGCTGAAAAGATCTTATGTTGACTCTTTCCTATGTTATGATAAATGGCACTTGCTTCAATGACTGAGACTATAGTTTGTTAGTTCTCAATGAAGTTTCTGAATCATACTTGACATTGTGAATAGATTGTTACTTGAGCATAAGAAATCATATGACAATATTATGTTGTTGTTATAAGAATGATCATGATTCCCTCATGTCCGTATTTTTTATCGACACCTCTATCTCTAAACATGTGGACACATTTTTCAATATCAGCTTCTGCTTGAGGACAAGCGAGGTCTAAGCTTGGGGGAGTTGATACGTTCATTTTGCATCATACTTTTATATCCATATTTATTGCATTATGGGCTATTATTACACATTATGATCTATCATAGTCCTTTCGATGAGTAAGAGTGTCGAACCCAACGAGGAGCAGAAGGAAATGACAAGCGGTTTTCAGTAAGGTTTTCTATACAAGCACTGAAATTGTAAGTAACAAATAGTTTTGTGATAAGATAAATTGTAACGAGTAACAAGCAATGAAAGTAAATAAAGTGCAGCAAGGTGGACCAATCCTTTTTGTAGCAAAGGACAAGCCTGGACAATTTCTTATAATGAGAAAAGATCTCCCGAGGACACATGGGAATTATCATCAAGCTAGTTTTCATCATGCTCATATGATTCGCGTTTGGTACGTTGATAATTTGATATGTGGGTGGACCGGTGCTTGGGTACTGCCCTTACTTGGACAAGCATCCCACTTATGATTAACCCCCTATTGCAAGCATCCACAACTACAAAAGAAATATTAATGTAAACCTAACCACAACATTAAACATATGGATCCAAATCAGCCCCTTACGAAGCAACACATAAACTAGGGTCTAAGCTTCTGTCACTCTAGCAACCCATCGTCTACTTATTACTTCCCAATGCCTTCCTCTAGGCCCAAATAATGGTGAAGTGTCATGTAGTCGACGTTCACATAACACCACTAGGGGAAAGACAACATACATCTCATCAAAATATCGAACGAATACCAAATTCGCATGACTACTAATAGCAAGACTTCACCCATGTCCTGAAGAACAAACGTAACTACTCACAAAGCATATTCATGTTCATAATCAGAGGGTAATAATATGCATTAAGGATCTGAACATATGATCTTCCACCAAGTAAACCAATTAGCATCAACTACAAGGAGTAATCAACACTACTAGCAACCCACAGGTACCAATTTGTGGTTTTGGTACAAGATTTGATACAAGAGATGAACTAGGGTTTTGAGAGGATATGATGCTGGTGAAAGTGTTGATGGAGATTGACCCCCTCCCGATGAGAGGATCGTCGGTGATGATGATGGTGATGATTTCCCCCTCCTGGAGGGAAGTTTCCCCGGCAGAACAGCTCTGCCGGAGCTCTAGATTGGTTCCGCCAAGGTTCCGCTTCGTGGCGGCGGAGTTTCGTCCCGTAAGCTTGCCTCTGATTTTTTTCCAGGGTGAAAGCCTTCATATAGCAGAAGATGGGCACTGGAGGGCCACCAGGAGGCCCAGGAGACAGGGGGGCGCGCCCACCCCTACTGAGCGTGCCCCCACCCTCCTGGCCAGGGTGTGGGCCCCTCTGGTGTTTTCTTTGCTCAATAATTCTTATTAATTCCAAAACTAACTGCCTTGGAGTTTCATGATTTTTGGAGCTGTGCAGAATAGGTTTCCAATATTTGCTCCTTTTCCAGCCAGAATTCCAGCTGCCGGCATTCCCCCTCTTCATGGTAAACCTTGTAAAATAAGAGAGAATAGCCATAAGTATTGAGATATAATGTGTAATAACAACCCATAATGCAATAAATATTGATATAAAAGCATGATGCAAAATGGACGTATCAACTCCCCCAAGCTTAGACCTCGCTTGTCCTCGAGCAGAAGCCAAAATCGAAAAATATGTCCACATGTTTAGAGATAGAGGTGTCGATAAAAATAAAATACGGACATGAGGGCATCATGATCATTCTTATAACAGCAATATAAAATAGATTTTATCATATGATTTCTTATGCTCAAGTAACAATCAATTCACAATGCCAAGTATGGTTTAGAAACTTCAATGGGAACTAACAAACTATAATCTCAGTCATTGAAGCAATTGCAATTTATCATAACATCAGAAAGAGTCAAGAATAGAGCTTTTCAGCTAGTCCACATACTCAACTATCATATAGTCTTCTATGATTGCTAACACTCACGCAGTACTTGTGGTTATGGAGTTTCAACCGGACACTGAGAAATATAGGGGCTTATTGTGTTGCCTCCCAACGTATTCACCTTTGGGTGATGTTAACAATAATAATTCATGCTAACTTACATCCAATTGGATACATATATCAAGATCTTTCAAACACGAGGAGCTTGCCAAAGGATAAAATTAAAAAGGGAAAGGTGAAGATCACCTTGACTCAAGCATAAAGTAAAAACATAAAAGATAGGCCCTACGCAGAGGGAAGCAGAGGTTGTCATGTGCTTTTAGGGTTGGATGCATAAAATCTTAATGCAAAAGAACGTCACTTTATATTGCCACTTCTATATGGACCTTTATTATGCAGTCCGTCGCTTTTATTGCTTCCATAACAAGATCGTATAAAGCTTATTTTCTCCGCACTAATAAGTCATACATATTTAGAGAGCAATTTTTATTGCCTGCGACATGACAACTTACTCGAAGGATCTTACTCAATCCATAGGTAGATATGGTGGACTCTCATGGCAAAAACTGGGTTTAAGGATATTTGGAAGCACAAGTAGTATCTCTACTTGGTGCAAGGAATTTGGCTAGCATGAGGGGGAAATGCAAGCTCAACATATTGGGAAGATCAATGACAATATACTTTAACTGAGATGTGAGAAAACACAAACTATTACGTTGTCTTCCTTGTCCAATATCAACTCTTTTAGCATGTCATACTTAATGAGTGCTCGCAATCATAAGTGATGTTCAAGATAATATATTTGTATGTGAAAACCTCTCTTTCCTTATTACTTCCTATTAATTGCAACGATGACCAAAACTACGTTTGTCAACTCTCAATAACTTTTATGCCTCATACTTTCTATGTGTGAAGTCATTACTATCCATAAGATCAATATGAACTCTTTTATTCTTTTTATTCTTTCTACTTTCTCAAGATCATGGCAAGAAATCAAAGCCCTTTACTCAACACTAATCTTTATTATAGATAGCTCACAGACTCGATTACAAAAAGAGATCACAAAGCAAAACTCAGAACTAATTGATACTAAAACTTCAATCTCCTAGATCAAGATACTACTAAAAGGATCGAACTAAATAAAACGGTAAAGATAGGAGTGTGATGGTGATACGATACCGGGGCACCTCTGTAGGACCTTGAGAAGAGGTGTCTAGAGGGGGGGGGTGATTAGACACTAAGTACCAAAGTTGCAGTTTTTAAGTTTCCTTAAGTTTAAGTGGAGTTTAGGCACAAGTTTAACATTCACAATACACATCAAGCAAGCATGCAAAGAATATGTGAGCAGCGGAAAGTAAAGCATGCAACTTGCAAGAATGTAAAGGGAAGGGTTTTGGAGGATTCAAACGCAATTGGAGACACGGATGTTTTTGGCGTGGTTCCGATAGGTGGTGCTATCGTACATCCACGTTGATGGAGACTTCAACCCACGAAGGGTAACGGTTGCGCGAGTCCATGGAGGGCTCCACCCACGAAGGGTCCATGAAGAAGCAACCTTGTCTATCCCACCATGGCCGTCACCCACGAAGGACTTGCCTCACTAGCGGTAGATCTTCACGAAGTAGGCGATCTCCTTGCCCTTACAAACTCCTTGGTTCAACTCCACAATCTTGTCGGAGGCTCCCAAGTGACACCTAGCCAATCTAGGAGACACCACTCTCCAAGAAGTAACAAATGCTGTGTTGATGATGAACTCCTTGCTCTTGTGCTTCAAATGATAGTCTCCCCAACACTCAACTCTCTCTCATAGGTTTTGGATCTGGTGGAAAGAAGATTTGAGTGGAAAGCAACT
Source organism: Triticum dicoccoides (assembly GCF_002162155.2). Classification (NCBI taxonomy): domain Eukaryota; kingdom Viridiplantae; phylum Streptophyta; class Magnoliopsida; order Poales; family Poaceae; genus Triticum; species Triticum dicoccoides. Next base: position 178,165,981 of record NC_041383.1, read on the forward strand.
TGGGAAAGGCTAGAGATCAAGATTCATATGGTAGGAATGGAATATCTTGGCCTCAACACATGAGTAGGTAGTTCTCTCTCAGAAAATGTATGCTGGAAGTGTAGGTTCAGTCTGATGGCTCTCTCCACGAATGAAGAGGAGGTGGAGGGGTATATATAGCCTCCACACAAAATCTAACCATTACACACAATCTACCAAACTCGGTGGGACCGAATCGTTAAACTCAGTCAGACCGATTTAGCAAATAATGTGACCGTTAGGTTTTTCGGTGGGACCGAAATGCAACTTGGTGAGACCGATATGGTTAGGGTTAGGGCATAACGTAATCTCGGTAAGACCGATTACACAAACTTGGTGAGACCAATTTTGGTAATGAGCTTTCCAGAGAGTTGGTCAGGCAAACTCGGTTTGACCGATTACACAAACTCGCTGGGACCGATTTTGGTAATGAGTCAACCAGGAGGTTTGCATTGTAATCTCGGTAGTACCGGTTACTCAAACTCTGTGAGACCGATTTTGGTAATGGACATACACAGAGAGATTACAATCCCATCTCGGTGAGACCGAGATCCCTATCGGTGAGACCGATTTGCCTAGGGTTTGTGGCAGTGGCTATGACATCTGAACTCGGTGGCGCCGGATAGAAAGAATCGGTGGGGCCGAGTTAGACTTTTGGTTTAGGACATATGTGTGGAAGTGGGAAAGTAGTTGAGGGTTTTGGAGCATATCACTAAGCACTGTGGGGCAAGAAACTCATTAAGCAACACCTCATCCCTTCTTGATAGTATTGGCTTTTCCTATAGACTCAATGTGATCTTGGATCACTAAAATGTAAAATGAAGAGTCTTGATCTTGAAGCTTGAGCCAATCCTTTGTCCTTAGCATCTTGAAGGAGTTCCCACATCCTTTAGTCCATGCCACTCCATTGTTGAACTTATCTGAAACATACTAGATAAAAGTGTTAGTCCAACAAGAGATATGTTGACATTAATTACCAAAACCACCTAGGGAGCACTTGTGCTTTCAATCTCTCCCTTTTTGGTAATTGATGACAACATACATCAAAGCTTTAGATAAAGGTATAAAGAATAGCAAGTAAAGCTTTGGAAATACATGTAACAGGCATAGGCTCCCCCTACATGTATGCAATCATGTGAATATGGAATATAGAAGCATGTGAGAGCATAACCATGATAGAGTAGGCAATGTGTTACATGTATCTTGGCCATATGCATCAGAGCAAAGAATATTGAGAATACCTTCATGCCCATGAGTCCTTCTTGCAAACAGTATGTACATCAGCAAGAATTCCTCATACACATGATTGTGATGCATATACTTACCTTGTAGTCTTGAGTTGGCTTAGGATGAAATGAACCTGCGCAAACAAGGTTAGACAACACAGGCACATCTACTAGCCAGAGCAAACAGAAGAAACCACAAGAATACCAAGACTGGGATGACATGTAGAGAGTGAGTACTAAGTACCACATTGGATTAAACATGTCCCCAAGAGTAAAGATATGCAATGAATTTAAATGATTTCTTTCCCTTAGATGTCTTGCTCCCCCTGAATCTAGCATGGGATACTGGGAGAAGATAGGGAATAGAAAATCAGAGCCGAAAGATATGAATGATGATCAGAGCTAATGCATGCTAATGCAAATAAGCACAAAAGATCATATGAACATGCCTCTCCCCTCAAGAAGACATGTGGCATCTCTCATCTTGAACACCAAGCATCTGGGATCCTTGAGAAATACTTCTACTTAAGTATTCTCTCCCCCTGGAGATCTCTCTCTCCCTTGAGGATGTCTCTCCCCCTTGAGGAGGTGATAAACTCTTTCTCTGATGTGATCTCTCTCTAAATGATAAGCTTTGATGTGATCTCTCTCTCCCCCTTTGACATCAATTTCCAAGAAGGGTTTTCTGGAATCTGTCGAATGGGTTTGGTCCTTGAGACACAGCACAAAGCAATGATAAAAATGTGATGCTTGTAGAGGACAAGATTCATTGAGTGGAGCTGGATCAAAAGAAACATAGAATATGTGGCAAACTGTTTTTCTTGTTGTGAAATTGGTGGCACCGAGTGGTATGCTTCAGTTGTACCAAAAGGATTCGGTCGGACCGAAGACAGCAAATCGGTGAAACCGAGTTCATCGCAGAGTAAACACTTGTCACCTCAGCTCACTAGACTAGTAAGATCTCACAAAGATTTGGAAGGAATTTACTAAAAGATATGCAATGAATTTGAATGCAGAGAATGCAGAGCAAACAGAAAGAAATCTAGAAAGAGTAAACAAATATGCATGAGAAAAATGCACAAACACAGAAAAGAACACAAGAGAGCTTCATCTAGAGATGGTCGGCGATGAAGTCACCTATGTTAGAGTATATTGACTTAGGAGTCAAGTGAGATCACTTGATCATATGTCATACTCATCGTTTAAGCTCAAAATGGGGTTGCCGTTTTTCGTTTAAGCATTTTGATGTATTCACATCTTGTCGAGTTCCTTTAGCTCATGACTTGGAGTAAAGCTTCTCTAAGATGGAATAACATACCTTGGTTGGTGGTGTTGTCCATGTAGTTGAACTTGTGTGGGTTGCTCAAAGTTTATGTAGTTCATCAAGAGTTTGGAGCGCCGCTTGGAATTTGAGTTCATCTACCTACATGGGTTAGTTCTTGCAAGGAAGAGCACTTGTGTATCCAAAAATGACAATCATGAAGCTCAACATAGAATTTGTCAAAGGATATGTTTGAATGGTTTCGTGCTTCCTTGTCTTCAACCACCATAGTGTAGAAACTTGGTGATGTAGAGATTGCTCAAGATGTGAGTAGATTACAATCTCATGGAATTAGATTCAACCAAGTACCTACATGGGTTAGATAATATGCAAGATGCAAATATATCCAAGACATAAGATTTTCATCATAAGAGAAATATCAAGGATTAGTCATAAGCTCATGTCTTGCATGTATCCAATGGAGTTTCTACTCCAAGTTTGAAGCATCAATGATGTTCAATTCTCCTCTTAACCTGCAAAACACTTTCTCATCAAGAGGTTTAGTGAATATATCTGCTAATTGCTTTTCGGTGCGAACATGCTTAAGATCAATGTCACCTTTAGCAACATGATCTCGAATGAAATGATGACGAACTTCAATATGCTTAGTTTGAGAATGTTGCACTAGATTATGACCAATTTTGATAGCACTTTCATTGTCACAAAGCAATGGAACATGTCTCACATATATCCCATAATCTTTAGGAGTTTGGGTCATCCAAAGTAATTGAGCATAGCATGAACTAGCGGCAATATATTCTGCTTCGGCGATGGATAAGGATACCGAGTTTTGTTTCTTGGAGGACCAAGACACAAGAGATCTACCAAGAAATTGACAAGTACCCGAAGTGGACTTTCTATCAACCTTGTCTCCGGCATAGTCCAAGTCAGAATAGCCAACAAGATCGAAAGAGGCCCTCTTAGGATATCAAATGCCAAAATTTGGTGTATGTATTAAGTATCTCACTATCCTTTTCACGGCCTTAAGATGACATTCTTTAGGAGCAGCTTGATATCGTGCACACATGCACACGCTTAGCATGATATCGGGACGTGAAGCACATAGATATAACAATGAACCAATCATAGAGCGATAAACCTTTTGATCAACCGGTTCACTATCTTTGGTCAAGTCAAGATGTCCACTAGTAGGCATGGGTGTAGTCATACCTTTGCATTCTTGCATATTGAACTTCTTGAATAAGTCCTTGGTGTACTTCGTTTGAGAAACAAAGGTACCTTCCTTAGTTTGCTTGATTTGCAACCCAAGAAAGAATTTGAGTTCACTCATCATAGACATCTCAAACTTCTCCGACATTAGCTTCCCAAACTTTTCACTAAAATGAGGGTTAGTTGAAACAAATATAATATCATAAACATAGATTTGGCACACAAATAGTTCTCCATTAACCCTTTTAGTAAAAAGTGTGGAATCAATTTTCCCAATTTCAAAGCCTTTTTCAATAAGGAACTTGGTCAAGCATTTATACCATGCTCTAGGAGCTTGTTTAAGACCATAAAGGGCTTTGTGAAGTTTGTAAACATGATTGGGTTTCTTAGGATTTACAAAGCCGGGAGGTTGCTTAACATAAACTTCCTCCTCTATTTCACCATTTAGAAAAGCACTTTTAATGTCCATTTGGTACAAGGTGATATCATGGTGATTAGCTTAGGCAAGTAAGATGCAAATGGACTCAAGTCTAGCAATGAGAGCATAAGTATCACCATAGTCCATACCTTCGACTTGTGTGTAGCCTTGGGCGACGAGACGTGCTTTGTTGCAAACTACTTGTCCAACTTCATCTTGCTTGTTGCGAAACACCCATTTGGTACCAATGATGTTGTGGTTGTTGTCGGGCTTCTCAACCAATGTCCAAACTTGGTTTCTCTCAAAGTTGTCTAGCTCTTCATGCATAGCATTTATCCAATCCGGATCTTCCAATGCTTCTTCGACCTTCATAGGTTCAATGCTAGAGATGAAAGAATAGTTTTCACAAAAGTTAGCTAAACGAGTTTTAGAGCGAGTGATTCTCCCGGTTTGAATGTCATTGTAGATTTGCTCGATGGGATGATCTTTAGCAATTCTTGATCGAACTCGTGAAAGCTTTTGCTTGGGTCTTCGTTGAACATCTTCTTCATCTTGTTCTTCTTCTTGGCCTTCTTCATTGTTGGCGTTGTCGTTCTCTTGTCGTGGTGGAGAAGGAGGTTGTTGATGTTCATCTTGATGCACTTCCTCATTTTCTTCATCTTGGTGTGTCCCACTTGTGGATGCTTACGTACCAACTCTTGGTTCACCTTGTCGTGAAGTAGAAGCTTCCACTTGGATGTACGAGGTACTCTCCTTCACCTCCGTTGGACGAACCTTGCCAATAGACAAGTCTTGTATTGCTTCCAAAGGATCTTTGTCTCCTACATCAATTGGCAATTGCTCTACTTGCGAGCCGTTAGATTCATCAAACTTCACATCTACCATCTCTTCAACCTTTCGGGTGAAATTGTTGTAGACACGGTAAGTGTGAGAGTTTGAGCCATAACCTAGTAGGAAACCTTCATGAGACTTAGGAGCAAATTTAGAACGATGATGCTTATCAAGAATGTAGCACTTTGAGCCGAATACTCGAAAGTATCCAACTTGGGGTTTGTTACCGCTGAGGAGCTCGTATGCCGTCTTGCCGAGTAGCTTGTGAAGATACAAGCGATTTGTTGCATGACAAGCTGTCTCAACCGCTTCTGCCCAAAAGTGCTTCGGCGTCTTGTACTCATCAAGCATCATTTTCGCCATTTCGATGAGCGTCCGGTTCTTCCTCTCAACAACTCCGTTTTGTTGAGGTGTGTACGTAGCCGAGAACTCATGTGAAATTCCTTCTTCGTCAAGAAAGGTGTCCACATTTGCGTTCTTGAACTCCGTTCCGTTGTCGCTGCGAACCTTCTTGATCTTCACTTCAAATTGATTTTGGGCCTTCCTAGCGAAGTTTTTGAAGATCTTTTGGACCTGCGATTTATCATCGAGAAAGAACACCCACGTAAATCTTGAAAAATCATCAACTATAACTAGACCAAAAGAATTTCCACCGAGACTCTTGTAAGAGTTGGGACCAAAAAGATCCATGTGAAGTAGCTCGAGTGGCCTACTTGTGGTCATGATGTTCTTCACGGGATGCCTTCCTCCAACCTGTTTACCTGCCTGACAAGCGCTGCAAAGTCTATCCTTATCAAATATAACATTGTTAACTCCAAGAATATGATTTCCTTTAATAAGCTTGTCAAGGTTTCGCATACCAACATGACCTAGTCGTCTATGCCATAACCAACCTTTTGAGGATTTAGCAATGAAGCAAGTTTTAGGTTGAGCCTTTTTAGTGAAATCAACAATGTATAGATCACCTCTACGCACACCGGTAAAGACCATTTTATGATTGTCTCGACAAAACACTTGGCAGTCTACTTCAGTAAATAGGACATTGAAACCGAAATCAGCAAGTCTAGATACTGAAAGTAAGTTGTATCCAAGAGATTCAACGAGCATGGCATTTTGTATGGAGCTATCATGTGATATGGCCACCTTACCGAGGCCAACCACCTTACCCTTTGAGTTGTCACCGAAAGTGACATACTTTCGAGGACTATCATTATCAGCAAGCTCACAAAACATGTCTTTATCTCCGGTCATGTGATCGGTACATCCACTATCAAGAACCCATTCCTTTCCTCCTGACATATATCCCCGAAGATTTGCCATAAGACCAAGGTGTCTCATTTCATCATCAAGATCGAAGTCACTATCATCATCCTCATCATAGTATCCATGTTTAACATCGTCATGTGGTGGATCAAATCCTAGAGAGGGTGATTCGTTAGAGTGAGTTTGACAATGATCTTGCTTATGAATTTTTTTATAGCTTCGGAAATAATATCACTAATAATTCCAACATCTCCTTTGACACGCATAAGGTTAGTAAGCTCAAATAGACGATCACCAAACATAGGATCACTAGTATTCATCTTACTCAAGGCAATAGACTTATGAAGAATTTCATCAAGATTTTTCAGGGAATAATTTGGAAAGCGTTCCTCATGAAATTTCCATATAGTGTAGGCACTCTTAAGAGTAGGCAAACATCCAATCAAGTTTCTAGGCAATCCTCTAATGATAAGTTTGGCAGTTCTAAGATTCCTAATCATGTCAATTGACTCATCATGGGTAGGATGCATAGGATCAACATAAGGTGCCCAAAGGCTAGCAATGTACTTGTTCAAATGATATTGATTGAAAATTACAAGCATCTCATTTTTCCACTCATGAAAATACTCTCCATCAAGAATAGGCACTCTATGTCTAAGACTCCCCAAAGTAGACTCATCCATCTTCCTCCAATGGTGATTAAACCAAGGCAATGGAGACCAATGCTCTGATACCACTTGTAGGACCTTGAGAAGAGGTGTCTAGAGGGGGGGGGTGATTAGACACTAAGTACCAAAGTTGCAGTTTTTAAGTTTCCTTAAGTTTAAGTGGAGTTTAGGCACAAGTTTAACATTCACAATACACATCAAGCAAGCATGCAAAGGGTACGTGAGCAGCGGAAAGTAAAGCATGCAACTTGCAAGAATGTAAAGGGAAGGGTTTTGGAGGATTCAAACGCAATTGGAGACACGGATGTTTTTGGCGTGGTTCCGATAGGTGGTGCTATCGTACATCCACGTTGATGGAGACTTCAAACCACGAAGGGTAACGGTTGCGCGAGTCCACGGAGGGCTCCACCCACGAAGGGTCCACGAAGAAGCAACCTTGTCTATCCCACCATGGCCGTCGCCCACGAAGGACTTGCCTCACTAGTGGTAGATCTTCACGAAGTAGGCGATCGCCTTGCCCTTACAAACTCCTTGGTTCAACTCCACAATCTTGTCGGAGGCTCCCAAGTGACACCTAGCCAATCTAGGAGACACCACTCTCCAAGAAGTAACAAATGGTGCGTTGATGATGAACTCCTTGCTCTTGTGCTTCAAGTGATAGTCTCCCCAACACTCAACTCTCTCTCATAGGTTTTGGATCTGGTGGAAAGAAGATTAGAGTGGAAAGCAACTTGGGAAAGGCTAGAGATCAAGATTCATATGGTAGGAATGGAATATCTTGGCCTCAACACATGAGTAGGTAGTTCTCTCTCAGAAAATGTATGCTGGAAGTGTAGGTTCAATCTGATGGCTCTCTCCACGAATGAAGAGGAGGTGGAGGGGTATATATAGCCTCCACACAAAATCTAACCGTTACACACAATCTACAAAACTCGGTGGGATCGAATCGTTAAACTCGGTCAGACCGATTTAGCAAATAATGTGACCATTAGGTTTATCGGTGGGACCGAAATGCAACTTGGTGAGACCGATATGGTTAGGGTTAGGGCATAACGTAATCTCGGTAAGACCGATTACACAAACTCGGTGAGACCGATTTTGGTAATGAGCTTTCCAGAGAGTTGGTCAGGCAAACTCGGTTTGACCGATTACACAAATTCACTGGGACCGATTTTGGTAATCAGTTAACCAGGAGGTTTGCATTGTAATCTCGGTAGTACCGAATACTCAAACTCGGTGAGACCGATTTTGGTAATGGACATACACAAAGAGATTACAATCCCATCTCGATGAGACCGAGATCCCTATCGGTGAGACCGATTTGCCTAGGGTTTGTGGCAGTGGCTATGACATCTGAACTCGGTGGCGCCGGATAGAAAGAATCGGTGGGGCCGAGTTAGACTTTTGGTTTAGGACATATGTGTGGAAGTGGGAAATTAGTTGAGGGTTTTGGAGCATATCACTAAGCACTGTGGAGCAAGAAACTCATTAAGCAACACCTCATCCCTTCTTGATAGTATTGGCTTTTCCTATAGACTCCATGTGATCTTGGATCACTAAAATGTAAAATGAAGAGTCTTGAGCTTGAAGCTTGAGCCAATCCTTTGTCCTTAGCATCTTGAAGGAGTTCCCACATCCTTTAGTCCATGCCACTCCATTGTTGAACTTATCTGAAACATACTAGATAAAAGTGTTAGTCCAACAAGAGATATGTTGAAATTAATTACCAAAACCACCTAGGGAGCACTTGTGCTTTCAACCTCCCCCAAGCTTGGCAGTTGCCAAGGGGAGTGCCCATACCCATGTGATTATGTCGTCGGAGGTGATGGAGGTGGTGATGATGATGGTGGATAATCGCACATCAAGCGTAAAAGCTCCTCCAACTTGCGGATAATTCCCTTAAGTCCGACGATATGATCCTTCAACAAAATATTCTCCTGTGTGAGATACTTATTCTATATGCGATCTAACTCAATCATCTTGAAAGCTTCAATCTCAGTTGGAGTAAAGAGGTTAGGTAAGGGTTGGGGGATGTCTTCTTCTTTCATCGCTGGAGCTTGAACCTCCATGGCCTTCTTGATCTCTTCATCCTTGTTGATCTCTTTTGGTTATTCTCTTTTCAGCTCTATCTTCAATAGCCAAGCATCCTTGTATTCATTGTTGAAGGAGGGCGATGTCATGGTGCTCTAGATCTATAACAGAAAAATAGCTCGAAATGAAAACAGAGGATAATTGCGTGATACGGTGGTCAAAGCCTTCGGGAGATTATATAATGAATTTTTACCGACCAAAATATGCAATGTGCAAGAAAACGGAGTCCGGGAGGCACATGAGGTGGCCACGAGACAGTGGGCGCACCCAGGAAGGGTGGGCGCGCCCTCCACCCTCGTGGAGGCCTCGTGTCCTTCCCGGATTACTTCTTTCTTCCTAAAATTCTTAAATATTCCAGAACGGATAAAAATTGCCATTAGAATTGTTTTGGAGTCGGTTTACTTACCGTACCACATACCTATTCCTTTTTGGAGTCTGGAACGTTCTGGAAAGTGTCCCTTGTGTATTCCTCCGGGGTTACGGTTTCAATAATATTAGTTTCAACATTGATAGGATTACCTGAGATATAATGTTTGATTCTTTGGCCGTTCACCACCCTCGGACTTGTGCCTTCGAAGTTGTTGATTTTTATGGCACCGGAACCATAGACCTCCTCGATAATGTAAGGACCTTCCCATTTAGAGAGAAGTTTTCCTGCAAAAAATCTTAAACGAGAGTTGAATAATAACACATAATCACCTACGTTAAACTCACGCTTTTGTATCCTTTTGTCATGCCAGCGTTTGACTTTTTCTTTGAATAGCTTGGCATTCTCATAGGCTTGGGTTCTCCATTCATCAAGTGAGCTAATATCAAATAAACTCTTCTCATCGGCAAGTTTGAAGTCATAGTTGAGCTCTTTAATAGCCCAATATGCTTTATGTTCAAGTTCAAGAGGTAAGTGACAAGCTTTTCCATAAACCATCTTATACGGAGACATACCCATAGGATTTTTGTATGCAGTTCTATAGGCCCATAATGCATCATCAAGTTTCTTGGACCAATTCTTTCTAGATCTATTGACAGTCTTTTGCAAAATTAATTTGAGCTCTCTATTGCTCAACTCTACTTGACCACTAGACTGCGGGTGATAAGGAGATGCAATTCTATGATTAACATCATACTTAGCAAGCATCTTACGGAAAGCACCATGAATAAAATGTGAACCACCATCAGTCATAAGATATCTAGGGACTCCAAACCTCGGAAAAATAACTTCTTTAAGCATCTTAATAGAGGTGTTATGATCAGCACTACTAGTTGGAATAGCTTCTACCCACTCAGTAACGTAATCAACAATCACTAAAATATGTGTATAACCATTAGAGGCAGGAAAAGGTCCCATATAATCAAAGCCCCAAACATCAAACGGTTCAATAACAAGAGAATAATTCATAGGCATTTCTTGACGTCTACTAATATTACCAATTCTTTGACCTTCATCACAAGATAAGACAAACTTACGAGCATCTTTGAAGAGAGTAGGACAATAAAAACCAGATTGCAATACCTTATGTGCAGTTCTATCTCCAGCGTGGTGACCTCCATATGATTCAGAGTGACACTTGCGTAGGATCTGTTCATGTTCATGCTCAGGTACACAACGTCTAATAACACCATCTACTCCTTCTTTATAAAGGTGTGGGTCATCCCAGAAATAATGTCTTAAATCATAAAAGAACTTCTTCTTTATAAATGTGTGGGTCATCCCAGAAGTAATGTCTTAAATCATAAAAGAACTTCTTCTTTTGCTGGTATGTGAAACTAGGTGGTATAAATTTAGCAACAATGTAATTAGCATACCAAGGAGCAATACGAGAAGCATTAATGACCGCTAATTGTTCATTTGGAAAGCTATTATCAATAGGCAATGGGTCATCAAGAACATTCTCTAACCTAGACAAGTTGTTTGCAACGGGGTTCTCAGCTCCCTTTCTATCAATAATATGCAAATCAAATTCTTGGAGCAAGAGAACCCATCTAATGAGTCTAGGCTTAGCATCTTTCTTTTCCATACGATATTTAATAGCAGCATGATCAGTGTGAATAGTAACTTTAGAATCAACAATATAAGGTCTAAACTTATCACAAGCAAACACAACTGCTAAGAATTCTTTTTCAGTAGTAGCATAATTTCTCTTGGTAGTATCAAGAGTCTTACTAGCATGCTGGATAACATGCAATTTCTTATCAAATCTTTGCCCTAGAACAACACCTACAACATAATCACTAGCATCACACATAATTTCAAAGGGTAAATTCCAATCAGGTGCCTGAACAATAGGTGCAGTGATCAAAGCTTTCTTAAGTATTTCAAATGCTTCTACACAATCATCATCAAAAACAAAAGGAATATCTTTTTGCAATAAATTAGTCAGAGGCCTAGAGATTTAGAAAAGTCCTTAATGAACCTCCTATAAAAACCGGCATGACCAAGGAAACTTCTTATACCTTTTATGTCCTTGGGACATGGCATCTTTTCAATAGCATCAACTTTAGCTTTATCAACTTCAATACCTCTCTTGGAGATCTTATGCCCCAAGACAATGCCTTCATTAACCATTGTTGGGGAACGTTGCAGAAAATTAAAATTTTTCCTACGGTTTCACCAAGATCCATCTATGAGTTCATCTAAGCAACGAGTCAAGGGAATGAGTTTGCATCTACATACCACTTGTAGATCGAGTGCGGAAGCGTTCAAGGGGATGGTGATGATGGAGTCGTACTCGTCATGATTCGGATCACCGATGACCAAGTGCTGAACGGACAGCACCTCCGCGTTCAACACACGTACGGGACGGACGACGTCTCCTCCGTCTTGATCCAGCAAGGAGGAAGGAGAGGTTGAGGAAGGCAGCTCCAACAGCAGCACGACGGCGTGGTGTAGTTGGTGCAGCAGTACTCCGACAGCGCTTCGCCAAGAACGTACGGAGGAGGAGAGGTGTTGGGGAGGGGAGGGGCTGCGCCTTGGCTTGTGTTGTTGCAGCCCTCCCCTCACCCCTCTATATATAGGAGGAGAGGGGCAAGGGGGCCGGCCCTCTAGGGGAAACCCTAGAGGGGGGTGGCGGCCAAAGGGAGAGGGAAAAGGGGTGGCTTGCCCCCCAAGCTAAGGGGGCGCCCCCTTTAGGGTTTCCCCTCCCCTTGCCCTAGCCGCATGGGCCTAGGTGGGGAGGCGCGCCCAGCCCACTAGGGGCTGGTTCCCTCTCCCGCACAGCCCATGTGGCCCCCCGAGAGGGGTGGCCCCACCCGGTGGACCCCCGGAACCCTTCCGGTGGCCCCGGTACAATACCGGTATTCCACCGAAACTTTCCGGTGTCCGTTTAACCACTTTCCTTATATAAATCTTTACCTCCGGACCATTCCGGAACTCCTCGTGATGTCTGGGATCTCATCCGGGACTCCGAGCAACATTCGGTAATCATATACTTGTCTTCCTTATAACCCTAGCGTCACCGAACCTTAAGTGTGTAGACCCTACGGGTTCGGGAGACATGCAGACATGACCGAGATGCTCTCAGGTTAATAACCAACAGCGGGATCTGGATACCCATGTTGGCTCCCACATGCTCTTCGATGTTGTCATCGGATGAACCACGATGTCAAAGGTTCAAGCAACCCCGTATACTATTCCCTTTGTCAGACGGTATGTTACTTGCCCGAGACTCAATCGTCGGTATCCCAATACCTCGTTCAGTCTCGTTACCGGCAAGTCACTTTACTCGTACCGTAACGCATGATCCCGTGACCAGACACTTGGCCACCTTGAGCTCATTATGATGATGCACTACCGAGTGGGCCCAGTGATTCCTCTCCGTAACACGGAGTGACAAATCCCAGTCTCGATCCGTGTCAACCCAACAGACACTTTCGGAGATACCTGTAATGCACCTTTATAGTCACCCAGTTACGTTGTGACGTTTGGTACACCCAAAGCACTCCTACGGTATCCGGGAGTTACACGATCTCATGGTCTAAGGAAGAGATACTTGACATTGGAAAAGCTCTAGCAAACGAACTAACCGACCTTTGTGCTATGCTTAGGATTGGGTCATGTCCATCACATCATTCTCCTAATGATGTGATCCCGTTATCAACGACATCCAATGTCCATAGCCAGGAAACCATGACTATCTGTTGATCACAACGAGCTAGTCAACTTGAGGCTCACTAGGGACATATTGTGGTCTATGTATTCACACGTGTATTATGATTTCCGGATAATACAGTTATAGCATGAATAAAAGACAACTATCATGAACAAAGAAATATAATAATAATCCTTTTATTATTGCCTCTAGGGCATATTTCCAACAGTCTCCCACTTGCACTAGAGTCAATAATCTAGTTACATTGTGATGAATCGAACACCCATAGAGTTCTGGTGCTGATCATGTTTTGCTCGCGAGAGAGGTTTAGTCAACGGATCTGCGACATTCAGATCCGTATGTACTTTGCAAATTTCTATGTCTCCATCTTGAACATTTTCACGGATGGAGTTGAAACGACGCTTGATGTGCCTGGTCTTCTTGTGAAACCTGGGCTCCTTGGCAAGGGCAATAGCTCCAGTGTTGTCACAGAAGAGTTTGATCGGCCCCGACGCATTGGGTATGACTCCTAGGTCGGTGATGAACTCCTTCACCCAAATAGCTTCATGCGCTGCCTCCGAGGCTGCCATGTACTCCGCTTCACATGTAGATCCCGCCACCACGCTCTGCTTGCAGCTGCACCAGCTTACTGCTCCACCATTCAACATATACGCGTATCCGGTTTGTGACTTAGAGTCATCCAGATTTGTGTCGAAGCTAGCGTCGACGTAACCCTTTACGACGAGCTCTTCGTCACCTCCATAAATGAGAAACATGTCCTTTGTCCTTTTCAGGTACTTCAGGATATTCTTGACCGCTGTCCAGTGTTCCTTGCCGGGATTACTTTGGTACCTTCCTACCAAACTTACGGCAAGGTTTACATCAGGTCTGGTACACAACATGGCATACATAATAGATCCTATGGCTGAAGCATAGGGGATGACACTCATCTCTTCTATATCTTTTGCCGTGGTCGGGCATTGAGCCGAGCTCAATCTCACACCTTGCAATACAGGCAAGAACCCTTTCTTGGACTGATCCATTTTGAACTTCTTCAAAATCTTATCAAGGTATGTGCTTTGTGAAAGACCTATGAGGCGTCTCGATCTATTTCTATAGATCTTGATGCCTAATATATAAGCAGCTTCTCCAAGGTCCTTCATTGAAAAACACTTATTCAAGTAGGCCTTAATGCTGTCCAAGAATTCTATATCATTTCCCATCAAAAGTATGTCATCTACATATAATATGAGAAATGCTACAGAGCTCCCACTCACTTTCTTGTAAACGCAGGCTTCTCCATAAGTCTGCATAAACCCAAACGCTTTGATCATCTCATCAAAGCGAATGTTCCAACTCCGAGATGCTTGCACCAGCCCATAAGTGGATCGCTGGAGCTTGCATACTTTGTTAGCGTTCTTAGGATCGACAAAACCTTCCGGCTGCATCATATACAGTTCTTCCTTAAGATAACCATTAAGGAATGCCGTTTTGACGTCCATCTGCCATATCTCATAATCATAGTATGCGGCAATTGCTAACATGATTCGGACGGACTTAAGCTTCGCTACGGGAGAGAAAGTCTCATCGTAGTCAATCCCTTGAACTTGCCGATAACCCTTAGCGACAAGTCGAGCTTTATAGATGGTGACATTACCATCCGTGTCTGTCTTCTTCTTAAAGATCCATTTGTTTTCTATCGCTCGCCGATCATCGGGCAAGTCAGTCAAAGTCCATACTTTGTTTTCATACATGGATTCTATCTCGGATTTCATGGCTTCTAGCCATTTGTTGGAATCTGGACCCGCCATAGCTTCTTCATAGTTCGAAGGTTCATCGTTGTCTAACAACATGATTTCCAGGACAGGGTTGCCGTACCACTATGGTGCGGAACGTGTCCTTGTGGACCTACGAAGTTCAGTAGCAACTTGATCCAAAGTACCTTGATCATCATTATTTTCCTCTTCAGTTGGTGTAGGCATCACAGGAACATTTTCCTGGGCTGCACTACTTTCCGGTTCAAGAGGTAGTACTTCATCGAGTTCTTCTTTCCTCCCACTTACTTCTTTCGAGAGAAACTCCTTTTCCAGAAAGGATCTGTTTTTGGCAACAAAGATCTTGCCCTCGGATCTTAAGTAGAAGGTATACCCAATGGTTTCCTTAGGGTATCCTATGAAGACGCTTTTTTCCGACTTGGGTTCGAGCTTTTCAGGTTGAAGTTTCTTGACATAAGCATCGCATCCCCAAACTTTTAGAAACGACAGCTTAGGTTTCTTCCCAAACCATAATTCATACGGTGTCGTCTCAACGGATTTAGACGGTGCCCTATTTAAAGTGAATGTAGCTGTCTCTAGAGCGTATCCCCAAAATGATAGTGGTAAATCGGTAAGAGACATCATAGACCGCACCATATCTAGTAGAGTGCGATTACGACGTTCGGACACACCGTTACGCTGAGGTGTTCCAGGCGGCGTGAGTTGTGAAACGATTCCACATTTCCTTAAGTGTGTACCAAATTCGTGACTTAAGTATTCTCCTCCACGTCTGATCGTAGGAATTTTATCTTTCGGTCATGTTGATTCTCTACCTCATTCTGAAATTCCTTGAACTTTTCAAAGGTCTCAGACTTGTGTTTCATTAAGTGGACATACCCATATCTACTCAAGTCATCAGTGAGAGTGAGAACATAACGATATCCTCCGCGAGCCTCAACACTCATTGGACCGCACACATCGGTATGTATGATTTCCAACAAGTTGGTTGCTCGCTCCATTGTTCCGGAGAACGGAGTCTTGGTCATCTTGCCCATGAGGCATGGTTCGCATGTGTCAAATGATTCATAATCGAGAGACTCTAAAAGTCCATCAGCATGGAGCTTCTTCATGCGCTTGACACCAATGTGACCAAGGCGGCAGTGCCACAAGTATGTGGGACTATCGTTATCAACTTTACATCTTTTGGTATTCACGCTATGAATATGTGTAGTATTACGCTCGAGATTCATTAAGAATAAACCATTGACCATCGGAGCATGACCATAAAACATATCTCTCATATAAATCGAACAACCATTATTCTCAGACTTAAATGAGTAGCCATCTCGTATTAAACGAGATCCAGATACAATGTTCATGCTCAAACTTGGCACTAAATAACAATTATTAAGGTTCAAAACTAATCTCGTGGGTAAATGTAGAGGTAGCGTGCCGACGGCGATCACATCGACTCTGGAACCATTCCCGACGCGCATCGTCACCTCGTCCTTCGCCAGTCTCCGCTTATTCCGCAGCCCCTGCTGTGAGTTACAAATATGAGCAACGGCACCGGTATCAAATACCCAGGAGTTACTACGAGTACTGGTAAGGTACACATCAATTACATGTATATCAAATATACCTTTAGTGTTGCCGGCCTTCTTATCCGCTAAGTATTTGGGGCAGTTCCGCTTCCAGTGACCCTTCCCTTTGCAATAAAAGCACTCAGTCTCAGGCTTGGGTCCATTCTTTGACTTCTTCCCGGCAACTGGCTTACCGGGCGCGGCAACCTCCTTGCCGTCCTTCTTGAAGTTCTTCTTACCCTTGCCCTTCTTGAACTTAGTGGTCTTATTGACCATCAACACTTGATGTTCTTTCTTGATTTCAACCTCTGCTGACTTCAGCATAGAAAATACTTCAGGAATGGTCTTTACCATCCCCTGCATATTGTAGTTCATCACAAAGCTCTTGTAGCTTGGTGGGAGCGACTGAAGGATTCTGTCAATGACTGCCTCATCAGGGAGGTTAATATTCAGCTGGGTCATACGGTTGTGCAACCCAGACATCTTGAGTATGTGCTCACTGACAGAACTATTTTCCTCCATCTTACAACTATAGAACTTGTCAGAGATGTCATATCTCTCGACCCGGGCGTGAGCTTGGAAAACTAGTTTCAGCTCTTCGAACATCTCATATGCTCCGTGATGCTCAAAACGCTTTTGGAGCCCTGGTTCTAAGCTGTAAAGCATGCCGCACTGAACGAGGGAGTAATCATCAGCACGAGACTGCCAAGCATTCATAATGTCTTGGTTCTCTGGGACGGGAGCGTCACCTAGAGGTCCTTCTAGGACATATTGTTTCCTGGCAGCTATGAGGATGATCCTCAAGTTCCGGACCCAGTCTGTATAGTTGCTACCATCATCTTTCAGCTTGGTTTTCTCTAGGAACGCGTTGAAGTTCAAGTTGACATGAGCGTTGGCCATTTGATCTACAAGACATATTTGCAAAAGGTTTTAGACTAAGTTCATGATAATTAAGTTCATCTAATCAAATTATTGAATGAACTCCCACTCAGATTAGACATCCCACTAGTCATCTAAGTGTTACACGATCCGAGTCGACTAGGCCATGTCCGATCATCACGTGAGACGGACTAGTCATCGTCGGTGAACATTCTCATGTTGATCGTATCTTCCATACGACTCGTGTTCGACCTTTCGGTCTCCGTGTTCCGAGGCCATGTCTGTACATGCTAGGCTCATCAAGTTAACCCTAAGTGTTTTTGCATGTGTAAAACTGTCTTACACCCGTTGTATGTGAACGTAAGGATCTATCACACCCGATGATCACGTGGTGCTTCGAAACGACGAACTTTAGCAACGGTGCACAGTTAGGGGGAACACTTTCTTGAAATTGTTATAAGGGATCATCTTATTTACTACCGTCGATCTAAGTAAACAAGATGCATAAAACATAATAAACATCAGATGCAATTATATAAAGTAGTGACATGATATGGCCAATATCATATAGCTCCTTTGATCTTCATCTTCGGGGCTCCATGATCATCTTGTCACCGGCATGACACCATGATCTCCATCATCATGATCTCCATCATTGTGTCTTCATGAAGTTGTCACGCCAACGACTACTTCTACTTCTATGACTAACGCGTTTAGCAAATAAAGTAAAGTAGTTTACATGGCGTTCTTCAATGACACGCAGGTCATACAAAATAAAGACAACTCCTATGGCTCCTGCCGGTTGTCATACTCATCGACATGCAAGTCGTGATTCCTATTACAAGAACATGATCTCATACATCACAATATATCATTCATCATTGATCACAACTTCTGGCCATATCACATCACACGACAATTGCTGCAAAAACAAGTTAGACGTCCTCTAATTGTTGTTGCATCTTTTACGTGGCTGCAATTGGGTTCTAGCAAGAACGTTTTCTTACCTACGAATAACCACAACGTGATCTTGTCAACTTCTATTTACCCTTCATAAGGACCCTTTTCATCGAATCCACTTCAACTAAAGTGGGAGAGACAGACACCCGCCAGCCACCTTATGCAACTAGTGCATGTCAGTCGGTGGAACCGGTCTCACGTAAGCGTACGTGTAAGGTTGGTCCGGGCCGCTTCATCCCACAATACCGCTGAAGCAAGATAAGACTAGTAGCGGCAAGCAAGTTGAAAAGATCCATGCCCACAACAAAATTGTGTTCTACTCGTGCAAAGAGAACTACGCATAAACCTGGCTCTGATACCACTGTTGGGGAACGTTGCAGAAAATTAAAATTTTTCCTACGGTTTCACCAAGATCCATCTATGAGTTCATCTAAGCAACGAGTCAAGGGAGTGAGTTTGCATCTACATACCACTTGTAGATCGAGTGCGGAAGCGTTCAAGGGGATGGTGATGATGGAGTCGTACTCGTCGTGATTCGGATCACCGATGACCAAGTGCTGAACGGACAGCACCTCCACGTTCAACACACATACGGGACGGACGACGTCTCCTCCGTCTTGATCCAGCAAGGAGGAAGGAGAGGTTGAGGAAGGCAGCTCCAACAGCAGCACGACGGCGTGGTGTAGTTGGTGCAGCAGTACTCCGACAGGGCTTCGCCAAAGCACGTATGGAGGAGGAGAGGTGTTGGGGAGGGGAGGGGTTGCGCCTTGGCTTGTGTTGTTGCAGCCCTCCCCTCACCCCTCTATATATAGGAGGAGAGGGGCAAGGGGGCCGGCCCTCTAGGGGAAAACCTAGAGGGGGGTGGCGGCCAAAGGGAGAGGGAAAAGGGGTGGCTTGCCCCCCAAGCTAAGGGGGCGCCCCCTTTAGGGTTTCCCCTCCCCTTGCCCTAGCCGCATGGGCCTAGGTGGGGAGGCGCGCCCAGCCCACTAGGGGCGGGTTCCCTCTCCCACACAGCCCATGTGGCCCCCCCGGGAGGGGTGGCCCCACCCGGCGAACCCCCGGAACCCTTCCGGTGGCCCTGGTACAATACCGGTATGCCACCGAAACTTTCCGGTGTCTGTTTAACCACTTTCCTTATATAAATCTTTACCTCCGGACCATTCCGGAACTCCTCGTGACGTCTGGGATCTCATCCGGGACTCCGAACAACATTCGGTAATCACATACTTGTCTTCCTTATAACCCTAGCGTCACCGAACCTTAAGTGTGTAGACCCTACGGGTTCGGGAGACATGCAGACATGACCGAGATGCTCTCAGGTCAATAACCAACAGCGGGATCTGGATACCCATGTTGGCTCCCACATGCTCCTCGATGTTGTCATCGGATGAACCACGATGTCAAAGGTTCAAGCAACCCCGTATACTATTCCCTTTGTCAAACGGTATGTTACTTGCCCGAGACTCGATCGTTGGTATCCCAATACCTCGTTCAGTCTCGTTACCGGCAAGTCACTTTACTCGTACCGTAATGCATGATCCCGTGACCAGACACTTGGACACCTTGAGCTCATTATGATGATGCACTACCGAGTGGGCCCAGTGATACCTCTCCGTAACACGGAGTGACAAATCCCAGTCTCGATCCGTGTCAACCCAACAGACACTTTCGGAGATACCTGTAATGCACCTTTATAGTCACCTAGTTACGTTGTGACGTTTGGTACACCCAAAGCACTCCTACGGTATCCGGGAGTTACACGATCTCATGGTCTGAGGGAGAGATACTTGACATTGGAAAAGCTCTAGCAAACGAACTAACCGACCTTTGTGCTATGCTTAGGATTGGGTCTTGTCCATCACATCATTCTCCTAATGATGTGATCCCGTTATCAACGACATCCAATGTCCATAGCTAGGAAACCATGACTATCTGTTGATCACAACGAGCTAGTCAACTAGAGGCTCACTAGGGACATATTGTGGTCTATGTATTCACACGTGTATTATGATTTCCGGATAATACAGTTATAGCATGAATAAAAGACAACTATCATGAACAAAGAAATATAATAATAATCCTTTTATTATTGCCTCTAGGGCATATTTCCAACAACCATAAAGTGGCACTTTTCCCAATTCAAGACGAGACTAGTGTCTTCGCATCTCTGCAAAACTTGATCAAGGTTGCTCAAGCAATCATCAAAAGAGGATCCATAAACGGAGTAATCATCAATGAATACCTCACAAATCTTTTCACAAAAGTCAGAGAATATGGCCATCATGCATCTTTGAAAGGTAGCAGGTGCATTACATAAACCAAAAGGCATACGTCTATAAGCAAAAGTACCGAAAGGGCAAGTAAAAGTAGTTTTTGATTGATCCTTCGTTGACACAGGTATTAGAGAGAAACCAGAATAACCATCTAGAAAGCAGAAATGTGTGTGTTTGGATAGTCTTTCTAGCATTTGATCGATAAAAGGTAAAGGGTAATGATCTTTCTTAGTAGCTTTATTTAATTTACGGAAATCGATTACCATCCTATAACCTGTAATAATTCTTTGCGGGATCAATTCATCTTTATCATTAGGAACGACAGTAATACCTCCCTTTTTAGGAACACAATGGACATGGCTTACCCAATCACTATCAGCAACGGGATAAATTATACCTGCCTCAAGGAGCTTTAGTATCTCCTTTCTTACCACTTCTTTCATCTTAGGATTCAATCGTTGTTGAGGATCTCTAAATGGTTTGGCATCGTCCTCCAAATTAAATTTGTGTTGGCATAACGTGGGACTAATGCCCTTGAGATCATCCAGAGTATATCCAATAGCAGCACGATGCTTCCTCAGAGTTTTCAATAATATTTCTTCTTCTTGCTCTGAAAGGTTAGCACTAATAATAATAGGATATATTTTCTTTTCATCAAGATAAGCATACTTAAGATTATCAGGTAATGGTTTGAGTTCAAACACGGGATCACCCTTGGGTGGAGGGGGATCCCCTAGAATTTCAACGGGTAGGTTGTGTTTCAGAATAGGTTCCTGTTGAAGGAACACTTCATCTATTTCCCTTCTTTCCTTCATAAAATATCATTTTCATGGTCTAGCAAATATTGTTCTAACGGATCAGTAGGAGGCACGGCAATAGAAGCAAGACCAATAATCTCATCCTTACTAGGTGATTCTCTATCACGAGGTTGTCTACAAAACTTAGGAAAGTTAAACTCATGAGACACATCCTCTAAGCCAATTGTAATAGTATCCTTTTCACAATCAATCCTAGCATTAACAGTATTCAAGAAGGGTCTACCAAAAAGAATGGGACAAAAATCATCTTGTGGGGAACTAAGAACAAGAAAATCAGCAGGATATTTAACCTTCCCACACAAGACTTGAACATCTCTAACAATCCCAATTGGTGAAATAGTATCTCTATTGGCAAGCTTGATAGTAACATCAATACCTTCCAATTCAACGGGTGCAATATCATGCATAATTTCTTTATATAAGTCGTAAGGTATTGCACTAGCACTAGCACCCTTATCACATAAGCCATGATAACAATGATCTCCTATTTTAGCAGAAATAATAGGCATGCCTACAACAGGTCTATGTATCTTAGCATCTGTTCTAACAATATTAGCAGTCTCACCACAGAAATAAATAACATGCCCATCTAAATCATCACCCAAGAGATATTTAACCATAGCAATACTAGGTTCAACTTTGATTTGCTCAGGAGGTGTATAAGTCCTAGTATTACTCTTACGAACAACAGTCGAAGTTTTAGCATGATCCTTTATCCTAATAGGAAAAGGAGGTTTCTCAACATAAGTAGTAGGAACAATAGGATCACTATAAGTGACAGTCTTTTCTTCAACTGTAATAGGTGCAACTACTTTTAATTCAATGGGAGGATTATATTTAAACCACTTCTCCTTAGGGAGATCAATGTGAGTAGCATGAGTAGCAAAAGATTCACAGAAAGAAGGTACTATCTCAGAGTCAAGTCCATATTTAGCGCTAAATCCACGAAAAGCATTGGTATCCATAAAAGATTTAACACAATCAAACTTAGGTGTCATACCTGACTCCTTACCATCGTCAGAACCCCAATATTCAGAGTTGCGCTTAATTCTTTCCAATAAGTCCCATTTGAATTCAATAGTCTTCATCATATAAGAACCACCACAGGAAGTATCGAGCATGTTGCGATCATCGGGAGAAAGCCGAGCATAAAAATTTTGAATAATCATTTCTCTGGAGAGCTCATTATTGGGGCATGAATATAACATTGACTTAAGCCTCTCCAAGCTTGAGCGATGCTTTCTCCTTCGCGAGGCCAGAAATTATATATGTAATTACGATCACGATGAACAAGATGCATAGGATAGAACTTCTGGTGAAATTCCAACTTCAATCGTTTATAATTCCAGGATCCCGTATCATCACATAGCCTATACCATGTCAATGCATCTCCCTTAAAAGATAAAGGGAAGACCTTCCTTTTGACAACATCATCGGGAATACCTGCAAGCTTAAATAATCCACAAACTTCATCCACAAAGATAAGGTGTAAATTGGGATGCAATGTTCCATCTCCTGCAAAAGGGATTAGCTAGCAGTTTCTCTATCATACCCGAAGGAATCTCAAAGTAAATATTTTCAGTAGGTTCAGTAAGTTGAGGAGAAAATCTTTGCTCTTCTGGTCGGGGTGAAGATACCCCGAACAAGCCCCTCAAAGGATTAGTTTCCATAGTAACAAGTGACAGAAAATTTGAGCACACTATATAAATGTTTCCTTACCAAGTTCCACTCACCAAAGGCGCTTCACTCCCCGGCAACAGCGCCAGAAAAGAGTCTTGATGACCCACAATTATAGGGGATCTATCATAGTCCTTTCGATAAGTAAGAGTGTCGAACCAAACGAGGAGCAGAAGGAAATGACAAGCGGTTTTCAGTAAGGTTTTCTCTGCAAGCATTGAAATTGTAAGTAATAGATAGTTTTGTGATAAGATAAATTGTAACGAGTAACAAGCAATGAAAGTAAATAAAGTGAAGAAAGGTGGACCAATCCTTTTTGTAGCAAAGGACAAGCCTGGACCATTTCTTATAATGAGAAAAGAGCTCCCGAGGACACATGGGAATTATCGTCAAGCTAGATTTCATCACGCTCATATGATTCGCGTTTGGTACTTTGATAATTTGATATGTGGGTGGACCGGTGCTTGGGTACTGCCCTTACTTGGACAAGCATCCCACTTATGATTAATCCCTATTGCAAGCATCCTCAACTACAAAAGAAGTATTAAGGTAAACCTAACCATAGCATTAAACATATGGATCCAAATCAACCCCTTACGAAGCAACGCATAAACTAGGGTCTAAGATTCTGTCACTCTAGCAACCCATCATCTACTTATTACTTCCCAATGCCTTCCTCTAGGCCCAAATAATGGTGAAGTGTCATGTAGTCGACGTTCACATAACACCACTAGAGGAAAGACAACATACATCATATCAAAATATCGAATGAATACCAAATTCACATGACTACTGATAGCAAGACTTCACCCATGTCCTCAGGAACAAACGTAACTACTCACAAAGCATATTCGTGTTCATAATCAGAGGGGTAATAATATGCATTAAGGATCTAAACATACGATCTTCCACCAAGTAAACCAATTAGCATCAACTACAAGGAGTAATCAACACTACTAGCAACCCACAGGTACCAATTTGTGGTTTTGGTACAAGATTGGATACAAGAGATGAACTAGGGTTTTGAGAGGAGATGGTGCTGGTGAAAGTGTTGATGGAGATTGACCCCCTCCCAATGAGAGGATCGTTGGTGATGACGATGGTGATGATTTCCCCCTCCCGGAGGGAAGTTTCCCCGGCAGAACAGCTCTGCCGGAGCTCTAGATTGGTTCCGCCAAGGTTCCGCCTCGTGGCGGCAGAGTTTCGTCCCGTAAGCTTGCCTCTGATTTTTTCCAGGGTGAAAGCCTTCATATAGCAGAAGATGGGCACCGGAGGGCCACCAGGGGGCCCAGGAGACAGGGGCGCGCCTAGTAGGGGTGGGCGCGCCCCTCACCCTCCTGGCCAGGGTGTGGGCCCCCTCTTGTGTTTTCTTCGCTCAATAATTCTAATTAATTCCAAAACTGACTTCCTTGGAGTTTTAGGATTTTTGGAGCTGTGCAGAATAGGTTTCCAATATTTGCTCCTTTTCCAGCCAGAATTCCAGCTGCCGGCATTCCCCCTCTTCATGGTAAACCTTGTAATATAAGAGAGAATAGCCATAAGTATTGAGATATAATGTGTAATAGCAGCCCATAATGCAATAAATATTGATATAAAAGCATGATGCAAAATGGAGGTATCAGCTGGCAGCTGGGATTCTGGGCTGGAAAGGAGCAAATATTGGAGACCTATTCTCCACAACTCCAAATGTCCTGAAACTCCACGAAAGTCATTTTTGGAATTAATGATAAGTATTCACAGAAGAAATACCTGAGGGGGCCTGATACGTCTCCAACGTATCTACTTTTCCAAACACTTTTTCCCTTGTTTTGGACTCTAACTTGCATGATTTGAATGAAACTAACCCGGACTGACGCTGTTTTCAGCAGAACTGCCATGATGTTGTTTTATGTGTAGAAAACAAAAGTTCTCGGAATGTCCTGAAAATCCACGGAGGCACTTTTTGGAAAATATAAAAAAATACTGGTGAAAGAATCAAGACCTGGGGGCCCACACCCTATCCACAAGGGGGGGGCGTGCCCTCCCCCTGGGCGCGCCCCCTGTCTCGTGGGCCCCCTGAGGCTCCGCCGACCTCAACTCCAACTCCATATATTCCGTCTCGCAGAGAAAAAAAATCAGAGAGAAAGTTTCATCGCGTTTTACGATACGGAGCCGCCGCCAAGCCCTAATATCTCTCGGGAGGGCTGATCTGGAGTCCGTTCGGGGCTCCGGAGAGGGGGCTTTGTCGCCATCGTCATCATCAACCATCCTCCATCACTAATTTCATGATGCTCACCGCCGTGCGTTAGTAATTCCATCGTAGGCTTGCTGGACGGTGATGGGTTGGATGAGATTTACCATGTAATCTAGTTAGTTTTGTTAGGGTTTGATCCCTAGTATCCACTATCTTCTGAGATTGATGTTGCTATGTGTAAGTGCATCTAGTGCCACCCCTAGTTGGTTTTGGAGTATTGACGACAAAGTTGGTTGAGGGACTAATGCGTTTGTGAGAATTGCAGGATAACGCAGGTAGTTTTCCTCATTGATTCGGTTTACCTACCGGAGATGACCCCTAAAAATGTATGAAGACATTGAAGACAATGCTGGTATGTGAAGATATTCATATTAAAGACTATGACATGAGAAGACATTGAGTGAAGATTATGGAGCGCGAAGACTGTGTGATTTCGTTGTTTCCCTTTCTTCTTTATTGAGTCATAGGAACCACCGTACTGTTAAGCGGGGTCCAAGTGAATTAAGTCAGAATGACTGAAGTGATGCTCAACCCAAATCCTATGTCTTCGAGCAAAGACAATGAGAGCAAATCTTATCCAGAGCTGGATAAGTCAGCTTTGCTTGTAGCCCAAGTAAAGTTGTCGTGTGTGTTTGAAATCTGACCGTTGGAACACGTGTCAGTTCCTTAGTGACCCAGGGTCATTTCGGACATATCAGGTCGGGTTGCCCAGTGGCTATAAATAGCCCACCCCCTACACCATAAATTGGTGGCTGCTCAGAGTTAGTGCACGGCTTTTGTCGTTTGAGAGCAACCCACCTCGAAGCCTTTGAGAGAGAGAAATCCTTGCGAGGACCAAGCCCAAACACCCAGAGCCAAAGAGTGTTAGGCATCACTGAAGTCTTTCTCTCTATGTGACCTAAAGACTTATTACACTTGAGGACTGTGAATCCTCCAGCCGGTTAGGCGTCGCGTTCTGAGCATCCAAGAGTCATTGTGGATTGCCGGTGAACGAAGTCTGTGAAGGTTCGGAAGTCTACCTTGAAGACTTACCAGAGTGATTGGGCGAGGACTGGGTGTCCTTAGCTCAAGGGGAGTAAGGTGAAGACACGGTCTTCTGAGTTAAATCTTAGCCTCCCTAACCAGACGTACAGTTGTCACAGGAACTGGAACTGGTCCAACAAATCCTGTGTCTTCAACAAGCGACTGGTTCTATCCTTTCCCATCCTTTATGTTGAGTTTGTCTTTGTGAAGTCATTGCCTATCTATCGTACCTGTTTGACTTCATTGCTTGACTACTATCGTTGATTGGCTTCATACTATCTTCCATCCTGATCCTTACTACTTAGCTGCTATTAGTCCTGTGCTTTCACATCATTGCATACTTGAATATGGTTTGCTCATAGTAGCTTATCTTCCGCTGCATATCAATTAGGGCATTTCGATTGTTTGTCTTCGAAACTTCCAAGTTTTGAAGACTTCCATAAAAATCGCCTATTCACCCCCCCTCTAGTCGATACTAGCACTTTCAATTGGTAGCAGAGCAAGGTACTCCCTTGTTCTGTGTGATTCGGTTTAACCACCTGGAGTTTTAGCTATGTCGACTGCAGGGATAATCAAAGTCTCCGCTGCTTGCCCCGTGTTCGATGGAACTGAATATCCCTACTGGAAGAATAAGATGCGTATGCATCTTGAAGCCATTGATGTCGACCTCTAGTATGTCGTCAAGAACGGCGTTCCCAAAACTGGTGAAGGTGTCACCCCTACTGATGTCAAGAAGTTCATTCAACTGGACTCTACTGCAAAGAACATCATCTGTGGTCATCTGACCAAAGGATAGTATGGCCGTGTGAGTGCTCTGGAAACGTCGAAGCTAGTTTGGGACTGGCTATCCAAGGTCAACGAAGGCGTCTCAACCCAGAGAGATCAAAGGATCAGTGTTCTTCGCAACCTCTTCAACCGCTTCAAAAGAAACGACAATGAAAATGTCCAGCTCATGTTCGATCGCCTCACTGACATCACACATGAGCTTCAAGCTCTTGGCGCAACTGAGATTACCAAGCATGAAATCGTCAAGACACTACTGAGATCACTTGACAGCCCTTTGACACCCTTGCCCTCATGATACAAGAACGTCCTGACTTCAAGACACTCGATCCATCTGATATACTTGAGAGGCTCGACACACATGAGTTCCAGCTTTCTGAGAAAAGAGATATCTATGGTCCCAACTATGGTCGTGCTCGCGCTTTGAAGGCAAAAGTTGTCTCCTCATCTGAAGAAGAATCTGATTGCAGCTCTGATGATCCTGAAGACATTGGAAAGGAACTTGCTATGCTTGTGAAGAAGTTCCAGAAGTTTACTAAGAAGAAAGGCTTCAGAAAGTCTTCACGATCCAGCTCAAGAAATGATGAAGCCTCCACTCATGACCACAAGAAGAGAACATGTCACAGGTGCAAGAAACCCGGTCACTATATCTCTGAGTGTCCACAGTGGGACAATGAGAAGAAGAAGAAGAAGGGCAAGGAATATGATTCTGATGACAAGAAGAAGAAGAAATCTTCAAAGTCTTCTTCCAAGTCCTCATCAAGGTCTTCATCTCATAAGAAGAGTTCATCTAGCAAGGCTCGTGCATTTGTTGGCAAGGAAATGGATTTAGAGGAGGAGTCTGCCTCTGAGGAGGCGGAGGTGGAGTCTGGAGAGGAGTCCGACCCTGGTGTTGCAAGTCTGGCTCTAGCCACAGCATATGTTGCCAAGTCCATCTTCAACACTGAAGACAATGACTTCCACACCAACGCTGAAGCTAATGACGAAGACGATCCTACTCCCACCTACTGCTTCATGGCACATGGTGCCAAGGTAAAATCACGTGATGCTTACTTTCAAACATCAAGTGAAGATGACTCTGATTGTGAATCCAAACCTAGCTACAAAACACTTGCTAAAATTGCAACTGAACAACAAAAGGCTATGGAACATACTCAAAAACTGTTAGACAAAAGCGATGACATGTTGGACGCGGAAATGACCCGTTCACAGTCCTTAGTTGAAGATATAAAAAATCTTCATGCTAAGTACCAAGAACTTGAAAGTCGTCATGAAACGCTCACATCTATTATGAAAGGCTCTCCTATGATTATCTTCAAAGGAAGCAAGAGCTTGAGAAATTGAGAGCGGCTCACGAAGATCTTCAAAAAGTGAATGAGTCACTTCGCGCTCAACAGATCAATCCCGCTCAGGATGGATTTGAACCACCATGTCTAAAATGCATTGAGCGTGATAACGCTACATCTGTTGCTAAATGTTCCACTGCTGCTACTGTTTCATTGTCTTCACCTACTGATGTGGCTACTAACCCCTTTGCAGAGGATACCATTACTATTGCTGATGAAAATGCTAGGTTGAAGACATTGCTTGAAACAGGGATGTATAAAAGTCTAAAAAGGCATCAAACGCTTCGCGATGTCCTCAAAAAGCAGATTCTGAACCGAAACCCTAGGAAAGAGGGTGTTGGGTTCGAGAGGAAAATGAATGTTGATGGCTCGTACTGGATGCCTGAGAAGTACCCCAAAACCACATGGGTTGCTGCAAAGGAACCTTCAGTAGATCCATCCACTTTATCTGGCTTTACCTGTGCTAATCCTATTATCATTGATGAATCCTTTGATGAAAATTATAAGCTGCTCAAGAATCAGAATGGTGAAGTGTTTGCCAGGTATATTGGTACTAACTGCAGGAATGGACCACCTATGAAGAAGATCTGGGTACCTAAGCAGTACATTGAGAATCTTCCTGTGAATGTCGTCATGACACCACCGAGGAAGACGACAAACCCCACACCTATAGCTTCATATGGCCCAAAGGCTTCATACAGATACATGACTCACCAAAGTCAACCTAACGCCAGTGTTTTGCAGGGAAATCATGCTCAGACTTATGAATATGAGCGTGTGTCTTCGAACCGCTATGTTCATAGAACTAAGAACTTTTCTGCTTATTCATATGAGTATCATTCATCTCCTGCAAGGCTATTTGCTAGGGCTCCAAAGCCAAAATTCTTAGATGCTGCACTTAGACTCATTGCTTCTAAGCCACCCCTGAAAATGTGGGTGGTGAAGAAGAACTAACTTTCTTTTGCAGAGAAAGGTCTCTAGCCTGCAGTCAATGGCGTCCGATGCTATTGCCGGGGACCTAAAAACACATTGAGGACGCATGATAAAATGTCTTACTATATACTTCACATCTGAATCGCGTACCATTCATACTATGTGTCCTAACTTTGATCTAAGCTGTGACAATCCTTGTATGTGTCAAACGCCTATGCTTCACAACACTATTTGTGAAGCCTATCCTCCTAACTTCACTGTAGGGCATGTCACTAAAAGCTTCAGAATGCATTATGGACAGTGGATGCACAAATCATATGACTGGTGATCAAAGTCTTCTCATGGACTCAACCTTACGTCCATCCGACAAGAGTCACATCACATTTGCTGACACTGGTAAAAGCAAGGTATTGGGTCTAGGTAGAGTTGCAATCTCAAAGGATCAACACATGGATAAAGTGATTGAGGGAGTCCTGGACTAGGGGGTGTCCGGATAGCCGGACTATCATCATCGGCCGGACTCCAAGACTATGAAGATACAAGATTGAAGACTTCGTCCCGTGTCCGGATGGGACTTTCCTTAGCGTGGAAGGCAAGCTTGGCGATACGGATATGTAGATCTCCTACCATTGTAACCGACTCTGTGTAACCCTAGCCCTCTCCAGTGTCTACATAACCGGAGGGTTTTAGTCCATAGGACGAACAACCATTACGACAATCATACCATAGGCTAGCTTCTAGGGTTTAGCCTCCTTGATCTCGTGGTAGATCCACTCTTGTACTACCCATATCATCAATATCAATCAAGCAGGAGTAGGGTTTTACCTCCATCGAGAGGGCCCGAACTTGGGTAAAAACATCGTGTCCCTTGTCTCCTGTTACCATCCGCCTAGACGCAAAGTTCGGGACCCCCTACCCGAGATCCGCCGGTTTTGACACCGACATTGGTGCTTTCATTAAGAGTTCCTCTGTGTTGTCACCGATAGGCTTGATGGCTTCTTCAATCAACAACGACGCAGTCCAGGGTGAGACTTTTCTCCCTGGACAGATCTTCGTGTTCGGCGGCTTTGCACTGCGGGCTAATTCGCTTGGCCATCTGGAGCAGATTGAAAGCTACGCCCCTGGTCCTCAGGTCAGATTTGGAAGCTTAAACTTCACGGCTGACATCTGCGGAGACTTGATCTTCGATGGATTCGAGCCACAGTCGAGCGCGCCGCACTGTCACGATAGGCATGATTTAGCTCTGCCGCCGGACAGTGCCCTGGAGGCCGCACATGAGTCTGCTTCGACCCCTAGTCTGGAGCCGACCACGCAGATCGAGGACAGGTGGCTGGACACCGCCTCGGGAGCTACAATCTCTACGGCGATGGAGCTGAATACTGACCTTGTCCCTTATAAAGCTCGTGGATCCGAGGTGCCGGACTCCTTGCCGGACTCCGAAACTCCTGCGCCCCTACCAATCGAATCCGATTGGGCGCCGATCATGGAGTTCACCGCCGCTGACATCTTTCAGCAGTCACCCTTTGGCGACATCCTGAATTCGCTAAAGCATCTCTCGTTATCAGGAGAGCCCTGGCCGGATTGCGGTCAGGACGGTTGGGATGCGGATGACGAAGAAATTCAAAACCCACCCACCACCCACTTTGTAGCCACTGTCGACGATCTAACCGACATGCTAAACTACGACTCTGAAGAAATCGACGGTATGGACGACGATGCCGGAGACGACCAAGAACCAGCGCCTACGGGGCACTGGAAAACCACCTTGTCATACGACATATACATGGTGGGCACCCCAAGGGATGGGGACCGTGAAGAAGCAGCGGAGGAAAATTCCTCTAAGAAACAGCCCAAGCGCCGACGTCAGTGGCGCCACTCTAAATCCCGCCACAGCAAGAATGGAGATTCCGGCACCGGAGATAATAACACCCCAGAGAGTGCCGAAGACAACCCCCACCAGCAAGATTCAGCACAGGAAGACGGAGAAGCTAGCCCTCAAGGGAGAGTGGCAGGCGAGGAGATAGAGGATGACAATTACATGCCTCCCTCCGGAGATGAGGCAAGCCTCAACGACGACGAATTTGTCGTGCCCGAGGATCCCGTCAAACAAGAGCGTTTTAAACGCAGGCTAATGGCCACGGCGAACAGCCTAAAGTAGAAGCAGCAACAGCTTCGAGCTGATCAAGACCTGCTGGCCGACAGATGGACCGAGGTCCTTGCGGCCGAAGAGTATGAACTCGAACGCCCCTCCAAAAGCTACCCAAAACGCAAGTTGCTCCCCCGATTAGAGGAGGAGGCATATAAACCTTCATCACCAGCGCACAATACGGCTGACCGACCACCTCGTGGCCGCGATAGAGAGGCATCCAGGCCCTCCACCAGAACCGTACCCCGGCACCACTCAAAAAGCGCGAAGCCACGGGGGAATGCGCCGGACTTGCGGGATATATTGGAGGATAAGGCAAGACAATCAAGATCTATCTACGGATCACGTGGGTGCCCCACGACCCACGACGACTACCGTCGCACCGGATACAGCAACTCCGGCCGGGCCGAACATAGCAGACAAAGCTCTCTCGAGCTACGTCGTGATATTGCCCAGTATAGAGGCGCCGCACACCCACTATGCTTCACAGATGAAGTAATGGATCATCAAATCCCCGAAGGGTTTAAACCCGTAAACATTGAGTCCTATGATGGCACAACAGACCCCACGGTTTGGATCGAAGATTATCTCCTTCACATCCATATGGCCCGCGGCGACGATCTCCACGCCATCAAGTATCTCCCACTCAAGCTTAAAGGACCAGCTCGACATTGGCTTAACAGCTTGCCCGCAGAGTCAATTGGGTGTTGGGAGTACCTGGAAGCCGCATTCCTCGACAACTTCTAGGGCACATATGTGCGACCACCAGACGCCGATGACCTAAGCCACATAATTCAACAGCCAGACGAATCGGCCAGACAGTTCTGGACACGGTTCTTAACAAAGAAAAATCAAATCGTCGACTGTCCGGATGCAGAGGCCCTCGCAGCCTTCAAACAAAACATCCGCGACGAGTGGCTGGCCCGGCACCTAGGACAGGAAAAGCCGGAATCCATGGCAGCCCTCACATCACTCATGACCCACTTCTGTGCGGGAGAGGACAGCTGGCTAGCTCGCAGTAACAACCTCGGCAAAAATTCTGGCAATCCAGACAACAAGGACCACAATGGTAGGTCACGTCGCAACAAAAACAAAAGTCGTGTTAACAGCGATATCACTGAGGATACGACAGTCAACGCCGGATTCAGAGGCTCTAAACCCGGTCAGCGGAAAAAGCCATTCAAAAGAACTACTCCGGGTCCGTCCAATTTGGACCGAATACTCGACCGCTCTTGCCAGATACATGGCACCCCCGAAAAGCCAGCTAATCACACCAACAGAGATTTTTGGGTATTCAAGCAGGCGGGCAAGTTAATTGCCGAAAACAATGACAAGGGGCTGCATAGCGATGACGAGGAAGAGACCCGGCCGCCGAATAGTAGAGGGCAGAAGGGTTTTCCCCCACAAGTGCGAACGGTGAACATGATATACGCAACCCACATACCCAAGAGGGAGCGGAAGCGTGCACTTAGGGACGTATATGCGATGGAGCCAGTCGCCCCGAAGTTCAATCCATGGTCCTCTTGCCCGATCACTTTCGATCGAAGGGACCACCCTACCAGTATCCGCCATGGTGGATTCACCGCATTGGTTTTAGACCCAATCGTCGATGGATTTCACCTCACTAGAGTCCTGATGGACGGCGGCAGCAGCCTGAACCTGCTTTATCAGGATATAGTGCGCAAGATGGGCATAGACCCCTCAAGGATTAAACCTGCAAAGACGACCTTCAAAGGCGTCATACCAGGTGTTGAGGCCAATTGTACAGGCTCAGTCACACTGGAAGTGGTCTTCGGATCCTCGGATAATTTCCGAAGCGAGGAGTTAATCTTCAACATAGTCCCGTTCCGCAGTGGCTATCACGCTCTGCTCGGACGAACCGCGTTTGCAAAGTTCAACGCGGTGCCACATTATGCATACCTCAAGCTCAAGATGCCAGGCCCTCGTGGAGTCATCACGGTCAACGGAAACACTGAACGCTCCCTCCAAACGGAGGAGCACACAGCGGCTCTCGCGGCAGAAGTACAGAGCAGCCTCTTAAGGCAATTTTCGAGTCCGGCCGTTAAACGACCGGACATGGCCAAATGCGCCCAGAGTAACACACATCAAGACCACCTGGCACGTTCCGAGCACGCGTAGCAATGCGGCCCCAACCCCAGCCCTCGCATGATTGCAAGACTAGCCCTTCGCGTACATCATTACACTCTGGAGATACCATGGGCATAGGGGGAGGGGCACGACCACGACAGGCCCAGAGTGCGGCTCAACCACACCAGGGGCTCCCAAGTGTGTCACCTTTTTTTTCTTTTTTATTTTTTTCCACAGGACTCCGTTCATCAGAGGCCCTGTCCGGCAGTAGATCTGTCGAACTCACGATGCAACAGCCAAGGAGGGACAATGGCTACGACGAACACTCAGGTGGTCTCCATTATGAGCATTAAATCTGTTTAATACACCATTTCGCAGCCTACCCCTGGAGGGGGACATGTCCAATAGTCCAAACCCTTGCTTACCACACTATTTGTATCATTCTGCACTCATAGCAGAATTCCTTGAATAAACAATGCATCACCTTTTGCTTACAATTGCATTCCTTTTTTTACATATACGTTCATTTATGACATCCTGCATCCGTACACTTTGGTACGGCCGAATACACCAGGGGCTTATGTTCCCCGCATTATGGTGTGATAAGTCCGAACACTTTCACAAGTGCGGCACCCCGAACTTATAGCATTATATGCATCGGCTCCGAATCATGTCTTGGGTCAATAGTTGGGTTTGCCCGGCTCCCATGTTTTGGTACCTTACGTTCCATTCTATCGGCTAAGGTAGCACTGGGAGAACCACTGCAATTGCGCCCCGGTTGAGCTGGGCGAGCGCCTCAGTGGAGAAAGCTAAAACTGATTGTCATGATAAGGCGAGAGCTGGTCGCTGTTCGAGAGGTCTTTTCGAGTCCCTAAAGACTTATGCCGCTTAGAGCGAGGAACCGGCTTCGTCCGGCCCAGGCGTGGATAGCGCCCCGAACTCGGTCTTCCGAATACTAGGGGCTTCGCCGAAATTTAAAATTATAGAATTCTATGGCTAAGTGAGAGTGTTCAAGCATTATAAGTCCGGTTGCCTTGTTTGTTGTGTTGAGCGCCTCCCTAGATGGACCCAAAAATGGGAACAAGAGCGCTCGAGTTTATCCTGAACACCCTAGCACTCATGGCATGGGGGCTGAAGCCGACGACTTGCCATCTCTCAGATTTGATAAACGGCCGCACAGAAGGTAATATTTTAAATCAATAAGCGTTTCTTAGCGCATATGAACAAAGTTTTCAGCGCACAGGATAACACATTGCGAGTCTACTCAAATATTACATTTTTGGGGCACTCATCCGCAATCTTGCGGGCACCCTTCAGGACACTCTTATAATACATTTTGGGTGTACGATACTCGTTGCCCGCCGGCGGCGCGTCTGTCAGAAGCCTCTCAGCATCAAGCCTGCCCTAGTGCACCTTTGCGCGGGCAAGGGCCCGACGGGCACCATCAATGCAGGCGGAGCGCTTGACGACTTCCACCCAAGGGCACGCATCCACCAGCCGCCGCACGAGGCCGAAGTAGCTCCCAGGCATGGCCTCCTCAGGCCACAGCCGGACTATGAGGCCCTTCATGGCCTGCTTGGCTACCTTGTGGAGCTCGACCAGCTGCTTCAGCTGGTCGCTAGGGGGCACCGGATGTCCGGCCTCAGCATACTGAGACCAGAAGACCTTCTCCATTGAGCTCCCCTCCTCGGCCCGGTAGAATGCGGCGGCATCGGACACGCTGCGAGGCAGATCTGCAAACGCTCCTGGAGAGCTCCGAATTCGGGTAAGTAACAGGTAATTCACATCCACATGCTTGCTTTGCATGAAAAATGCCTTACCCGCCGCTATTTTCTTCACGTCCTCAATCTCCTGGAGGGACTTATGGGCCTCGGCCTTAGCGGCTTTGGCACTCTCAAGAGCCGAGGCAAGCTCGGACTCTCGAGTCTTCGAGTCGTGCTCCAAACTCTCATGCTTTTCCATGAGAGCCTGGAGCTCTTGCCGCACCTCCGCCACCCGCGCCTCCTGCTTCTCTCGCTCTGCTCATTCCGCGGCCGCATTGCGTTTGGCCGCGGACACGGCCTCCTTCAGGGTCGCCACCTCATTCGTGGCCCCTGCAGTGCCCAAGTTATCCTTATTATTTCTATTGCAACTAAAATCCTTTTCTGTAAGGTACAAATTTAATACGGTGTTACTCACCTTCTTTGTCCTCGAGCTGCTTCTTGGCAAGGCCGAACTCGTTCTCGGTCCGCTCGAGGTCCTGCTTCAAAGCACCAACCTCCACAGTTAATGCGGCAGAGGTCAGCAGCGCAGCCTGCAATCCCATATTGACATAATTTTTAGAACTCCTGCATATATCTTTTTAGATCCTCAGTCCGGCTTTTCCTTCCGAACACCGAACCGAGCATCAGGGGCTACTGTCTATGCGGTATTACATTACATACTTTAAAACTTCTTACCTCAAAGCCTGTTAGAAGGCTGCTGCAGGCTTCGGTCAGCCCGCTCTTGGCGAGCTGAACCTTCTGAATCACTGCACTCATGATAGTGCGGTGTTCTTCCTCGATGGAAGCGCCGTTGAGCGCCTCCAACAAGTTATCCGGCGCCTCTGGTTGGATGGAGGCCGCCGGTGTCACGGTCTTGCCCTTCTTGCGAAGGGGCCGCCTGCCGGACTCCGGAACCACTACGGGTTTCGGTGCGGAGTCCGGCACGAAGTCCAGGAGGTTGCCCTGTGGCACCTCCGGAGCCTCCCCCTCCTAGCGGATCTCTTCTTGGGATCCCACCTCGGCGTCCTCAGCACCACGAGGGGTGGAGGCAGTCGGAATGGAATCCACATCCGACGGAGCCAAGGACCCGCTCAAAGAAGCGGGAAAATCATCCTCGGCCGGACTACAGGATGTATGCGGCATTAGAAGGACACTATGTGGCACAAAAGAGAAATTATGAATCATTCAGGAATCCGGATACTTACGATCTTGCCGGGGGCTTGGCCCTTGAGGGCCACCCCTCGTCGCCGTCGTCGGCGTTGGCGGAGCTGTCCGGAGGAAGGGTCCTTCCCCTCTTGGACCCTTCGGCCTCCCCCGTTGGGGAAGCCTTCCTCTTCCGCTCTCCCCCCTCCTGGGGAGAGTCCTCTTTCTCCTCCTATTCTTCGGGGGAGGAGTCCGCCTTGGAGCCATCGGACGATGAGTCCGATACCACTTGGCGCCGGGAAGGGGAGCCGGACAGTCTACCTGTCCAGACGTCCTCTGCCAGTCCTGTTAAAGGCATTGGGAGTTTTTAGATCCCACATAGAGTCAAACTATGAAAGAAATAAGTGTCCCATAGAGGATGGCAAAGCTTACCTCGCCGGCCGGGCGCTTGGTGCTGAATCCGCGGTCTTCCGATGCGGATGCGGGGGCTTCTCCGCCCTTGAACAGCACCCTCCAGGCAGCTTCGTACGTTGTGTCGAAGAGCCCGCTCAGGGTCCGGTGCTGTGCCGGATCGAACTCCCACAAATTGAAGGCCCGTTGCTGGCAGGGGAGAATCCGGCGGACGAGCATGACCAGGATCACATTGACAAGCTTAAGCTTCTTGTTCACCAGGGTCTGGAGACAGGACTAGAGTCCTGTCAGCTCCTACAAACTGCCCCATAGCAAGCCATTCTCTTTCCAGGAGGTGAGCTGCATGGGGATACCAGATCTGAACTCGGGGGCCGCTGCCCATTTAGGGTCACGCGGCTCGGTGATGTAGAACCACCCCGATTGCCACCCCTTGACGGACTCCATGAAGGCCCCCTCAGGCCAGGTGACGTTGGGCATTTTGCCCACCATGGCGCCTTCGCACTCCGCTTGGACGCCCTTCACTACCTTCGGCTTGACGTTGAAGGTCTTTAGCCACAAGCCGAAGTTGGGCCGGATGCAGAGGAAGGCCTCGCACATGACGATAAACGCCGAGATGTTGAGGATGAAGTTTGGCGCCAGATCGTGGAAGTCCAGGCCGTAGTAGTACATGAGCCCCCGGACGAAGGGATGAAGTGGGAAGCCCAGTCCGCGGAGGAAGTGGGGAAGGAATACGACCCTCTCATGGGGCCTGGGGGTGGGGATGAGCTGCCCCTCGTCGGGCAGCCGGTGCGCGATGTCGCCGGAGAGGTATCCGGCGCCGCACAGCTTCTCGATGTGCCCCTCCGTAACGGAGGAGGCCATCCACTTGCCTCCCACTCCGGACATGGCTGGAGAAGGTTGAGACGAGATGTGCGGACTTGGGCGCTGGAGCTCGAGTGCACGGAGATGGATAAGCAAAGGAGGAGGAAGGCGTAGGTAAAAAGGTGGATCCTTGTCCCCTTATATATGGGCGGACAAAGACTATGCGTCCCCACCGGCCTGGTAAAACTCTCTTATCTCCCAAGCGCCACCATCAATGGCGCGGTTGGGTTACCCACGCCCGTATTGAAGGGAATCCCGGAATAAGGGGAACACGATCTCTGCTTCGACAAGACATGCCAAGGAAACCGCTTCGCTAAACGCGCTGAGGTGGTATAGTAAAAAACGATTCAAGTAAAGGCTTTGTGGTGGTGTGACATCATGCCACAAAATACATCAGCAGATTGGACTTGTGTACGTATTATTCTCTCTACGGTGGAATGTGGAATTTATTTTGCAGAGCCGGACACTATCCTGGTGTTCACAATCCTCTATGAATTATTCAGAGGAGGAACCCTCCTTGCAATGCCGAACAATATGCGCGCCAGACTCATCGTCGTTGAAGCCTAGTTCAGGGGCTACTGAGGGAGTCCTGGACTAGGGGGTGTCCAGATAGTCGGACTATCATCATCGGCCGGACTCCAAGACTATGAAGATACAAGATTGAAGACTTCGTCCCGTGTCCGGATGGGACTTTCCTTGGCGTGGAAGGCAAGCTTGGCGATACGGATATGTAGATCTCCTACCATTGTAACCGACTCTGTGTAACCCTAGCCCTCTCCGGTGTCTATATAAACCGGAGGGTTTTAGTCCGTAGGATAGACAACCATTACAACTATCATACCATAGGCTAGCTTCTAGGTCCTCCTTGATCTCGTGGTAGATCCACTCTTGTACTACCCATATCATCAATATCAATCAAGCAGGAGTAGGATTTTACCTCCATCGAGAGGGCCCGAACCTGGGTAAAAACATCGTGTCCCTTGTCTCCTGTTACC
The DNA here is from genome assembly GCF_002162155.2 of Triticum dicoccoides. Taxonomy (NCBI): domain Eukaryota; kingdom Viridiplantae; phylum Streptophyta; class Magnoliopsida; order Poales; family Poaceae; genus Triticum; species Triticum dicoccoides. The sequence continues at coordinate 178,204,720 of NC_041383.1, forward strand.
ATCCGCCTAGACGCACAGCTCGGGACCCCCTACCCGAGATCCGCCGGTTTTGACACCGATAGTGATGCTTGTTGAATCCCTTGGTTTCAACTTAATGTTTGTCTCAATGCTTTGTGACTTAAACATGATTGTGCTATTCGGAAAATATCGTTGCCTTGTACTAATGGAATCTGACAAGTCTCTAGTCTTTGAAGGGTATCGGAAAGATGATCTATACATGGTAGATTTCTCAGCAGGTCCACAGCTTGCCGTATGTCTTCTCACAAAAGCTTCAGAATGCTGGCTCTGGCATCGAAGGCTGGGGCATGCTGGCATGAGGAACTTACACTCACTTGTCAAGAAGAAGCATGTCATAGGCATTGAGGATGTCAAGTTCAAGAAGGATCATTTGTGTGGTGCCTGCGAAGCTGGAAAGATGACTAGGGAAAAGCACCCCTCGAAGACAATCATAACAACATCTCAACCCTTCGAGCTGTTACACATGGACTTATTTGGACCTAGTCACTACTCCACCCTCACAACAACTGCTTGTCTCTATGGCTTTGTCATTGTTGATGACTACTCAAGATACACATGGGTGCATATAATTCTCTACAAAACTAAAGTACAAGATGTCTTCAGACGCTTCGCCAATCGAGCAATGAACAATTATGGCGTGAAGATCAAGCATATCAGAAGTGACAATGGCACTGAATTCAAGAACATCGGACTTGATCTCTATCTGGATACAATGGGAATCACTCATGAGTTCTCTGCTCCGTACACACCTCAGCAAAATGGCATCGTTGAGCGCAAAAACAGAACCCTCATTGAGATGGCTCGAACAATGCTAGATGAATACAAGACACCAAGAAAGTTCTGGCCTGAAGCCATTGATACAGCATGTCACATCATCAACCGTGTGTACATCCATAAGCTTCTGAACCAAACATCCTATGAGCTCCTTACTGTCAAGAAGCCAAATGTCAGTTACTTCAGAGTATTTGGAGCTAGGTGCTGGATCAAGGATCCCCATCACAAGTCAAAATTTGCACCTAAGGCTCACGAAGGCTTCATGCTTTGCTATGGAAAGGACTCGCACTCCTACAGAGTCTTCAACCTCTATCTCTACAAAATTGTCGAAACTGTGGATGTGAGATTTGATGAAACAAATGGTTCACAGAGAGAGATCCTGCCAAGTACACTAGATGAAGCTCCGCCAAGCGAATCAATCAAGCTGATGGGAACTAGTGAAATCATGCCCTCTGAAGCACAACCAGAAGAGGAACTTATCATTTCTGCACCTAACCAACCTGAAGACAATGCTCAGACCGAAGACAATCCTCCCAATGATGACAATGATCAGCAAGAGCAAAATCTTCGTCCAGTTCATCCTCGAGTTGCAAATGAAGTTCAAATTGAGAAGATAATTGATAGCATCAATGCACCTGTTCCACTTACTCGCTCAAGAGCAACACAGCTAGCAAACTTCTGTGGGCACTTTTCGTTTGTATCAATATCAGAACCCAAGAAAGTTGCTGAAGCCTTTATGGAACCTGAATGGATTCAAACTATGCAAGAAGAACTTCATCAGTTCAAGCTGAACAATGTTTGAGAACTTGTCAAGCGACCTGACCCTCGCAAGCATAACATTATTGGAACAAAATGGATATATCGAAACAAGCAAGATGAGCATGGTCAAGTCGTCAGAAACAAAGCACGCCTTGTGGCTCAAGGATATAGTCAAGTAGAAGGAATTGACTTCGATGAAACATTTGCTCATGTTGCTAGGCTTGAAGCTATTCGCATACTGCTAGCCTACGCTAATCATACAAACATCTTGCTATATCAAATGGATGTGAAGAGTGCATTTCTCAACGGCAAGATTGAAGAAGAAGTATATGTAGCTCAACCACCTAGTTTTGAAGATCCAAAGCATCCTGATATGGTGTACAAGCTAAACAAAGCACTGTATGGCCTCAAACAAGCACCCCACGCTTGGTATGATACGATCAAAGACTTATTGAAGAGCAAAGGCTTCAAACCTGGATCCCTCGATCCTACACTTTTCACGAAGACATATGATGGCGAACTGTTTGTGTGCCAAATATATGTGGATGACATTATCTTCGGCTGCACCAATCAGAAGTACAGTGATGTGTTTGGATACATGATGCAAGAGCAATATCAGATGTCCATGATGGGTGAGCTGAAATTCTTCCTTGGTCTTCAAATTTGTCAGCAAAGAAATGGCATCTTCATATCTCAAGAAAAATACTTCAACGATTGTCTGAAGAAGTTTGGAATGGAAGACTGCAAAGGTTATACGACGCCAATGCCAGCCAAACACCATCTTGGTCCCGACGACAATGGTAAAGAGTTCGATCAAAAGGTATACCGCTCCATGATTGGTTCTTTACTTTATCTATGTGCATCTAGGACAGATATTATGCTTAGTGTTTGCATGTGTGCTCGATTCCAAGCGGCACCAAAGGAATCGCATCACTTAGCTATGAAGCGAATTCTTCGATATTTTGCTTACACCCCAACACTCGGATTATGGTATCCAAAGGGCTCAAAATTTGATTTGGTTGGATTCTCGGATGCTGATTATGCTGGTGACAAGGTGGATCGCAAGTCTACATCAGGCACATGTCACTTTCTGGGTCGATCACTTGTATGTTGGTCTTCAAAGAAGCAGAACTGTGTATCACTCTCAACTGCTGAATCTGAATACATTGCTGCTGGATCATGTTGTGCTCAGCTTCTATGGATGAAGCAAACTCTCAAGGACTATGGCATCAACCTGAAACAAGTGCCTCTCTTCTGCGACAACAAAAGTGCCATCAAGATAGCCAACAATCCATTCCAGCACTCGAAGACAAAGCACATTGAAATTCGTCATCACTTTCTCAGAGGTCATGTCATGAAGAAAGATATCGACATCATTCACGTCAACACTGAAGAGAAACTAGCAGATATCTTCACAAAGCCCTTGGATGAGAAAAGGTTTTGCAAGTTACGGTGTGAGCTAAATATCTTGGAATCCTCAAATGTCCTATGATCTGGCACACATCCTAACACTTATGCATATTGACGACTTAGATGTGCAACACGCAAAGTAATGTATATCTTCAATCAATGAAGACTTACACTCTGAGTGTGAACACATTAATGTGGAATATGACTTCGGAGCGCCATGATAATTGTGCGCCGTGTCTGGGTCTAATACTTCCTATACGGTGGGTAACGCCACCATCAAATTTCTTTGTTTGAAGTGTTTAAATCATGGTGTTATTTTTGCAATGACTTCGCATTTGGTTTGTCTTTGGTTTCAATTTATCTTCATGATTTGATTGCTTTCTGATATATATATATGTTAGTGTTCTGTCCTCTACAACATTCACTTATAGCTATGTTTTCCTATTTTGAATCTTTTGAACTAAGTGAATGTGATTGGACCCTAATCTCTCTATGCTTCCTATCTCAAACTCTATCTGTCCAAATCATATGCATTCTATTGAAACTGTCGAATGTCTTCTCTGCGTCCTAGTCAGCAGAAGGCACAGAGACAAACATTAAGTCAATTTTAAATAACTCATCTTTATTGTTGAAATCCGGAGAAGCCGGAACAACCATCCGACATGCCTGGCGGGCATGGGAACGTGGGACAATTCTGAGTATGTTGCATGCTTTCCACGTGCCCCTCAGATGTGAACCGCCAGGGGCACCAGCGTAATTGCGCTGTGCGACACACCTACTTATAAATACTTGTCCCCTGCGGTAAAGAAATCCTTCTTCCACCTCTCCACCTCGTCAAAACCCTAGCGCCACTGCTAGCTCTTGACGACGCCGGCGACGAAGCGCTTAGCTGCCGCGACTTCTCTGACGCCGTCCTCTCCGCCGTCGTCGTAGGTGTCCTCCGTCGCCAAGTTAGGGCAAGGTGGATTGAATTGCTCGGTCTCCTGTTCATCCATCTAGCAGTTCTTCGTGTGGTAAATATAACTCTATTTTTACTGCCTTTTTGATCTTCATAGATTCATCCTATCTACCAAAAGTGGTTTCTGCCTACACAATGTTAGATCTATTCTGTCTGCATCTCATACTGCCTAGTCTATTCACTTGAATTTCATGTCTAGTTTGATTCCTCACTTGTACTTATTAACGGATTCGTACAAATCTGGAACCAACTCACATCACATAAGTGAATGTCTTCGCATCATGAGGTCAATGTCTTCAAACTGATTTATCTTCAAAATCTTCTGAGAATGCATATGACCTCTTCCCCTTCCCTCGCATCTCTAATGCTGTCACAGGTACATGTCCGTGGGAGAATCCCTTGGTTCTCATAGTCTGCATTCGTTTGCAAAATACTTACAACATCACATTAATTCTCCCGTAGCCAGTTCCTGTTTGACTAGCAAGCGTAAGTCTTTGAAGCCTTTGAACGTATTGAAGCCATTTAGTTTGAAGTTCATGGCTACAGAAAAGTCAGTAAGGAAGGGTGGCAGACAGCGTCGAGGGGGTACATCAAAAGATCTGCCTGATGACCTAGCAGAGCTCTACAAGACAGATCCTGAAGAGAATTATCATCAGCGCAAGACACGAATCCTATGGATTCGACGCTATTGGGCTGAAGAATGGTTCAAGTACAAGTTCGTGACCAAGGAATATGCAGAGAAGAATGCTATCAAAAGTCCTTGGGGTGATATTCTCTATCGAGGCCTTCAACCCAAGAACAGAGATGAAGCTATTGCATAGGGTTTCTATCCCTACATGGTCCGAGGATCTCAGCCTGCAAATGCCGACCCATCATCATTACTCTGGTGTCGTGACGATACTCTCTTCAAGCGAAATTTCCAGCACGCAAAGGCTTCGGCCAAGGAAAACAAGAAGTCATTGGGATTAGACTTCAACCCTGGTCCCTCTGCTCCCCGTGCTGATGGCTCACGTGATGCTGATCCCAATATCATCGGCCCCTTCTCCAACCTTGATGGCCTCATTACTTACATCTTGGTCCAAGGTGCTAGAGTAGATCATTCTGACAATGATGCTGACACTAATGAAGCCTCAGCTCCTCCTCCGAAGCCGCAGAAGCTAAAGAAGCCTAAGGCTTCAAGATCAACTGCACCACCAAAAGCTTCACGCGCGAAGCCACTGGCCACTGCCCCTCCTGAAGACAGTGTGCAGTCAGAGGATCAATCACGCATCTCCAAGAGGACGGAGAAGAAAAAGCAAATTGTCAGGCATACTGATCAAACATTGCCTCCTGCTGCCATTCTGCGTGAAGAACCCATTGATCTGTCCAACGATGAAGATCTTGCAGATGATGCCCTTGAGCAACTAATCAAGAGCAAGGAAGAAGCAGAGATCTTCAACAACTTGCCTCTCTTTGATGTGGCAATCATCCATAACTTCATTGATGAGTGGTTCGACACCCCAAATATCAGCTTTGAAGATCTGCAGCTTCCCATTGGCTTCAGTGTCGCCTTCAATGGCGCCATTGCTTCTGAGCTAGCTCTCGCTCAGCGCATCGCTGAGCTGAAGAACAAGATTGACTATGAAAAGGCTTAGTTCAAGAAGCATGTGGCGAAGCGCGGTGTACAAGATGTCAGAAACTTCAAGGTCATGCTGCATGAGCTTAAAGAAGCTTTTCTTAAGAAGCGTGAAGAAGCTCAGGGCTCTCGTGAGCGCATGAAGAGTTTGGCTGACAAGTGTGTGCTTGCCTACAATGAGGCTGAGAAGCGCAAGTCTCTTGGCCGTCCTGGCATTGACCCCAGGATGGCTGCAAAGAAGAAGACGCCATCAACCGCTCCACCTGCGCCTTCAAGTCAAGAAGCACCTCGCATTATCTTCCCAAGCAGCATGACTGGCTCGAAGCCAAAGGTCCTATCAACCGCTTCAGAACAGAAGAAGACGAGGGCTGCTGAGGCTGAAGCCAGAAAAAGGAAGAATCATGAAGCCTCTGATGCAGCTCCCTCCAAGAAGAAGCACAAAACCAAGAAGACTAGGGCTGCTCCCACAGAGCCCTTAGTTGTTGAACCCATTTCAGTGGTTCACCCTGCGTTTGAACATCAAGAAAGACGGATGATAGTTCATGAGCCTGCTTCCACAGAGGCTCATGAAGCTGAAGATATTCCAACAGCTGAACCCATCGCTGCTGAAGGCATTGGTCAAGACGACAATGTTGAAGATGATGAAGTTCTTCCTTAGATCGAACACAACGTGGTATCATCGCCTGTTCTCATGAACAGCAAACTCATCAGCATTGGTCGTCCTCTGACGCCAATTGCTCAGGATGCATCGTGGGCTGATCACCCACAGCAACAAGACTCCCCAAGTACTCCCCAACAACAACAACAAACTACACCACCCATGCAAGAAGAAGATGAAGACTTTGAGGCCCAGCCAACTCCATCTCCAAAGGCGTTGCCAGCATTTCGCAGGCTTCGCAAAGGACAAAGGCCTCAAGTCCCTCTTTCGAGCGTTCCAGAAGGAGAAGTGCAACACCAACCTGTTGCACATCAAGTATTTTCTGAACCCACTCCAACTGTGAATGTCTCCGTGTCTGAAGCCCAAGCTGCTGAAGACAATCTGGCAGCATCAGCCGATGAAAGACTAGAAGACGTACGAGTTCCTACTCCCCCCAATACTGAAGAAGTTGTTCCTGATGTGAACGTGCCAGTGCCCGACCCTCCAGCTCGTCAAGTGGAGGTTGAAAATGTTGAAGCTGCCACCACCAACGCCAATGAAGCCAATGACATAGTCATGGCTGAAGCCAATGTGGAGCTTGCACCAACTAGTGTGCGTGAAGCCAATGAGGCCACTGTTCCTGAAGCACCTGTTGTGCAGCCTGAAGCCTCAGCTGTTGCCACTGCTCCTATTCCACCACCAAGGCCCCATACAATTGAGCAAGCATACAGTCATGGTCAGCTAACCACTGTCCGATGGCCCGTTCTGGTACCACCGCCTACTGCCTCTGGACCTCAATTTGATTATCATGTTGGGCATAGGCCTCAGGTCCAGAAGCCAAAGCCAAGACTGCTAAGGTTCCCAGGCACTGCTAATTCTACAGGGTCCTTCAATGCCAATGGCTTCAAAAGCCACAATACCTTCTTTGACAGCGCCAAGAACCCCTACTCAAAGCCAAGAATATCATCTGATCGTTTCTGGAGCTATCAGCAGAGAAGCTATTACTCCTGCGTTCTGTATGATCAAGGGCGCATTTTACCTCATATGTGCCTCGACACTGAAGCCATTGCTGGACTGTCGTGCTTAGAAGAAGCACTTGACTGCTTTTGTGATGCTGGTCTGCTCAACTTTGTGACAGACAAGGAACACTGGAATGAAGAACTTTTGCTTCAATTCTATGCTACCCTCCACATTCGTGGCTATAACAGAGATATCAAGACATGGGTTCTCGAGTGGATGACCGGAAATGTTCATCATGAAGCCAAAGCTCTGGATATCATTGAGCTTACAGGCGTACCCACTCCCGGAGAGCTACATGAACCTGATTGTCAACTACACCGCAATGCACTGGAGAGCATCTTCCACAAGCCAGAACCCAACATGAGCCAGATGTTGAGCATGATGAAGCCTTTGCCATCTGACGCTGAATATCCAAACAGAGTTCTTTGTTGATGACCTTGAGTATCTGCCTCGCACAATATATCATATCATCAGGCAAACTCTATGGCCTATCAAAGGACACTCATCAGCGGCCAAGCTTGAAGGAGCCATGAAGACTTTGGTCTTTTACATCCTCAATGGCATCAGCATCAATTCCCAAGAATTCTTCATCAGGCAACTTGCTGCGTCTGGATCTGACCTTTTTGGTCTGAAGTTTTATGCTCCATGGGTCATGCGCCTCATCAAGCGACACTCCTCTGTCAACTATCAACCCTCTGCTCGCAATCATCTGATCTTTTTACCAGAGGTTGATATGTCAGTTGAAGCCATATACTCTGACCCAGCCAAGAAGCCTCTTTGTCTTCAGAATGTCGAGCACCAAACCTTCACTCAACCCATCAAAGGCGTCCAAGCAGTAACACATATCTATCGAATGGCTGGAAATACTCGTCTGCCTCATCGTGTGCATACTGAAGCCACTGAAAGCACCATTGCCCAAAGGCCTCAGAAGCGCTCTCGCGTTCTCAATGACCGAGAACTTCTTGTGTCCCTTCATCAGAAACAAGATAAGCATCACTATTGGCTCAAGAGACAGATGCAAAGCCTCTTGGTGGACGTCAATCGCATTCGAAATCTTGCCACCAAGAATGCATTTGTTGCTCACGAGACTTGTCAACGATCATGGAAGAGTTTGACGCTGCTCAGTGCTGAAGCCGATGTTCAAGACGATGGCTTCACTGAATGATTCAAGTTTGACTCCACTCCTCCACGGACTGCAGTCCTACGTCGAACTCCATCCCTTGAAGACTCTGACTATTCTTCCTCCGCGGCAACTATGAATGCCAGAGTGATCGATGATAAAGATGATGCTACTTCACCGCCTCCTACCTCTGCAGGCATCGACACTGCACCAAGTACGTCTGCACCGCCAAACAACAACGACAACCCTGCTGCTTCACCTACTCATGAGGACGAGTAGATGCTCTATGTCTTCAAACCTTTTTGGTCATTACTGACAAAAGGGGGAGAAGCATATGAGTTTGATAGTCTTCAAGCGGGTTCATATGGGCGGTTGCTTTATATTTTGCCTCGTGTTTACAACTCTCGCTTTTGAAACATTTGGTTCTTTGAGTTGTAACACTTAAACTTGATGGTCGTCTGCTACTTATTTGCTTTACTGTGATGCGATGATAAATTCTACATGTGCGATGATAACTTCCGCACTTAGATCATTCTGCAGACGTCCATTTTTCATTATGCATGTCATTCTACTTGCTATATCAGTCCATGCATGATGAATTATCTTCATAAGTTGAAGTGGATCTCCACAAGTACAACCTGCCATGTGCATTTGCATTCCAAAAGAAAATTACTTATATGCACATCTTCAGGGGGAGCCCTTGCTACTTATGAAGACAATACCCTATCCTTTACAATTTCACATACTTTATCCCCGTTGAAAACTTCAACCAGTTTGTCATTAATCACCAAAAAGGGGGAGATTGTAAGTGCATCTAGTGCCACCCCTAGTTGGTTTTGGAGTATTGACGACAAAGTTGGTTGAGGGACTAATGCGTTTGTGAGAATTGCAGGATAACGCAGGTAGTGTCCCTCATTGATTCGGTTTACCTACCGGAGATGACCCCTAAAAATGTATGAAGACATTGAAGACAATGGTGGTATGTGAAGATATTCATATTAAAGACTATGACATGAGAAGACATTGAGTGAAGATTATGGAGCGTGAAGACTGTGTGATTTCGTTGTTTCCTTTTCTTCTTTGTTGAGTCATAGGAACCACCGTACTGTTAAGTGGGGTCCAAGTGAACTAAGTCAGAATGACTGAAGTGATGCTCAACCCAAATCCTATGTCTTTGAGCGAAGACAATGAGAGCAAATCTTATCTAGAGATGGATAAGTCAGCTTTGCTTGTAGCCCAAGTAAAGTTGCCGTGTGTGTTTGAAATCTGACCATTGGAACACGTGTCAGTTCCTTAGTGACCCAGGGTCATTTCGGACATATCAGGTTGGGTTGCCTAGTGGCTATAAATAGCCCACCCCCTACACCATAAATTGGTGGCTGCTCAGAGTTAGTGCACGGCTTTTGTCGTTTGAGAGCAACCCACCTCAAAGCCTTTGAGATAGAGAAATCCTTGCGAGGACCAAGCCCAAACACCCAGAGCCAAAGAGTGTTAGGCATCACTGAAGTCTTTCTGTCTGTGTGACCTGAAGACTTATTACACTTGAGGACTGTGAATCCTCCAGCCGGTTAGGCGTCGCGTTCTGAGCATCCAAGAGTCATTGTGGATTGCCGGTGAACAAAGTCTGTGAAGGTTCGGAAGTCTACCTTGAAGACTTACCAGAGTGATTGGGCGAGGACTGGGTGTCCTTAGCTCAAGGTGAATAAGGTGAAGACATGGTCTTCTAAGTTAAATCTCAGCCTCCCTAACCAGACGTACAGTTGTCACAGCAACTGGAACTGGTCCAACAAATCCTGTGTCTTCAACAAGCGACTGGTTCTATCCTTTTCCATCCTTTATGTTGAGTTTGTCTTCGTGAAGTCATTTCCTATCTGTCGTACCTGTTTGACTTCATTGCTTAACTACTATCGTTGATTGGCTTCATACTATCTTCCATCCTGATCCTTACTACTTAGCTGCTATTAGTCATGTGCTTTCACATCATTGCATACTTGACTATGGTTTGCTCACAGTAGTTTATCTTCCGCTGCATATCAATTAGGTCATTTCGATTGTTTGTCTTCAAAACTTCCAAGTTTTGAAGACTTTCATGAAAATCGCCTATTCACCCCCCCCCTCTAGTCGATACTAGCACTTTCACTATGACTTTTCTATGCTTAATGCTTGTCACTAGGGCCCGAGTGCCATGATTTCAGATCTGAACCTATTATGTTTTCATGAATATATGTGTGTTCTTGATCCTATCTTGCAAGTCTATAGTCGCCTATTATGTGTTATGATCCGACAACCCCGAAGTGAGAATAATCGGGATACTTCTCAGTGATGACTGTAGTTTGAGGAGTTCATGTATTCACTATGTGCTAATGCTTTGTTCCGGTTTTCTATTAAAATGAGGCCTTAATATCCCTTAGTTTCCGCTAGGACCCCGCTGCCATGGGAGGGTAGGACAAAAGATGTCATGCAAGTTCTTTTCCATAAGCACGTATGACTATTTACGGAATACATGCCTACATTACATTGATGAATTGGAGCTAGTTTTGTGTCACCCTATATTATAGCTATTACATGAGGAATCAGATCCGACATAATTATCCATCACTCATCCATTGCCTACGAGCTTTTCACATATTGTTCTTCGCTTATTTACTTTTCCTTTGCTATTGCTACAATCACTACAAAACCCAAAAATATTACTTTTGCTACCGTTACCTTTATTATCATACTACTTTGCTACTAAATACTTTGCTGCAAATACTAAGTTATCCAGGTGTGGTTGAATTGACAACTCAACTGCTAATACTCAAGAATATTCTTTGGCTCCCCTTGTGTCGAATCAATAAATTTGGGTTGAATACTCTACCCTCGAAAGTTGTTGCGATCCCCTACACTTGTGGGTTATCAAGACTAATTTCTGGCGCCATTGCCGGGGAGCATAGCTCTATTCTATGAGTCACTTGGGATTTATATATGTTGATCACTATGAGGAACTTGAAAGATGAAAGAACCAAGATTTTGCCCTCAACTACGAGGGGAGGTAAGGAACTGCCATCTAGCTCTGCACTAGATTCTCCTTCTGTTATTAGTATGCTTGCGACACCTAAACCTGCTACTGCTATGAATTCTGATATGTCACATGTTATTGATGATGCCACTTCTACTATGCATGATAGTTATGATGAAACTACTTCTGTGCGTGATACTACTTTGCCATTAGGTGAATTTCTTGATGAACAACTTGCTAGGACTATAGAGAATGAAATTATTGACGATGCTATTATTGATGATAATGATGATGAAAGTTCTCCCAATGATTATGAATTACCTGTTGTTCCTGAGGGTTATGTTATGGAAGAGGAAGCTGCTAGAGCTATCTTTGCTTGTAAAGATAGATATGATCTTAAAACGTTATTAGCGAAATGGAAGCAGCAATCTCTTAATGCTAGAATGAAACCCGATCCTGCTTTTGCTACTTCACCTATCTGTGTTACTGATAAGGATTATGAATTCTCTGTTGATCCTGAGATTATTACTTTAGTTGAATCTGATCCTTTTTATGGCCTTGAATCTGAAACTGTTGTGGCACATCTTACCAAGTTGAATGATATAGCCACCCTGTTTACTCATGATGATAAATCTCGCTATTATTATATCCTTAAGATATTTCCATTCTCGTTAAAAGGTGATGCTAAGACTTGGTATAATTCTCTTACTCCTAGTTGTGTGCGTAGTCCCCGGGATATGATTTATTACTTCTCTGCTAAATATTTCCCAGCTCATAAGAAACAAGCTGCCTTGCGGGAAATATATAATTTTCTGCAAATTGAAGAAGAGAGTCTCCCACAAGCTTGGGGGAGGCTTCTCCGCTTACTTAATGGTTTTCCTGATCATCCTCTTAAGAAAAATGAAATACTTGATATCTTTTATAATGGACTAACCGATGCTTCCAAGGATTACTTGGATAGTTGTGATGGTTGTGTTTTTAGGGAAAGAACAGTTGATGAAGCTGAATTACTATTGAATAATATGTTGACTAATGAAAATAATTTGACTCTTCCTGAGCCAATTCCTGAGGCAATTCCTGAACCAATTGAGCCAGCTCCTGAGACTATTCCTAAACCCACTCCGAAGAAGAGAGGTGTTTTATTTCTCAGTCCTGAAGATATGCAAGAGGCAAATAAATCAATGAAAGAAAAAGGTATTAAAGCTGAAGATGTTAAGAATTTACCACCTATTGAAGAAATACATGGTCTTAATATACCGCCTGTTGAAGAATCACATTGTCTTGATAACCCGACACAGGTAGTAAAGGTAAATTCTCTCTGTAGATATGATAAAGTTGAAATCCCCTCTACTAAATTTCATAGCCCGTGCTTAGATGAATTTGATGACTTTATGGCTAGACAAGAAAGTTTTAATGCTTATGTTGGTAGAGTGTTAAAGAATAATTCTTTCGAGATAGGACGTGTGAGCGATAATATGGCTAGAGTTAAAGGTGAGCTCAAACTCATTAGCAAATATGCTTCTATGGTCGCTAACCAAGCTGAGCAAGTACTTAAAGCTCAAAATGATTTGCTTGATGAATTAAATAATAAACATGACTTTGCTATTAGAGTGGCTACTAGAACTGGTACAATGACTCAGGAACCCTTGTATCCTGAAGGCCACCCTAAGAGAATCGAGCAAGATTCTCAGAGAAATAATTTAGAGGCACCTAGTTCTTCTAAAAGGAAGAAAAAGAAAAACGATAGGACTTTTCATGATTCTAGTGAACCTACTGTAGACACACCTGAGAATCCCAATGATATTTCTATTTCTGATGCTGAAACACAATCAGGTGATGAACATGAACCTAGTGATAATGTCAATGATAATGTTCATGTTTTTGCTCAACCTAGCAAAAACAATGAAGTAGAGATTGAACCTGCTGTTGATCTTGATAACCCACAATCAAAGAATCAATGTTATGATAAGAGAGATTTTGTTCCTAGGAAGCACGGTAGAGAAAGAGAACCATGGGTTCAGAAACCCATGCCCTTTCCTCCTAAACCATCCAAGACAAAGGATGATGAGGATTTTGAGTGCTTTGCTGAAATGATTAGACCTATCTTCTTACGTATGCGCTTAACTGATATGCTCAGAGTAAATCCTTATGCTAAATATATGAAGGATATCATTACAAATAAAAGAAAGATACCGGAAGCTGAAATTTCCACCATGCTTGCTAGTATTACCGTGGGAGAATCCAGGGACATAGCACAAGCTACCATAGGGAGCATTCATTTTCCTGATATACATTATTTTGCTCTCTTCATTGGTAGATGCATTAACGGTAAAGACGAAGCATCTCATATGTGTGTCCCTGATCTTTGTGTCCTCAAGAGTGCTGTGTTAGGTTATAAAGGTTATAACTTGGGGGCAATAGTTGCACGTAGGTTGCAGAATAATGGTAGAGCTGGAGATTTATTTGGAGGAATTTATGCAACCCGTGTGGCTAATTATCTTGGTATAGCCCCACGAGAGGGAGATATGATGTTACCTCCTACTTATTTAGATTATGACGCTATGGTCAATCATCATTTTCTTAGAAGGAATGAACAATTCCTCCAATCTATGACAGACGCAACGTCGTCCATGTTACTCGTCCTGCTCCTCGCCTTTTTGATTACCAGGCAAAAGGGAGATATGTTGTTACCAGGGAGGAAGCATCTGAACACGAGGGGAGAGCAGAGGCAGCTCGCCAACATGCCGCTGCTCAGGAGGCGGTTGCTGCTGCATCTCAGTATGACCCCAGCTACAACTACGGATATCAGCCAGGCGGTCCTTGGTATTAGACCAACTTAGGCCAAAAGCCTAAGCTTGGGGGAGTACGTATTTCTCACCGACTTTACATTCATGCGCACACACTATTCTAGTCGTCAGTGCTCATACTCTTTCATTGTATTATCCATGCTAGTTTAAATTCCTTTTTCTCACTTTCTTCTTGTGTGTAAAAAATTAGTTAGTTTAATTTCCATGCTTGTAGTAGAAATTAAAATGAAAACCCAAAAAGATTTCTCGTTCTTCTTTAACTTGTTGGGAGCTTTCCCGTGTAAATAGTTTTATTTTCTTCTCTTTTCTTTGGGGGTTGAGAGTAGAAGATCATATTGAAAATGTTTAGTGGCTCTCATATGCATGATTGTTTATTTAACTTAGAGCCCATATTACCCTGTCTTATCTCTTGAGTTGAATGCTTGCAGATTCCAGCTTAGTCCAATGCACGTGCACTATTATTATTATACACATCGTTCGGTCGTGCAAGTGAAAGGCAATAATGACGATATATGATGGACTTATTAAGATGAGAAAAGCTGGTATGAACTCGACCTCTCTTGTTTTTGTAAATATGATGAGTTCATCGTTCCTGATTCAGCTTATTATGTAGTAAACATATTTGCAATGACATTTAGAGATTATAGTTGCTTGTGCCATGCTTGATTAGCTATGAGTTATAATGGTTTACCTTGCGTGCCAACATGCTATTAGAATGATTATGATGTGGTATGATGGGATGGTATCCTCCTTTGAATGAATTGAGTGACTCGACTTGGCACATGTTCACGCATGTAGTTGAAACAAATCAACATATCCTTCATGATATTTATGTTCATGGTGGATTATATCCTACTCATGCTTGTATTCGGTGTGAATTAATTTTAATGCATGTTCATGATTGTTGTCGCTCTCTCAGTTGGTTGCTTCCCAGTCTTTTGCTAGCCTTCACCTGTACTAAGCGGGAATACTGCTTGTGCATCCAAACTCATTAAACCCCAAAGTTGTTCCATATGAGTCCACCATACCTTCCTATATGCGGTATTTACCTACCGTTCCAAGTAAGTTTGTATGTGCCAAACTCCAAACCTTCAAATGAAATTCTGTTTTGTATGCTCGAGTAGCTCATGTTACAACTAGGGCTGCCTATATCTTCCATGCTAGGTGGGTTATTCTCAAGAGGAGTGGACTCCGCTCCTCATTCACGAGAAAGGGCCGGTAACCGGGATGCCTAGTCCCATGATCCAAAAAGATCAAAGCAAATCAAAATAATTAAACAAAACTCCCCCAAGGCTGTTGTTAGTTGGAGGCACTCGTTGTTTCGAGCAAGCCATGGATTGATGCTTGTTGGTGGTTGGGGGAGTATAAACCTTTACCATTCTGTTTGGGAACTGCCTATAATGCATGTAGTATGGAAGATACAGCCATCTCATAGTTGTTGTGATGAAAGCAAAAGTATGCCGCCCCAAATGCTATCCAATCTCTATTTTAAAATCGAGCTCGGGCACCTCTACAAATCCCTGCTTCCCTCTGCAAAGGGCCTATCTATTTACTTTTATGTTGAGTCATCACCCTTCTTATTAAAAAGCACCCGCTGGAGAGCACACTGTCATTTGCATTCATTACTATTGGTTTATATTGGGTATGACTTGACTGGATCTCTTTTACCATGAATTACAATGTTTAGTCAGTCCTTGATCTTCAAAGGTGCTCTGCATTTATGTTTTGCGGTCTCAGAAAGGGCTAGCGAGATACCATTTTGTTATATCATGTTATGATTGTTTTTAGAAAGTGTTGTCATCCGAGTTTTGTTATTATGGCTCGCTAGCTGATTATGCTATTGATATGAGTAATTGTGAGACCTAAGTGTTATTATGAGTATGGTTAGTTTATAATATTTGCTGAAACCTGAATGCTGGCTTTGCATGTTTACAACAACAAGAGCAAATAGAGTTTGTAAAAGTTTTTCTTTATCACTTTCAGTTTATCAACTGAATTTCTTGAGGACAAGAAAAGGTTTAAGCTTGGGGGAGTTGATATGTCTCCAACGTATCTACTTTGCCAAACACTTTTGCCCTTGTTTTGGACTCTAACTTGCATGATTTGAATGAAACTAACCCGGACTGACGCTGTTTTTAGCAGAACTGCCATGATGTTGTTTTATGTGTAGAAAACAAAAGTTCTTGGAATGTCCTGAAAATCCACGGAGGTACTTTTTGGAAAATATAAAAAATACTGGTGAAAGAATCAAGACCAGGGGGCCCACACCCTGTCCACGAGGGTGGGGGCGCGCCCTCCCCCTAGGCGCGCCCCCTGTCTCGTTGGCCCCCTGAGGCTCCGCCGACCTCAACTCCAACTCCATATATTCCGTCTCGTGGAGAAAAAAATCAGAGAGAAAGTTTCATCACGTTTTACGATATGGAGCCGCCGCCAAGCCCTAATCTCTCTCGGGAGGGCTGATCTGGAGTCTGTTCGGGGCTCCGGAGAGGGGGATTCGTTGCCGCCGTCATCATCAACCATCCTCCATCACCAATTTCATGATGCTCACCACCATGCGTGAGTAATTCCATCGTAGGCTTGCTGGACGGTGATGGGTTGGATGATATTTACCATGTAATCAAGTTAGTTTTGTTAGGGTTTGATCCCTAGTATCCACTATGTTCTGAGATTGATGTTGCTATGACTTTGCTATGCTTAATGCTTATCACTAGGGCCCGAGTGCCATGATTTCAGATCTGAACCTATTATGTTTTCATGAATATATGTGTGTTCTTGATCCTATCTTGCAAGTCTATAGTCACCTATTATGTGTTATGATCCGACAACCCCGAAGTGACAATAATAGAGATACTTCTCGGTGATGACCGTAGTTTGAGGAGTTCATGTATTCACTATGTGCTAATGCTTTGTTCCGGTTCTCTATTAAAAGGAGGCCCTAATATCCCTTGGTTTCTGCTAGGACCCCGCTGCCACGGGAGGGTAGGACAAAAGATGTCATGCAAGTTCTTTTCCATAAGCACGTATGACTATTTACGGAATACATGCCTACATTACACTGATGAACTGGAGGTAATGTTGTGTCACCCTATCTTATAGCTATTACATGAGGAATCGCATCCAACATAATTATCCATCACTGATCCATTGCCTACGAGCTTTTCACAAATTGTTCTTCGCTTATTTACTTTTCCTTTGCTATTTCCACAATCACTACAAAACCCAAAAATATTACTTTTGCTACCGTTACCTTTATTATCATACTACTTTGCTACTAAATACTTTGCTGCAGATACTAAGTTATCCAGGTGTGGTTGAATTGACAACTCAACTGCTAATACTCAAGAATATTCTTTGGCTCCCCTTGTGTCGAATCAATAAATTTGGGTTGAATACTCTACCCTCGAAAGCTGTTGCGATCCCCTACACTTGTTGGTTATCAGGGCCACCCACCGTCCACGCCCCTGGGCGTGCCCCTGCCTCGTGGGCCACCTGGTAGCCCTCTGGTGCCCATCTTCTGCTATATGAAGTCCTTTACCCTGGAAAAATTCATAAGCAAGCTTACGGGACGAAACTCAGCCGCCACGAGGCGGAACCTTGGCGGAACCAATCTAGGGCTCCGGCGGAGCTCTTGTGCCGGGGAAACTTCCCTCCGGGAGGGGGAAATCATCATCATCATCATCATCACCAATGATCCTTTCATCGGGAGGGGGTCAATCTCCATCAACATCTTCACCAGCACCATCTCCTCTCAAACCCTAGTTCATCTCTTGTATCCAATCTTTGTACCAAAACCTCAGATTGGTACATGTGTGTTGCTAGTAGTGTTGATCACTCCTTGTAGTTGATGCTAGTTGGTTTATTTGGTGGAAGATCATATGTTCAGATCCTTAATGCATATTAATACCCCTCTGATTATGAACATGAATATGCTTTGTGAGTAGTTACGTTTGTTCTTGAGGACATGGGTGAAGTCTTGCTATTAGTAGTCATGTGAATTTGTATTCGTTCGATATTTTGATGAGATGTATGTTGTCTCTCCTCTAGTGGTGTTATGTGAACGTCGACTACATGACACTTCAGGACACTAGAGGAAGGTATTGTGAACTAATAAGTAGATGATGGGTTGCTAGAGTGACAGAAGCTTAAACCCTAGTTTATAAGTTGCTTCGTAAGGGGTTGATTTGGATCCATATGTTTCATGCTATGGTTAGGTTTACCTTAATACTTCTTTTGTAGTTGCGGATGCTTGCAGTAGGGGTTAATCATAAGTGGGATGCTTGTCCAAGAAAGGGCAGTACCCAAGCACCGGTCCACCCACATATCGAATTATCAAAGTAACGAACGCGAATCATATGAACATGATGAAACCTAGCTTGACGATAATTCCCATGTGTTCTCGGGAGCGCTTTTCTCATCATAAGAACTCGTCCAGGCTTGTCCTTTGCTACAAAAAGGATTGGGACACCTTGCTGCACCTTATTTTCTTTCATTGCCTGTTACCCGTTACAAATTACCTTATCACAAAACTATCCGTTACCTAAAATTTCAGTGCTTGTAGAGAATACCTTACTGAAAACCGCTTGTCATATCCTTCTGCGCCTCGTTGGGTTCGACAATCTTACTTATCAAAAGGACTATGATAGATCCCCTACACTTGTGGGTCATCATACACTGATATGATAGAAAATAGTGCTATCATACCTAACTCTGTAGGCTGACAGTGCACATTTAATGCACCGCTTAGTGTCACGTTGTTGGTTGCCCGGCAAGGCTTGCCGGGCTATCTTGCCAGCTCCATGGCTGCTTGCTTGACACGTCATTGGACGAGTGTCATTTGTGGGTTTCCTTGGTAGGAAGTGGCTGCCATGTGGCGAATGGTTGCCACTTAATCACTCCGCGGCTTGACACCGCACTGATGAACAACGTGGGTCGTGGTGGAGTAGTCGGTGAGGTAATCTGGTCTCCGCGAGTCCCGGCAGGCCCTACCGGGACGCCTTGGTCATCTCCTTCTGGGGGTGGCCTCGCCCCTTGCCGGACTTGCCTGCTTGACAAGGGAGGCTTTTCTCTTGATAATATCTGGCTCCTCTGTCTTGGTCTTGGATCCTTCTGATCTGCTGGTTGGTCCTTTGAGTCTCTTGGTATCTTGTTCATCTGTCCTGATGCTTCAATCCTAATCTTGTGCCTATGCATAGTCAGGGTAACAGGCCCCGGGTCCGTTGCACCGACACATACCCGAAGGAATTTCATAATAAATATTTTCAGTAGGTTTGGTAGGTTGAGGAGCGACTCATTGTTCTTCCGGTCGGGGCGAAGATACCCGAACAAACCCCTCAAAGGATTATTTTCCATAGTGACAAGTGACAGTAAATTTCAGCACACAGTATAATTTTTTCCTTACCAAATTCCACTCACCAAAGGCGCTTCACTCCCTGGCAACAACGCTAGAAAAGAGTCTTGATGACCCACAAGTATAGGGGATCTATCTTAGTCCTTTCTATAAGTAAGAGTGTCGAACCCAACGAGGAGCAGAAGAAAATAACAAGCGGCTTTCAGCAAGGTATTTTCTGCAAACATTGAAATTGTCGGTAACAGATAGTTAAGATAATTTGTAACGTGTAAAAAGTAACAAGTGTAAAAAAATTGCAGCAAGGTGGCCCAATCCTTTTTATAGCAAGGGACAAGCCTGGACAAACTCTTATACAAAGTAAAGCGCTCCCGAGGACACATGGGAATTATTGTCAAGCTAGTTTTCATCATGCTCATATGATTCACGTTCGTTACTTTGATAATTTGATATGTGGGTGGACCGGTGCTTGGATGCTGTCCTTACTTGGACAAGCCTTCAACTTATGATTAACCCCTCTCACAAGCATCCACATATAGGAAAGAAGAATTAAGATAAATCTAACCATAGCATGAAACATGTGGATCCAAATCAGCCCCTTATGAATCAACACATAAACTAGGGTTTAAGCTTCTGTCACTCTAGCAACCCATCATCTACTTATTACTTCCCAATGCCTTCCCCTAGGCCCAAATCATGGTGAAGTGTCATGTAGTCGACGTTGACATAACACCACTAGAGGAAAGACAACATACATCTCATCGAAATATCGAACGAATACCAAATTCACATGATTACTTATAACAAGACTTCTCCCATGTCCGCAGGAACAAACATAACTACTCACAAAGCATATTCATGTTCATAATCAGAGGGGTAATAAATATCATTAAGGATCTGAACATATGATCTTCCACCAAATAAACCAACTAGCATCAACTACAAGGAGTAATTAACACTACTAGCAACCCACAGGTGCCAATCTGAGGTTTTGAGACAAAGATCGGATACAAGAGATGAACTAGGGTTTAAGAGGAGATCGTGTTGGTGAAGATGTTGATGGATATTGACCCCCTCTCGATGAGAGGATCATTGGTGATGACGATGGCTTCGATTTCCCCCCCAGGAGGGAAGTTTCCCCGGAAGAATCGCTCTACCGGAGCTCTTGATTGCTCCTGCCCAGGTTCTGCCTTGAGATGGCAGCGCTTCATCCCAAAAGCTTCCTTCTGAATTTTTTCTAGGTCAAAACCCTCCATATAGCCAAAGATGGACACCAGAGACCTGCAGGGGGCCTACAAGCCCTGGGGGCGTGCCCAAGGGGGTAGGGCGCCCCCAGGCTTGTGGCCACCTGGTGGGTCCCCTCTGGTATTTTCTTCGCCCAACAAATCTTATATATTCCAAAATAATTTGTCGGCATTCTGGGAACCAGGGTAACCAGACTTGTCTGCCTGCGGCCCACAAAGTTTCTCCATCCACGGCCTGGTACAACCAATCTTCAGCAGCGACATGACAAGACCCTCGCGAGGGGCCAAGCCTCACGAGGCAGAGGACGTCAAGACCTCTTGAAGGTGCAGCCTTCCCAGGCGGCCTCCTGAGGAGCGGAGATTTCTATGCAAGCCCTCACCTCATGAGGCTGAGGTGACATCAGCCATGACGACCAAGGCCAGGCATGCGCCAGCGGGCGCAGAGCGGCAGGTTTCCTCTTTGGTGCTAAGGAGGCAAGCGCAGGTGCAGAGTACCAAGGAATCAACCAAAGGTTGCCGTTTGCATGCAACAAGACCAGGACCACCAGAACGGCAGGATGGATGTCATCATCGATCCCATCACGATGTCTCGATCAGAAGCTTTGCAGGCGAAGACCACCTTTCATCAAGATAAGATGTACTACTTGTCCCCTTTCAAAATTGGTCACTGTGGGATCCCTTCCCACCTAAGTTTTGAGGGAAGAGGACCGAGGCCACTATAAATATAGCCTAACCACCACCATAGAAGGGATTGGAGCCCCGGAGACCGAATCCCTAGAGCTCATCACAAGAACAAGCCTCCTGAGGCTGTTCTTCCCCTTGTACTAGTTCATCCTTAGGCCCCACAAGGCTAATCCACCACAAAGCAAGAGTAGGGTTTTACACCGCAAGGTGGCCCGGACCTGGGTAAACTGCCGTGTCCATTTCCTTCCCGTTCATCGAGCTAGGTCATGAGAGCAGCGAGTCGATCGGCTGAGAGGTTGAGTTCTTCGCACATGCCCCTGGGTTCGAACCTTTCTTGGGTCTGCGGAGCCTGAAATCCAACATTTGGCGCGCTAGGTAGGGGGCGTGTCGAAGCCTCTCTTCCGTCAGTTGTTTCACCATCGCTCTGCTGTTCTCATGGAGGACGCTCGTCGAGTTCATGCTGAGCGTCTGGCAGCCCTCGCCGCGCACGTCGCTCAAACTGTGCCCGCGGGCAACGGCGCTCCCTGCTGCTCCCCGTCCCCCGTGGCCAACACCACCACCGGCCCTGCAGTCCATGAGCAGCAGGATTCGTTGCTGCCGCCCTCCGTGCGACGCGAAAGCCGCACTGCCACTCCCTTGCTGACCCTGGCTGCTATTTCATCTTCCCATGCTCGTCGCGGGCCCGCAAACGAGTAGTCCATGCTGCTCATGGAGCGCGAGCTTCTCACTACCGTTTGGCCGACGACCTCTACAAGGACTGGCTAGACCGCATCGCCGTGCTCGTCAGTGCTGCTGGAGAGGCTCCTATGCTGTCTCGTTCGCTGTCTCCCATGTAGCCCCTGGTGGGCGATGTGGCTCACGGCACGCCTCCTCCTCCTCTTCGGCAAGATGTTGTCCCTGAGCCAAGGCGCGAGGCCTCTCAGCACGACCAGCCATGCAGGGTGCCCGCGGGCGATGAAGAAAGCTATCGGGTCATGCAGTGGCCCCAAGAAGAGGCGCGTGCGCTCCCAGCTCGTCCGGCGGCCCTGCATCAAGACCGCGTGCAGCCTGAGGTTGTTGCGCGTGGGCGTCAAGACCAGGCTCCCCCTCCGCGGAGAGCCCCCATGGCCACGACGGGGTGCCGAGCATTCACTCCAGAGCTCCGCCGTGTTGTCTGGCCCGGCAAGTTCAAGCCGGATCTGCCTCCGTGCTACGAGGGCACCCCCAACCCGGCCGAGTTCCTTCAGCTCTACGAGCTGAGCATCAAGGCGGCGAGTGGTGATGTGAAGGTCATGGCGAACTAATTCCCCATGGCTCTCAAGGATGGCACGCGCTCGTGGCTCTTGAATCTCCCGATGGGTCGATCTCCTTCTGGGACGAGCTGCGGGAGCGTTTCATTACCAACTTCCAAGGCACCTGCGACCGCGCTCCTGCAGCTGGCGACCTGCAGCGCATCAAGCAGCAACTAGGAGAGACCTTGCACAAATACATCCAGCGCTTCACCAACGTTCTCCTCAAGATCCCCAAGGTGTCAGACGAGGCCATCATCTCAGCATTCACTGATGGTGTCCGGGACGTCAAGATGAAGGAGGAGATCGCCATACACAAAGACCTGTGCTCGGCTCTGGATATGTTCAATATGGTGACCAGGTGCGCAAGGGCATAAGAAGGCCGTCTCTCTCTCCTCAAGCTCCTAGAGGCCGACCCAGAAGACAAGAAGGCCAAGGCAAAGGACGTGAAGCGCAAGTGTCCGGCGGTGCTTGCGGCTGAGCCTGAGATGAAGCGCGACTGTGACCACCCTGAGTCTTCCAAACACAACCGCCCGTTCTGCGTCTTTCACAACGTGCACAGCCACAACACCAACGACTGCCAAGAGCTCAGGGCCAGACAGGACGGGCGCCTTGGCCGCCGCCCTGAGCGCAACGACCGTGGCTACGGCCCTGGAGGAGGTCATGACGGAGGCCACTGGGACGATCGTGGCCCCTGTCAAGGCTGGCGCAACTAGCCTCGTGAGGACCGCTGGCAGGACCAACCTCATGATGGAAATATGACTCTTCTCTCTTTCTCTCTTTTCTCTCATTTTTTTTCTTTTTTTGTTGGGATTCTTCGGCCTCTTTTTTTATTTGGGCTTCTTTGGCCACTTCTATTTTCTTTAAAGTCCGGAGACTCACCCCAACTTGTGAGGGAGTCATAGCTTCCATAATCCTTTCACTACATGATCATGCAAAGCAATATGACAATGATGACGTGTGTCATAATAAACGGAATGGTGGAAGTTGCATGGCAATATATCTCGGAATGGATATGGAAATGCCATAATAGGTAGGTATGGTGGCTGTTTTGAGGAAGGGTATATGGTGGGTTTAATGCACTGGCTAAAGTTGCGCGGTACTAGAGAGGCTAGCAATGGTGGAAGGGTGAGAGTGCATATAATCCATGGACTCAACATTAGTCATAAAGAACTCACATACTTATTGCAAAAGTCTATTAGCCATCAAAACAAAGTACTAATACGCTTGCTCCTAGGGGAAGGGTTGGTAGGAGTTAACCATGACGCGATCCCGACCTCCACAAAAAGGATGGCTATTAAAAAATAAATCATGCTCCGACTTCATCACATAACGGTTCACCTTATGTGCATGCTACGAGAATCAAAAACCTTAACACAAGTATTTCTACCAATCCACAATTACTCACTAGCCTAACTCTAATATCACCATCTTTATATCTCAAAACAAAGGCAAGGAATCAAACTTCTCAGATATTCAATGCACTTTATATGAAAGTTTTTATTATATCCCTCTTGGATGCCCATCATATTAGGACTAAATTCATAGCCTAAGCAAATTAACACACTCTTTAGGACTCTCAAAATAATATAAGTGAAGCATGAGAGTTCATCAATTTCTATAAAATAAAGCCACCGCCGTGCTCTAAAAAGGTATAAGTGAAGCACTAGAGCAAAATGTAGCTCAAAAGATATAGGTGAAGCACATAGAGTATTCTAATAAATTCACGATTAATGCATGTCCCTCTCAAAAGGTCTGTACAACAAGGATTATTGTGGCAAACTAAAAAGCAAAGACTCGTATCATACAAGACGCTCCAAGCAAAACACATATCATGTGGATTGAAGACGAAAGAGGGGATGCCATCTGGGGCATCCCCAAGCTGAGATGCTTGGTTGTCCTTGAATATTACCTTGGGGTGCCTTGGGCATCCCCAACCTTAGGCTCTTGCCACTCCTTATTCCGTTGTCCATCAAATCTTTACCCAAAACTTGAAAACTTCACAACACAAAACTCAACAGAAAACTCATAAGCTTCGTTAGTATAAGAAAAGAAAATCACCACTTAGGTACTGTTGTGAACTCATTCTAAATTTACAATGATGTTATATGTACTGTATTCCAACTTCTCCATGGTTCATACCCCCCGATACTACCCATAGATTCATCAAAATAAGCAAAGAACACGATAAAAATAGAATCTCGAAAGTCCAAAACAGAACAGTATGTAGTAATCAGGAAACTTCGTATACTTCTGTAACTCCAAAAATTCTACAAAATTAGGAAAATCTAGGCAATTTGTATATCAATCTTGTGTAAAAAAATCAGAACCAGAACACGCTTCTGTGAATTATTAAGATTCTAGAAACACGCACAAAAGTTTCTGTTTTTCAGCAGAATCAAATCAACTATCTTCCAAATCATCCCAAAGGGCTTACCGGGCACAAACACTAATTTAAACCATAAAAACACATCTAACCATAAGCTAGAAGATATATTTATTGGAAAACAGGAGCAAAAAAATAAAAAATATATAATTGGGTTGCCTCCCAACAAGCGCTATTGTTTAAAGCCTTTTAGCTAGGCAATGATAATTTTAATGATGCTCACATGAAAGATAACAATTGAAACACAAAGAGAGCATCATAAAACACGTGACAAACATATTTAAGTCTAACATACTTCCTATGCATAGGCATTTTATAATAAAACAAATAGCAATCTCAACATAATGAGAGGTAGTTTAGTAATATGAAAATTTCTACAACCATGTTTTCCTCTCTCATAATAATTACATGTGGGATCATATTCAAATTCAAAAATATAGCTATCACATAACATATTCTCTACATGATCCACATGCATGCAAAGTTGACACTCTTCCGAAATAGTGGGATTATCATAAAATAAAGTCATGACCTCTCCTAGCCCACTTTCAACAAAAAATTCATAGGATTGATCACCTCTCCAAATATGTGGGATTATTTTCATCTAGAGTTGACACTCTTCCAAACCCACTTTCAATATTATTTCAAACATATTCATCACGAGGCTTAAATAAAATTTTAAGATCATAAGAATCATTATCACCCTATCATGATCATTGCAATAAGTAGTGGCCATAGCAAAATTAGCATCCCCAAGCTTAGGATTTTGCATATTATTAGCACAACTGACATTAATAGAATTTATAATGACATCATTGCAATCATGCTTTTCATTCAAGGGGCATCAAGTGTGGGTGCAATAGCAATAATTTCATGTTTAACATAAGGAACTATAGCAAGTTTATATCCATAAGCATAACTAATGTTGGCATCATGGCCATAAGAAGAGCAAGTGTCATGTTCATCAAGGGAAATTTCAATCAAATCAATGGAATCATAATTATCTATAGGTTCATGCATATCATTATTTTCTTCCAAAGCAACCGACATTCTCTCAATAAATTCTTTAACATAGGCATTATGAGCATAGTTTTCATAGCAATGTTTAAGTATGTCAAAATTTTCAGATTTGTAGAGAGTAATATCATACTTTTTCAATCAAACAAGCAACTTCATAAGCACCCTTAAAAGCAACAAATTCTTCAGTTTGTTCTATATCATAGTAACTATAAACACCTTTTGCATAAGAAGATAAAATTTCATTATGATTAGAATCACATAGATAGGGAAGGTGTTTTTTAGGGTTCTCCAAGCAACAAGTAAAATCATAAATTCACATAGATTCCAAGCATATCATAGCAAACAATTTATTTGATTCCATAAAAGTCCCCCTTTTTGAGACAAACGGTGACGCACAAAATGAGCATGCTCATCTAATGATTTTCCCTCAACTAAACTAGTTGGGGTTTCAGCACGAGAACATATGGATTGAAGATTATCCAAGTAGAAAACTTTAAGTGGATCCATATCAATAGATTTTTAGCAAGCAAAGATGCAAGAAAATAGAAGGCACATGGCAACACAAGCAAAGATAGCAAACAAGCAAAAAGGCATACAGAAAGACGGACGGAAAGAGGGTGAAAAAGGCAAATATTTTTGTGTTTTTCTGAAAACATTTTAGAAGTGGGGGAGAGGAAAATGAGAGGCAAATGGCAAGTAATGTAATGCAAGAGAAGAGAGTTTATGATGGGTACTTGGTAGGCTTCATGTAGAACCTCCCCGAAAATGGCGCCAGAAATTCTTCCTGCTACTTCTTGAGCTTGCGTTGGTTTTTCCCTTGAAGAGGAAACGGTGATGTAGCAAAGTAGAGATAAGTATTTCCCTCAGTTTGAGAACCAAGGTACCAATCCAATAGGAGGTACAAGCAAGTCTCGAATCTATGCACCTGCAAAAACAATCAAACACTTGCACCCAACACGATAAAGAGGTTGTTAATCCCTTCACGGTCACTTGCAAGGATGAGATCTTATAGAGATAGATATAAAAAGAAATGAAAGTAAATAAAATTTGGCAAGGTATTTTTGGGTTTTTGGTTTATAGATCTGAAAATTTATGATAGAAAATAGACTCGGGGGCCATAATTTTCAGTAGAGGCTTCTCTCCTGAAGAAAGCATACGGTGGGTAAAAAAATTACTGTTGAGCAATTGATAGAAAAGCGCAAAGTTAGGATGATATCTAAGGCAATGATCATGAATATAGGCATCACATCCGTGATAAGTAGACTGACTCCTACCTGCATCTACTACTATTACTCCACACATCGACCGCTGTCCAGCATGCATCCAGAGTATTAAGTTCATAAGAACGGAGTAACACCTTAAGTAAGATGACATGATGTAGAGGGATAAATTCAAGCAATATGATATAAACCCCATCTTTTTATGCTTGATGGCAACAATACAATACATGCGTCGCTACCCCTACTATGTCATTGGGTCAGGAGACCGCAAGATTGAACCCAAAACTAAGCACCTCTCCCATTGCAAGAAAAACCAATCTAGTTGGCCAAACCAAATCGATAGTTCGAAGAGAAATACGAAGATATCTTAATCATGCATAAAAGAGTTTAGAGAAGACTCAAATAATATTCATAGATAATCTGATCATAAATCCACAATTCATCGGATCTCAACAAACACACCGCAAAAAAGTATTACATTGGATAGAACTCCAAGAACGTCGAGGAGAACACTGTATTGAAGATCAAAGAGAGAGAAGCCATCTAGCTACTAGCTATTAACCCGTAGGTCTATGGTAACTACTCATGGATCATCGGTAGGGAAGCAAGGTTGATGTAGAGGCCCTCCGTGATCCTATCCCGCTCCAGCAGATCACAGGAAAAGGCCCAAGATGGGATCTCACGAGGACAGAGGCTTGCGGTAGCGGAAAAGTATTTTGGTGGACCCCCCCCCCTCCGATGGTTTGGGAATATTTGGGAATTTATAGTAGGGTTGGAGGACGCCCGAGGGGGCCACAAGCCATGGGCGCCCCCAGGTCATGCCCTGAGAGCTTGTGGGATCCTTGGGACTCCTTTGGCCCCCTCTCCAAGCTACGTGGGTGCCTTTCGATCCAAGAAAAATCATCACAAAAGTTTTATTCCGTTTGGACTCCATTTTATATCCTTTCGGAAAAAGCCGAAAACAAGGAAAAAAACAGCAACTGGCACTGGCCACTAGGTTAATAGGTTATTCCCAAAAAATGATATAAAAAGTATATTAATGCATATAAAACATCCAAAACAAATAATATAATAGCAAGGAACAATCAAAATTTATAGATACGTTGGAGACGTATCCCCGGAGTTGTCGCATGAGGCGTAGACCTTGGACGAGGTGGCACCGCGGTCTTTGATACGTCTCTGTCGTATCTATGATTTTTGATTGTTTCATGCCAATATTATACAACTTCCACATACTTTTGACAACATTTTATATGATTTATTTGGACTAACATATTGATCCAGTGCCCAGTGCTAGTTCCTGTTTGTTGCATGTTTTTTGTTTCGCAGAAAATCCGTATTAAACAAAGTCCAAACGCGATAAAAATTTATGGAGAATTATTTTGGAATATATGTGATTTTTGGGACTTGGAATCAATGCAAATGGGGGCCCACAACCCCCACAAGACACCAGGGCGCGCCCTGATGGTTTGTGCCCTCCTCGGATGTCGGTTGGATCTCTACTTCGGGTGCAAGGAAGCTTGTATCCATAAAAAAATTGTGTTAAAATTTCAGCGAATCGGAGTTACGGATCTCCCGGAATATAAAAAATGGTTTTCAGCCAGATCAGGGGAACACGAAATAGAATTGAACAAAGAGGGAGATCCAATCTGGGAGGGGCTCCTGCCCCTCCGCCACCATGGAGACAATGGACAAAAGGGGGAACTCTCCTTCCATCTAGGGGGAAGGCCAAGTAAGAAGAAGAAGAAGGAGGAGGGGGGCTCTCTCACCCTCTCTCCAGTGGCGCCTGAGTGCCGCCGGGGCAAGGATCATGATGGAGATCTACATCATCAATCTTGCTACCGTCAACACGAACTCTCTCCCCCTCTATGCAGAGGTGTAACATCCCTTCTCCACGCTGTAATATCTACTTAGACATGGTGCTCAACTCCATATATTATTTTGCAATTATCTATTGTTATCTTATGATGTTTGTAGATTCATTTTGTCTTGTGGGTCAATCGTGATCTTCGTTGGTATGATTGTATATTTTATTTATGGTACCGTCCTACGGTGCCCTCCGTGTTACGCAAACATGAGGGGTCCCCTCTGTAGGGTGTTGCAATATGTTCATAATTCGCTTATGGTGGGTTGCGAGAGTGACATAAGCTTAAACCCGAGTAAGTGGGTGATGTCTACTACACAACCTTCTTCTTGTAGACGTTGTTGGGCCTCCAAGTGCAGAGGTTTGTAAGACAGTAGCAAATTTCCCTCAAGTGGATGACCTAAGGTTTATCAATCCGTGGGAGGCGTAGGATGAAGATGGTCTCTCTCAAGCAACCCTGCAACCAAATAAAAAAGAGTCTCTTGTGTCCCCAACACACCCAATACAATGGTAAATTGTATAGGTGCACTAGTTCGGCGAAGAGATGGTGATACAAGTGCAATATGGATGGTAGATATAGGTTTTTGTAATCTGAAAATATAAAAACAGCAAGGTAACTAATGACAAAAGTGAGCGTAAACGGTATTGCAATGGTAGGAAACAAGGCCTAAGGTTCATACTTTCACTAGTGCAAGTTCTCTCAACAATAATAACATAACTGGATCATATAACTATCCCTCAACATGCAACAAAGAGTCACTCCAAAGTCACTAATAGCAGAGAACAATCGAAGAGATTATGGTAGGGTATGAAACCACCTCAAAGTTATTCTTTCTGCTCGATCTATTCAAGAGTCCGTAGTAAAATAACACGAAGCTATTCTTTCCGTTCAATCTATCATAGAGTTCGTACTAGAATAACACCTTAAGACACAAATCAACCAAAACCCTAATGTCACCTAGATACTCTAATGTCACCTCAAGTATCCGTGGGCATGATTATACGATATGCATCACACAATTTCAGATTCATCTATTCAACCAACACAAAGTACTTCAAAGAATGCCCCAAAGTTTCTACTGGAGAGTCAAGACGAAAACATGTGCCAACCCCTATGCATAATTTCATTGAACCCGCAAGTTGATCACCAAAACATACATCAAGTAGATCACGTGAATATCCCATTGTCACCATAGATAAGCACGGCAAGACATACATCAAGTGTTCTCAAATCCTTAAAGACTCAATCCGATAAGATAACTTCAAAGGGAAAACTCAATCCATTACAAGAGAGTAGAGGGGGAGAAACATCATAAGATCCAACTATAATAGCAAAGCTCGCGATACATCAAGATCGTGCCATAGAGAGAACACGAGAGAGAGAGAGAGAGAGAGAGATCAAACACATAGCTACTGGTACATACCCTCAGCCCCGAGGGTGAACTACTCCCTCCTCGTCATGGAGAGCGCCGAGATGATGAAGAAGGCCACTAGTGAGGGATGCCCCCTCTGGCAGGGTGCCGGAACGGGCTCCCGAGAGGTTTTTGGTGGCTACAGAGGCTTGCGGCAGCGGAACTCCCGATCTATTGTTGTCTCCGATGTTTTTAGGGTATATGGACTTATATAGGCGAAAGAAGTTGGTCAGGGGAGCCATGAGGGGCCCATGAGAGTGGAGGGCGTGCCCGGGGGGGTGGGCGCGCCCTCCTGCCTCGTGGCCTCCTTGAAGCTTCCCTGACTTCAGCTCCATGTCTCCTGGATCACGTTCGTTCCAAAAATCACGCTCCCGAAGGTTTCATTCCGTTTGGACTCCGTTTGATATTCCTTTTCTTCGAAACACTGAAATAGGCAAGAAAACAACAATATGGGCTGAGCCTCCGGTTAATAGGTTAGTACCAAAAATAATATCTTAGTAAAGCCCATAAACATCCAAAATAGATAATATAATAGCACGAATGCTTCATAAATTATAGATATGTTGGAGACGTATCAGCATCCCCAAGCTTAATTCTTGCTCGTCCTCGAGTAGGTAAATGATAAAAGAAAGAATTTATGAAGTGTGAATGCTAGCAGGTGCACAAGTTTGATCAATGATAATTTCAATCACCTTTTCTAGCATGATTATATGCCATAACAGTAGTTCATCTCATAAAACTTCTCAAGATCAAGTAACAAGCTATTCACATGTTAAAGCATGGACCATAAACTTTCTTGAAAACTAGCAAACTTCATTCTCAGTCATCAAACAATTACAATTCATCTGATTTTCAGGAAGGGTCTATGTCAGAGCTTTGATTTAGCAAACTCCACATACTCAACTATCATATAGTCTTCTACAATTGCTAACACTCACACAATACTTATGGTTATGGAGTTTTAATCGGACACTGAGAAAGATAGGGGCTTATAATTTTGCCTCCCAACGTATTCACCTTAGGGTGATGTCAACAATAATAGTTCATGCTAACTTACATCCAATTGGATATATATATCAGGATCTTTCCAACACGAGGTGCTTGCCAAAGGATAAAATGAAAAAGGGAAAGGTGAAGATCACCTTGACTCTTGCATAAAGTAAAAGACATAAGGTAAAAGATAGGCCCTTCGCAGAGGGAAGCAGAGGTTGTCATGTGCTTTTAGGGTTGAATGCACAAAATCTTAATGAAAAAGAGCGTCACTTTATATTGCCACTTGTGATATGAACCTTTATTATGCAATCCGTCGCTTTTATTACTTCCATATCACACGATAGTATAAAGCTTATTTCTCCGCACTAATAAGTCATACATATTTAGAAAGCAATTTTTATTGCTTGCAACATGACAACTTACTTGAAGGATCTTACTCAGTCCATAGGTAGGTATCGTGGACTCTCATGGCAAAAACTGGGTTTAAGGATATTTGGAAGCACAAGTAGTATCTCTACTTGGTGCAAGGAATTTTGGCTAGCATGAGGGGAAAAGGCAAGCTCAACATGTTTGAATGATCCATGACAATATACTTTAACTGAGATGTGAGAAAACATAACCCATTATGTTGTCTTCCTTGTCCAACATCAACTCTTTAGCATGTCATACTTAATGAGTGCTCACAATTATAAAAGATGTCCAAGATAGTATATTTATATGTGAAATATCTCTTCCTTCAATATTCTTTCATGAATTGTTCAAATGACCAATACAATGCTTGCTAACCTTTAATAAATTTACCACCTCTACTTATTAGATGTGAAGTCATTACTCCCAAAGGGATAAGCAAATGAAACATATATAGTTTATGACATTCAACTCATTCAAGCATTTACTCATAGGATATAAGTGAAGCACACGAGTAAATGACAAACTACTCCAAAAAGATATAAGTGAAGATCAATGAGTAGTTAAATAATTATGTAACTATGTGAAGACTCTCTCTCATTTAAGAATTTCAGATCTTGGTACTTTTATTCAAACAGCAAGCAAAACAAAATAAAACAATATGACTCTCCAAGCAAAACACATATCATGTGGTGAATAAAAATATAGCTCCAAGTAAAGTTACTGATGAACAAAGACGAAAGAGGGGATGCCTTCCGGGGCATACCCAATCTTAGACTCTTGGTTGTCCTTGAATATTACCTTGGGGTACCTTGGGCATCACCAAGCTTAGGCTCTTTCCACTCCTTATTCCATAGTCCATCGAATCTTTACCCAAAACTTGAAAACTTCACAACACAAAACTCAACAGCAAACTCATAAGCTCCGTTAGTATAAGAAAATAGAACCACCACTTAGGTATTGTAGTGAACTAATTCTAAATTCATATTGGTGTAATATATACTGTATTCAACTTCTCTATGGTTCATACCCTCCGATACTACTCATAGATTCATCAAAATAAGCAAACAACACATAGAAAACAGAATCTGTCAAAAACAGAATAGTCTGTAGTAATCTGTATCAAACGTATACTTATGGAACTCCAAAAATCCTACCAAATTAGGAAGTCCTAAGCAATTTCTTTATAAATCCATATCAAAAAGAATCAGATCAAAATCACGTTTCTGTAAATTATCAAAACAAATTTACTGGGTACAAAAGTTTCTGATTCTCAGCAGGATCAACACAACTATCACCGTAAGCTATCCTAAAGGTCTTACTTGGCAATTTATTGAAATAAAAGCTATAAAACATGATTACTACAGTAGCATAATCATGTGAACACACAAAAACAGTAAATGAAAATATTGGGCTGTCTCCCAACAAGCGCTTTTCTTTAATGCCTTTCTAACTAGGCATGATGATTTCAATGATGCTCACATAAAAGATAAGAATTGAAACATAAAGAGAGCATCATGAAGAATATGACTGACACATTTAAGTTTAACCCACTTCCTATGCATAGGGATTTTGTGAGCAAACAACTTATGGGAACGATAATCAACTAGCATAGGAAGGCAAAACAAGCATAACTTCACGATTTTCAACACATAGAGAGGAAACTTGATATTATTGCAATTCCTACAAGCATATGTTCCTCCCTCATAATAATTTTCAGTAGCATCATGAATAAATTCAATAATATAACCAGCACCTAAAGCATTCTTTTCATGATCTACTTGCATAGAAATTTTACTACTCTCCACATAAGCAAAATTCTTCTTATTCGGAATAGTGGGAGTATCATAAGAGACACAAATACTATAAATTGTTTCCACATTAAAAGAGTAATGTTCAAAAAAAGGGTAATCATAATCATGACAAATTTTATAAATATAATCATCACTACTTTGTATGGCATAAGTTTCATCACAATAATCATCATAAGTAGTAACTTTGTTCTCATCATAATCGATTGAAACCTCTTCCAAGATAGTGGAATCATCACTAAATAAAGTCATGACCTCTACAAATCCACTTTAATATTCATCACAATAAGATTAAACATCCTCCAAAATAGTGGGATCATAACTTCCTAAAGTTGACACTCTTCCAAACCCACTTTCATCAATATAATCATCATAGGTAGAAGGCATGCTATCATCATAACAACTTTGCATATCAAAACTTGGGAGGCTAATATCATATTCATTAAACTTAGCATCCCCAAACTTGGGACAAACATTAATTTCAGCAAATATATTCTCAAGTATGTCATCCTCATCAAACATAGCTTCCCCAAGCTTGGGCCCTTTCATATCATAAGCATAATCACTCTCATCATTAATAGTATGGATAGCACCAAAAATTATAGCAATTATCATCATCACAATGAGTAGTAGGAGAAACATCATTTGGGAGAGATACCTTTTTACCTTTGATGCTCCGTCTTTTCTTTTTCTTCTTCACATTATGTGTGGGTTCAACCTTCTTCTCTGAGCTCCTTATTGATGAGATTGGTTGAATAGAAAGCTCCTCCTCATTACCTGATTCATCATAAGAAATAATAGGAGGATAATGGGAAGTTTCTCCCCTTTCATTAGTGTTCTCTTCATCTTCTATTTGCTTTCTTGTCTTTAGTTAATTGGCAATATAAGGATTTTCAATGCAATTCACCGCACAATACAAATAAATCTTCTCTAGATCAAAACCAAGAAGTTTATAACGGGCAAATTCTGGAAGATGCTTAGTTATAGGTTTCATTTCTTCGTAACCCATAAGCAAACTAAGTTCATTATAATGTGCAAGGGAAATCAAATCATCACAATTTTTGGACACTATTCGATCATGAAACAATTTGAATCGGAGATGTAAATGACCATTTTCATTGCAAAGTTCACAAGTATGGCAAAGGAAATATAAATCTTCAGACTCACCCTTAGCCTTTCTTGCAACAATTTAGTTTCTAAATGCTCATGCCTCTTGCAATATCTATCTTCTCTATTTGGTGTGTCCATGCAAACCCAATGCTCTCCACAAAAATCGACATGCTTATAGGAGACATTTTCATCATAACTAGTGCAATCATCATTAGTACTATGGATATTCAAGGAGTTCATACTAAGAACATTGCAATCATGCTCATCATTCAAAGATTTAGTGCCAAGCATTTTAATGCATTTTTCTTCTAGCAATTGAGCACAATTTTCCTTTCCATCATTCTCACGAAACATATTAAAAAGATGAAGCATATGAGACAAACTCAATTCCATTTTTTTTTGAAATTTTCTTTTATAAACTAAAATAGTGATAAAACAAGAAACAAAAAGATTCGATTGCAAGATCTAAAGATATACCTTCCAGCACTCACCTCCCCGGCAACGGCGCCAGAAAAGAGTTTGACGTCTACTACACAACCTTCTTCTTGTAGGCGTTGTTGGGCCTCCAAGTGCAGAGGTTTGTAGGACAATAGCAAATTTCCCTCAAGTGGATGACCTAAGGTTTATCAATCCGTGGGAGGCGTAGGATGAAGATGGTCTCTCTCAAGCAACCCTGCAACCAAATAACAAAGAGTCTCTTGTGTCCCCAACACACCCAATACAATGGTAAATTGTATAGGTGCACTAGTTCGGCGAAGAGATGGTGATACAAGTGCAATATGGATGGTAGATATAGGTTTTTGTAATCTGAAAATATAAAAATAGCAAGGTAACTAATGATGAAAGTGAGTGTAAACGGTATTGCAATGGTAGGAAACAAGGTCTAAGGTTCATACTTTCACTAGTGCAAGTTCTCTCAACAATAATAACATAACTGGATCATATAACTATCCCTCAACATGCAACAAAGAGTCACTCCAAAGTCACTAATAGTGGAGAACAAACGAAGAGATTATGGTAGGGTACGAAACCACCTAAAAGTTATTCTTTCTGCTCGATCTATTCAAGAGTCCGTAGTAAAATAACACGAAGCTATTCGTTCCGTTCAATCTATCATAGAGTTCATACTAGAATAACACCTTAAGACACAAATCAACCAAAACCCTAATGTCACCTAGATACTCTAATGTCACCTCAAGTATCCGTGGGCATGATTATACGATATGCATCACACAATCTCAGATTCATCTATTCAACCAACACAAAGTACTTCAAAGAATGCCCCAAAGTTTCAACCGGAGAGTCAAGACGAAAACGTGTGCCAACCCCTATGCATAAGTTCATTGAACCCGCAAGTTGATCACCAAAACATACATCAAGTAGATCACGTGAATATCCCATTGTCACCACAGATAAGCACGGCAAGACATACATCAAGTGTTCTCAAATCCTTAAAGACTCAATCCGATAAGATAACTTCAAAGGGAAAACTCAATCCATTACAAGAGAGTAGAGGGGGAGAAACATCATAAGATCCAACTATAATAGCAAAGCTCGCGATACATCAAGATCGTGCCATAGAGAGAACACGAGAGAGAGATCAAACACTAGCTACTGGTACATACCCTCAGCCCCGAGGGTGAACTACTCCCTCCTCGAAGAAGGCCACCGGTGAGGGATCCCCCCTCCGGCAGTGTGCCGGAACGGGCTCCCGATAGGTTTTTGGTGGATACAGAGGCTTGCGGCCTCCCGGTCTATTGTTGTCTCTGATGTTTTTAGGGTATATGGATTTATATAGGTGAAAGAAGTCGGTCAGGGGAGCCACGAGGGGCCCACGAGGGTGGAGGGCGCGCCTAGGGGGGTGGGCGCCCCCTGCCTTGTGGCCTCCTCGAAGCTTCCCTGAATTCAGCTCCACGTCTCCTGGATCACGTTCGTTCCAAAAATCACGCTCTCAAAGGTTTCATTCCGTTTGGACTCCGTTTGATATTCCTTCTCTTCGAAATACTGAAATAGACAAGAAAACAACAATATGGGCTGGGCCTCCGGTTAATAGGTTAGTCCCAAAAATAATATCTTAGTAAAGCCCATAAACATCCAAAACAGATAATATAATAGCATGAATGCTTCATAAATTATAGATACGTTGGAGATGTATCAGTGGGTATGGCGTATGGGAGTAAAGAGGACTTGATACTTAATGCTATGGTTGGGTTTCACGACCTTAATGATCTTTAGTAGTTGCAGATGCTTTCTAGGGGTCCAATCATAAGTGCATATGATCCAAGTAGAGAAAGTATGTTAGCTCATGCCTCTCCCTCATATAAAATTGCAAGAATGATTACCGGTACATGTTATCGATTGCCTAGGGACAAATGAATTTCTTGTTGACAAAAGCTATCTACTTTTATTACCTTGCAATTTATTCGTAGTTTTATTCTCGCAAAGTACTTGTAGTTTTATTCTTGCAAAATAGTTTCATACTTGTTTTAGGTAACGCAAACGTTAAGTGTGCATAGAGTTGTACAGGTGGTGAATAGAACTTGAGGGAGTATTTGTTCTACCTTTAGCTCCTCATTGGGTTTGACACTCTTATTTATCGAAGAAGGCTATAAACGATCCCCTATACTTGTGGGTTATCAAGACCTTTTTTGGCGTCGTTGCCGGGGAGCAATAGCGGGGGTTAATATTCTCATTTGTGCTTGTTTGCTTTATCACTAAGTAGTTTTTATTTTCCATTCTAAGTTGTTCTCTATCTTTAGTTATAGATATGGAACATGAAAGACCAAAAACTTAGTTGTACTTGCTACTCATGGAGATGGGGAACCTCCTAAAACCCTCTATGTCAGTTACGTGAAAGATATTATGCACTACTTTGATAATCCTGAGAAAACCCCATTCAACTTGATAATGGGAGTAACGTTGGACCAACGTGAATACTTTAGGGATTATTGCTCGACTCAAAAAGGGAAATTGTTATGGGATCAAATTCATATGTTGCATTGGTATGCTCGGGAGCTATGCTTGAGATATGATTATACTTGTTGCTCTAGGATGAATGCTCCACACCTTCCCTTTTCATGCAAATTTAATGATAATGAAACCTTAGCTTCTTATGCTAATGGTAGATATGATTACTATGATGTGAATGAGTAGAAGATTTGTTGCTTTTAAGGGTGCTTATGAAATTGAATCTTTGTTTGAAAAGTATGAAGCTTTTGATGATGATGTTTATAGACCTGAAAATTTTGCTATACTTAAATATTGCTATGAGAATTATAAATACAATGCCGATATTGATGCGTTTATTGAGAAAGTCTCTGCTGTCCAAGAAGAGACTAATATTTTGCAGGAAACTATTGAAGAAGAAATTGATGAAACTATGAGCTCATTGGATGAAAAAGATGATGAGGAGAGCGAAGGACAAAAGGAGGAAGAGTGGATTAGGTACCCATGCCCACCTTCTAATGAGAGTAACTCTTTAGCTCATACATTGTTTAAATTCCCTTCATGCTTACCGAAGGATGAATACTATGATAATTGCTATGATCCCGTTGATTCATTTGAAATATCCCTTTTTGATGAAATTGATGCTTGCTATGCTTCTAGCCAAGATGCCAATATGAATGATGCTTATGGAGAAGAACTTGCTATAGTTCCTTATGTTAAGAATGAAATTGTTGCTATTGCACCAACACATGATAGTCCTATTATGTTTTTGAATCCTCCAAACTACACTATATCAGAAA
This sequence comes from Triticum dicoccoides, assembly GCF_002162155.2. NCBI lineage: Eukaryota > Viridiplantae > Streptophyta > Magnoliopsida > Poales > Poaceae > Triticum > Triticum dicoccoides. The sequence continues at coordinate 178,243,349 of NC_041383.1, forward strand.
AGTTTGCTCTTATTAAGGATTATATTGATGGGTTGCCTTTTACCGTTGCACATGATGATTTTGATAAATATAATATGCATGTGCTTGCTCCTCCTACTTGCAATTATTATGATAGAGGAACTAAATCTCCGCCTCTCTATGTTTCCAACACGATAAAAAGTGCAAGAAACTGCTTATGCTATGTATTGGCCTTTACTTGATGTGCATAAATTGTTCCTTTATGACATGCTGATGCATAGGAAGAGAGTTAGACTTCATCATTGCATGATATATGTTGCTTTGTGCTCATTACTAAATGGTAAATCATTGCTAATTAAAATTGGCTTTGATATACCTTGGGATCCGGGCGGATCCACCACTTGAGCACTTTATGCCTAGCTTAATGGCTTTAAAGAAAGCGCTGCCAAAGAGACAACCTGGAAGTTTTAGAGAGTCATTTATTTCTGTTGCGTGCTTTTTTGAAGTTTAAAAACAAAAAAATATAGAGGGGAAACTAAAAACTGTTTTAAAGAAGAGAAGCAATCGAAAGGTGATGCATTGGAGAAGTGAGGGTCGACCTTGAACACTTGTCTTCATGCTCATGGAAAAAATGTAGAATTTTTCATGAAGATTCACACAAAAATAATTATCCCCTTGTACAAATCCATTGTATTATAAACATTTTGTGCCAAGATTTGCCTTTAGGATGATTAGATTGCTTGTTGCTATATGCGGTGTAAAAATACAAACTATGGCTGTAGCGTGTGAATTTTCATTTTTTTACTGGACATCAAATGTTTCTAAAACTTTTTGCACAGTACTTCTGTATAGATTGTTTATGTTGCCCTAATTGTTCGGAATTTTTGGAGTTACATAGGTATGTTGAATGTTCAGATTACTATAGACTATCCTATTTAAGACAGATTCTGTTTTTGATGCATTGTTTTGCTTGTTTTGATGAAATTATTGATTCTATCGGTGGTATAAGCCATGGAGAAGTTATAATACAATAGCTAAAATGCAAAAACAAAATATGAATGGGTTTGCAATAGTACTTAAAGTAGTGATTTGCATTATTATACTAATGGATTTCACGAGGTTTCTTTTGAGTTTTGTGTGGATGAAGTGATCAAAGATCGAGGAGGTCTCGATATGAGGAGGAGGAGAGACAAGAATTCAAGCTTGGGGATTCCCAAGGCACCCCAAGTAAATATCCAAGGATACTCAAGCGTCTAAGCTTGGGGATGCCCCGGAAGGCATCCCATCTTTCTTGAACAAGTATCGGTATGTTTTCTTCTTCATTTCGTTCACGTGATATGTGTAAATCGTGGAGCATCTTTTGTGTTTAGTTTTCATTTTTCTTTTATGCACCATGCTGGTATGAGATAGTCCACGATTGATTTATAGAATGCTCATTGCACTTCACTTATATCATTTGAGTATGGCTTTATAGAATGCTTCATGTGCTTCACTTATATCATTTGAAGTTTGGATTGCCTGTTTCTCTTCACATAGAAAACCGTTTTCATAGAATGCTCTTTTGCTTCACTTATATTTATTAGAACATGGTATTTTGTAGAAAGAATTAAACTCTCATGCTTCACTTATATTTATTTAGAGAGTCAACATGAATTGGTCATTTGCATGGTTAGTCATAAAATCCTACATAAAACTTATGGATCGCTGAATATGATATGTTTGATTCCTTGCAATAGTTTTGCGATATAGAGATGATAATATGTGGGAGGTACTAGTGGATGATCGTGTTTAGTAAGATATTGGTGTTAAGGTTTTTGATTCTCGAAGCATGCACGTATAGTCTCCTGTTATGTAGGGAAGTTGGAGCACAATTTATCCTTGATGTCTATCTTTGTGTGAAGGTCGGGGCGCGCGATGGTTAACTCCTACCAACCTCCCCCCTAGGGGCATGCATAGTAGTACTTTGATTTGAGAGCTAATAAACTTTTGAAATAAGTATATGAGTTCTTTATGACTAATGTGAGTCCATAGATTATATGCAGTCTTACCTTTCCGCAATTTGCTAGCCTCTACAGTACCGTGCATTGCCCTTTCTCACCTCGAGACGTGGTGCAAACTTCACCGGTGCATCCAAACCCCGTGATATGATACGCCCTATCACACATAAGCCTTATTATATCTTCCTCAAAACAGCCACCATACCTACCTATTATGGCCTTATCATAGCCATTCCGAGATATATTGCCATGCAACTTCCACCCCTTCCGTTTGATGACTTGAACATTCATTGTCATATTGCTTTGCATGCTCAAATAGCTGACTTAGTATTCGTGGCTCAGCCACCGTTCATCATTTTTATACATGTTACGCTAGATCATTGCACATCCTGGCACACTGCCAGAGGCATTATAGAGTCATACTTTGTTGTAGGTATCGAGTTGTAATTTTTATTTCTTTTGAGCTATAAGTAAATAGAAGTGTGATGATGTTCATTATTCATTATTAGAGCATTGTCCCAGTGATGAAAGGATGATGGAGACCATGATCACCACAAGTCGGGATGAGACTCCGGACTAAAGGGAAAGAAAAAAAAGAAAAATAAAAAATAATAAAAGAAGAAGAAGGGGCATGCTAATTCCACACTTGTGCTTCAAAGTAGCACCATGTTTTTTCATATAGAGAGTCTCCTATGTTGTCACTTTCATATACTAGTGGGAATTTTTCATAAGTAGAGTTTGATGCATACCCACTTAGTTTCGTATTGAGCTTTCATACACTTATAGCGCTTAGTGCATCTGTTGCATGGTAATCCCTACTCCTCGCATTGATATCAATTGATGGGAATCTCCATAGCCCGTTAATTAGCTGCTTTGATGTGAGACTATCTTTCTTTTTTGTCTTCTTCAAATTAATCTCTATCACCATATTCTATTCCACCCATAGTGCTATATCCATGGCTTGCGCTCATGTACTGCGTGAGAGTGAAAATGCTGAAGCGCGTTAAAAAGTATGAACCAATTGCTTTGCTGACACCGGGATAGTACATGATTTATACTTTGTGTTAAGAAGACAGAGCATGACAAGCCTATATAATTTTGTAGGGATAACATTCTTTAGCATTGATATTTTGAAAGACATGATTGTTTGTTGGGATGCCTGAGTATTGATGTCTTTATGTCAAATTATAGACTATTGCTTTGAATCACTCATATCTTAATATTCCTGCCATGATTAGACATATGATCAAGATTATGCTAGGTAGCATTCCATATCAAAAATTATCTTTTTTATCATTTACCTACTCAAGGACGAGCAGGAATTAAGCCTGGGGATGCTAATACATCTCCATTGTATCTATAATTTTTGATTGTTTCATGCCAATATTATACAACTTTCACATATACTTTGGGCAACATTTTATATGATTTATTTGGACTAACATATTGATCCAGTGCCCAGTGCCAGTTCCTGTTTGTTGCATGTTTTTTGTTTTGCAGAAAATCCATATCAAACAAAGTCCAAACACAATAAAAATTTACGGAGAATTGTTTTGGAATATATGCGATTTTTGGGACTTGGAATCAACGCAAACGGGGGCTCACAGCCCCCACAAGACACCAAGGCGCGCCCAAGGGGCCAGGCGCGCCCTGGTGGATTGTTCCCTCCTTGGATGTCGGTTGGATCTCTACTTCGGGTGCAAGTAAGCTTATATCCGGAAAAAATCATGTTAAAATTTCAGCGCAATCAGAGTTACGGATCTCCCGGAATATAAGAAACGGTTTTCGGCCAGATCTGGGGAATGCGAAACAGAAGAGAACGGAGAGGGAGATCTAATCTCGGAGGGGCTCCTGCCCCTCCAGAGCCATGGAGGCCATGTAATAGAGGGGGAACTCTCCTCTCATCTAGGGGGGAGGCCAAGGAGGAAGAAGAAGAAGGAGGGGGGTTCTCTTCCCCTCTCTCCCGGTGGCGTCGGAGTGCCGCCGGGGCAAGGATCATGATGGCGATCTACATCAACTCCATCCCCTCTATGCATTGGTGTAACGTCCCTTCTCCCTGCTGTAATCTCTACTTAAACATGGTGCTCAACTCCATATATTATTTCCCAATGATCTATGGTTATCTTATGATGTTTGAGTAGATTCATTTTGTCCTGTGGGTTAATCGTGATCTTGGTTGGTATTATTGTATATTTTATTTATGGTGCTGTCCTACGATGCCCTCCGTGTTGCGCAAACGTGAGGGGTCCCCGCTGTAGGGTGTTGCGATATGTTCATAATACCCTTATGGTGGGTTGTGAGAGTGACAGAAGCTTAATCCCGAGTAAGTGGGTTATGGCGTATGGGAGTAAAGAGGACTTGATACTTAATGCTATGGTTGGGTTTCATGACCTTAATGATCTTTAGTAGTTGCGGATGCTTGCTAGGGGTCCAATCGAAGTGCATATTATCCAAGTAGAGAAAGTATGTTAGCTCATGCCACTCCCTCATACAAAATTGCAAGAATGATCACCGGTACTTGTTATCGATTGCCTAGAGACAAATGACTTTCTTGTTAACAAAAGCTATCTACTTTTATTAGCTTGCAATTTATTCATAGTTTTATTCTCGCAATGTACTCGCAGTTTTATTCTTGCAAAATAGTTTCATACTTGTTTTAGGTAAATCAAATGTTAAGTGTGCGTAGAGTTGTATCGGTGGTTGATAGAACTTGAAGGAATATTTTTTATGCCTTGAGCTCCTCGTTGGGTTTGACACACTTATTTATCGAAGAAGGCACTAGTTCTCAAACAACCCTGCAATCAAATACAACCCTGCAATCAAATACAACACTTATCTCTCAAACAACCATGCAATCAAATACAAGAAATCTCTTGTGTCCCCAACACACCAAATACAATGGTAAATTGTATAGGTGCACTAGTTTGGCGAAGACATGGTGATACAAGTGTAGTATGGATAGTAGATATAGGTTTTTGTAATCTGAAAATATAAAAACAGCAAGGTAGCAAGTGATAAAACATAGCACAAACGGTATTGCAATGCTTGAAAACAGGGCCTAGGGTTCATACTTTCACTAGTGCAATCTCTCAACAGTGCTAACATAATTGAATTATATAACAATCCCTCAACATGCAACAAAGAATCACTCCAAAGTTCTTATCTAGCGGAGAACATAATATGAAATTGTTGTAGGTACAAAACCACCTCAAAGTTATTTTTTTCCGATCAATCTATTGGGCCATCTCTATAAGTGTCATGGATTTGTCATGGCAGATGTCCTAGTGTGAGGACTTAGTCGTGAGGCCAACGCATCTATGTGGTAGCTTGAGAGGGGTTGAGCGGAATCGAGAGACGCAACGCAAGGCAAGGGTTTAGACAACTTCGGGCCCCGGGAAACATCATCCGGTAATAGCCCTACATGCTGTTTGTGGCTAGATCTCATTATGCTCATCAGGGAGACGCCGCATAAGCCGGCTCCCCTTTAGTTGTGTCTAGCCTTAGAGATTGTTTCTTGCTCTCCTCTCTTGGGGTGCCCTGCCCCTCCTTATATAAGTTGAAGGGGTGGGTTACATGACTAGTCCTAGTAGGATTAGGATTACTCAATTACAAGTGGAGTCCTAGTCTTGCTTCCTTTGTAAGGGAATATTCCTTACGCTTTCCTCTTAAGCCAGCCCACCATAACACGAGCAGCCCTTCTGGGCCTTGGGCCTAGTCTTCTATCTGACCCACCGTCGGGGCCATCTCTGAGTCGTCAGGCTCGTGAGTCGTCTGACCAATGAGCCGCCAGACCCGTGAGTAGCCAGTCCTCCGGCGGGTCATCGGTGAAGCGCCAAGTCCGGCCGGGTCATAATTCCGTTCGGTTCATATCGCGGGGTATATCCCCAACATTAGCCCCCAGTTTAATTTGGATTTATCCATGTTAAACTGATCCTGCAAAATAAGCACAAGAACAAACTTGATAGGTTGTGCTCCGGGTTAAATATTTTCCTGAACCGGCACCTAATCATGCTTAAGTCCTTGTCATTTCCTCCTGGATGCGGACTCAAGATCTTATAGAAAATCTCCTTTAACAGATATGTTCAAACTTTGCGAATGCAAAAAATCCGGGTACTTCTTCTAAAAAATCCGGGTCAATAGGCCAGCTTCATAATCAATTTGCTGACATTGGTTTCTTGTAGAGAAATATTATAAGAAATAATCCATTTGAGTCGGTTTCCGAAGCTCCGGCTTAATAAACATATTGGACTCAAGATTCATGTGGTGATCCGCCGGTTTAAGGATATAGAGGCTAGCGAGTTATAATTGCCAAAATTGCCAGCTTGTAAATATTGACAGCACCGGTTCACAACTGTTGCTCACACCAAGTTTGAAAGTGTACCTCCCTTATATTCATATCACTTGTAGCCCCCAAGTGATGGGTTGTCATGCTTGCAGCAACCTGGGACTTGTAATTGCCTTATGCTCATGAAAACTTCAACCAGTGTAGCCCCCAAGGGCCGGGTCATTATGCAATAATGAGCAGGGACTTTGTAGATATAACCATGTCAACTTGAACAGCAACGTGTAGCCCCCAAGGGCCGACTCGGTAAGATAATACCGAGCTGGGACTTTGTATATAACTTATTGATAATAACATCATATAACATAATCTACACCATGGGGCTTGAACCCACGTCCACAAGGTTAAAAGCTTTGTACTCTACTAACTGAATAGTGGGCCATTCAATATAATAGATTAATGCTTGTGTACCTTGAATTTTTGACAGGAGAAACTGGTAGCCCCCAAGGACTGGCTCATTACAATGTGATGAGTCGGGTCTTCAATAAGTTGAGCAAAAAATGACTTTGCATTAGCCCCCAAGTGCCATGGTGCATGCTGGTAGTGACATGGGACTTGCATATTTGATATGATCTCAATCTGAATAATATAGCCCCCAAGTGTCGGGTCGTAAGCCTGCAATGACTCGGGACTATTCCTGCCATTGTAGAATAAATCATATCCATTGATAAAATAATAGCCATTACGCTAAAGCGACTTTGAATACCTTATCTGTTGACAAGTAAATCCGGAGTTTAAATACCCGGCGGCTCTTGGCCGATGGCGATTTAATACGCCTCCATTGTAAGCCGGAATTTTTATAACCCCGTGGCTTATAACCTTTGAGAAAATCCAGAGCGGATAATCATTTTGAAGCATCAGTTTTGGTGATGATCTTGAACTTAAGCATTTATATATGCCATAGTTTTGCAAATCCTACAGAGTTTAAACAACATATGCCCTGGCGACTTAACGTCAAAAGCCAAGGCGGGTAACAACCCAAACATAATATAGTCCTTATGCACACAAGTAGATCACGAGATCCCTTGGCGGTTTACCGTAGGGCGGGTCATAATATCTCACATATAACCATTGTGATATTTAATTTTCACTGCCAGTTTATATGACATGTGCAGGAAGGGTGATAACCAATCTTTAGAAGCCAAGACTTCCAAATGCTTGATGATTTTCATATGCTGGCGACTTATCAACCAATGTTAAGCCGGGTTAAGTTTAAGCCGTACGTAAACTTAAATCTGAACAAAAAAGTCTCAAGACAAAATCCAAAGATTGCTTTCAAAAAACTTAAACCATATAAGAAAAAACAATCGGGGCTTCTGATTTGAATACGATCAGTAAACCGTTCCAAAGGGGTTAAGCTAGGATTCGAATACGATCATGTAGCCCCCAGTGGCTTTGGCGTTGCGCCGATCAAGAGGGTACCGACAACTATGTTCTCTTTGGTTCGAATACGACCTATGTTTGAACAGGAAGCCCCCTAATGACCATGAGAGTTTTCTAAATGACTCTGATTCGAATACGATCAAAGTCGGTTCCCAAAAGGGGTTAAGCTATGATTCGAATACGATCAAGAAGCCCCCTAGTGAGCTTGGCATTGTGCCGATTAAGAGGGTATCGACAATTATGTTCTCTTTGGTTCGAATACGACCTATGTTTGAACAGGAAGCCCCCAAGTGATCATATAGGTTTTGGCATTGCGCCGATCAAGAGGGTACCGACAGCTATGCTCGATGACCAGGAAGCCCCCAAGTGACCATAATAAGATAAGTCGTAAGGCAGGATACCCATGTTTGAACCGCGCATCATGGAAGCAAGTTCTCTTTGGCAACCTTTAATTTTTCTGAGAACTCGAACTTGCGAGAGATTAATTCTTTTTGAACCGAAACTTCAAACCGGATTTGAGAGCTTCAGAGCTTTGTGGGAGATAAGTTTCCCTTGAACCGGATTTTGACCCAGAATCCTTCTTTTTAAGCCAGAGATTCTCTGACGACCTTCAAATTTTCCCTAATAGTGCAGTAGCCTCCGAGACCGGGTTATCTTCCCTCCACTGACCCGGAGTTCTTGAATCTGCTTTAAACTGGCAATCATTTACTAAGCCGTGTCATCCTAGCCCCCAAGTCTCAAGGCGGCTCGAGGAGTTGTCTTGAGATTCTCCATAGTTGACCATAGCAGAAGGTGTATATCATTGGCATTGATAGAGCAATGTGAATGCACAGAATGCTGAGGTGACTGCGGCAGGTTATAAATGATCCTGTATGAGCAGTGTCAGCAACTCGGCCAATGGTTCCTTCCAACTGGCTGTTTGAAATTAACCAAACTGTAGTGGCGGCAACTTGTGCGCCTGTCCATTGTGCCATCCAGTGCAGACGGCGGCTGATAATACATGACAATTTGCCTCCAATTTGTTGGAAGAAAACCGGGCTCCCCAAGCAGTGACTTGCTCATACTTCAATAAATAGCTCATGCAGACAGGCGTGGCCCGGTATATTGATGTAGACCAGGCCGCGAGAGATGGACGGAAAAGACGACCGCAGCATCAGAGGCGGTACAGACAGATGAGCCGGCCATGGTGTTGTAAGCCGGTGTGGACGAGCGAGTCAATCACAGGCACGGTAATCCGTCCAGACGAACAAGTTAGCCGTATCGTGTTGATGTAAATTAAGCCACAGAGGCGGCGGCTGACACATATATTCATCGAGCATCTCGTTCGACTATCGCTCTTGCAATGAACAACTGTCCTGCATAAACAATATTACAGACCAAGGCAAAGATAAACTGCTCTTTGACAAAATAATATGTGTTAATAAAACAAACTTGGATGAATATCACCTGACTCTCCCGGACGACAGATGAATCGGCCGCAACGTTGTAAGCCGGTGCGGACGGGGAGAGTCAGCAGTGGCGTTGTAAGCCGGTGTGGATGAGAGAGCCGGCCGCGATGTTGGAAAAGGCACGGATGTAGGCTAGTCGGTCATGGGCCCGAACAATGAGTCATTCATGTGTGTTGATGTAGCGGGGGTGACAACTTGCGCAGGACGGGCGCTAGTGCAAAAAATAACATTTGCCCACGCCCCTTTTGGGACACCTTTTTGTAAAGAATAATGGTCCTACGAAAAAGTATCATAGACCAAGTAATTGTTCTCTGATAAAAACAATATACTAATAACGTAAATCTGGATGGATATCACCTGATTCGCCCGGACGACATATGAATCAAAGCAAAATTCCTCATGCAGTTTTAACGGGCCTTGAAGGATATGCCCAAATAGTACTTTTTTTTGACATCAATACGTAATTGCCTTTGACCTCTCCTTCCATTTTTTTAATCCAACTTCACATCTGTCTTGCGAACAGACGGCCTCCCGTCTCTTCCTCCTCCATTTGTCTGCTGGTCTCACGAACGCAGCAGTGGGCACGGCGGGCGACCAGCGAAGCAGGAGCAGCAAACCAGCAAAAAACGAAGCAAGAGCAAAACACGGCAGCCTGCAGCACGCCAGGCCGGTCTGGATAGGAGGCGCCGGCGGCTTGGAAGCGAGCACGAGGAAAGGGGTGGAGCCCGTGGGAGTGGCGGCTTAATGCAATGCCGATGAAACCAGGGCGGGTTGAAACCAACGGCGGCTCACCGCAACTTGTGCAGAAGCCGGGCGAGGGCGCGGCCTCAAGGGCAGCTCAACGGCAACCGCGGCGTGGCAAAGGCGATGTAGCTTGGAATGAGCCGGCTTAGCGCGAGGTTGGTGAAGTGGTGCCGTGAGCCCCGACGGCGGAGGTGGCAAGGTGAGCCAGCGACGTGGTCGGCAAAGTGGGCCACGGCAACGACGGCGACTGTTCTGGGCGGCTCTTGGCGGAGGCAGCGCTCGAGCGGTGACTCAGAAACGACAAGAGATTTGGCAGTGGTGACTCTATGGGCATCACCCCTGTCTCCAAGGCAACAAATCTTAGGTGGTAAGTAAGTTGACTGTAAGTAGACCAGTGTAAGCATGCAAGTACGCATCAGTTTCTTGGAATGTGCTTTGCATGTTCATGCTAGTAGTCACGTAGGTGATATGCATGTTCATAGTAGTTTCCTAGTAGTCTTCAGGGAGTTTACTTAGCTTGACCTGGGCTGACTTGTGGCCTATAAAAGGAGATAAATCCCATCGGTTGTAAGCAGGCCATTTCACTTCAATACAAGGCATTTCCTCCTTCTAGTACCATCGTGTGTGCTCCAAGCTTCAAGTGATGTGTACTACTACTATGTGTGTGTGTGTGTGATACACTAGTGAGTGTGTTAATAGTACGTGTGTGTGCTCATTCACCGGTCATTTATCAGTGTACTCGAGTGCTAGTGAGTAGTTCTGGGCTAACAATTGGTATCAGAGCCTCAGGTTACGGTAGCCATGGCTGGTGCAAAAGGAGTGCAGCAACGCACCACCTCGGGTGGTTCCCAGTCGCGGCCATCACAGGACGGCTCCCAGTCGCCGCCTCCGGAGGAGCGACGAGGGCGCAGCCGGTCCAGGCGCGGACATCATGGTGAGGTCGTGGTTAGGGAGATCATGCGCGAGACCGCAATCAGCGATAGCGTACCCATCACCTTCCCGATGCTCACGCGCTCAAACTACAGCGAGTGGGCGTTGATCATGGAGTGCAACCTCCATGCGGCGAGCCTCTGGGTTCCCATGGAGGATGACCTGGTCGAGAGAAAGGAGGACAGGAAAGTCGTGGCTGCACTCATGCGCGCCACGCCGCCGGAGATGCATGGCATGCTCGCGGCGAAGGCAAGCGCCAAGGAGGCATGGGAAGCCATCCGTACCCAGCGCCTCGGCAGCAACCGCGTGCGTGAGGCGAACACGCTGAAGCTGCGGGTAGACTTCAAGAACATCGCCTTCAAGGAGGGCGAGCTCGTCGACGACTTCGCCATGCAGATCTCTAGCCTTGCGTCACAGCTTCGCGCGCTTGGCGACACCATGGACGACGCGAGAGTCGTGCGGAAATTTCTCCGCGTCGTGCCACCTCGCTTCGCTCAGGTAGAAGTCTCCATCGAGACCTTGCTTGACCTGAGCAAGCTCTTCATCGAGGAGCTCACGGGCCGGTTGCGGGTGGTCGAGGACCGCCTTGACGACGGTCGTGAGAGCTTCGGCGGTGGACAACTCCTATTCTCGAAGAACTGGGAGGCGAGGAAGCGTCAAGGACGTGGTGGCGGTGCCCAGAGCAGCAGAGGCGGCACCGACAGAGGCGGCGGTCGCACCCAGGGCGAAGCCGGACGAGGTGCCGGCAATGACGCCCGGGACAAGTGCCGATATTGCAGCATCAAGGGCCACTGGGCCCGTGAGTGCCGCAAGAGGATGGCTGACGAGGATGCTGCGGCCGCGGCAAACCTCGTTCAGGCTGAAGAGGACGGTGGGCCAGCAATGATGATGGCTTGCGTCGAGACAATGCAGGAGGGCGCGGCGCCTCCGGAGACAATGGTCCCGACAAGCATCGAAGCCGTGCAGGAGGGTGTAGCACCTCCGGCGACCACGGTGCCGGCAACTGTCACGTCCGATCGGGAGGCACGGAGCTCTTTACTTGATCCCCTCCCAACATCGGTAGCGCTTTCCCCGACAACAGCGTTCTCGGGGGCTTACGACTGGGAGGAGATGAAGACCCGGGTGTGGGGGAGCCAAACCCCGGGAACCACGTCCCTTGTGACGCTGGTCAAGCCCATGCAAGTTGGCACGGCAATCGCGGCCCCGACATCCTCGGGACCCGACAAGCCCGTGCAAGTTGGCACAGCAAAGGCGCCACCGACATCCTCGGGACCCAACAAGCCCGTGCCAGGAGGCACAGCAACGACGCATATGGTGGCCACGTCCCAACCATGATGCTGGCAACCAGTGAGCCCGTGCAAGAGGCACGGCACTCTCAGGTCGGCCACACCCCGACAACCAGGTTCTCGGGGTTCTGCAAGCCCGTGTGGGCAACACGGCACTCTTCGACAAGTCTCAACTGGGGGGCGATGAAGAGACGGTCATGGGGCGACAAGGCCTCAACCATGACTATGGAGACCATCGAGACCGTGCAGGAGCCACGATGGTCTATGGTCGGCCACACCACGACCTCGACACGCTCAGGGTCCATCGAGTCCATGCGGGAGGCACGACTTGCAGCTGTTGGGGAAGACCCGACAAGCAAGTCTGTTGGGAAGAGCGACAAGGAGTCCGCTACCTTGGGAGAAGCCACTCCAGGTAGTGCGGTGTCCGACAAGTCATCCCAGGGAAAGGAGTTCTCGGGTAGCATGACGTCCGACAAGACGACCCCGGGAAGGGAGTTCCCGGGCAGTGTGACGTCAGGAGCTACGACCCCAGCAACATTGACGCCTAAGAGTGAGGTGGTTCATGGGCAGTCCGTGTCCCCGCCTACAGCGCGGTCGGACCTGTTCGACGCCAACAACGTTGGCAATCCACACAGGTCGTGACGCCTAGGGGGGACTTCTCGGCGAGTCTGTGGGACGGCCGCAGCACCCCGAGATCAGGAAGGACGAGCACGGCGCCTTCATCAAGAACAAGGTGCGGCTCGTCACGAAAGGTTACGTACATCGCGCGGGGGAGGACTTGCAGGAGGTCCTCGCTCTGGTGGCAAAGCACGAGCAGGGCGTACGGGCTACACAAAGCCCCAAAAGACAGATATCCCAATGAAGGCAGCATCCGGTTTCAGAAGCTGCACGATAAGGTCGGAATTGTTAGCATCCAACCCACTCGACAGGGTTGAGGGGGAGATTGTGGACTTCACCCCTGTCTCCAAGGCAACAAATCTTAGGTGGTAAGTAAGTTGACTGGAAGTAGACCAGTGTAAGCATGCAAGTACGCAGCAGTTTCTTGGAATGTGCTTTGCATGTTCATGCTAGTAGTCACGTAGGTGATATGCATGTTCATAGTAGTTTCCTAGTGGTCTTCAGGGAGTTTACTTAGCTTGACCTGGGCTGACTTGTGGCCTATAAAAGGAGATGAATCCCATCAGTTGTAAGCAGGCCATTTCACTTCAATACAAGGCATTTCCTCCTTCTAGTACCACCGTGTGTGCTCCAAGCTTAAGTGTTGTGTACTACTACTACTATGTGTGTGTGTGATACACTAGTGAGTGTGTTAGTAGTACGTGTGTGTGCTCATCCACCGGTCGTTTATCAGTGTACTCGAGTGCTAGCGAGTAGTTCTGGGCTAACAGACTCATGGTAGCAGGGCAGGTTCAGAACCCGCGGCAGGGCCATGCTCAAGGTGGAGGTGAAGCCGAGGCCGGCTCGGGTCGGACCAGCGGGGGCGACTCAGCACGACCTTGGCGGCGACTCGGAACAGAGACAGGTGAGGCAGGCGGCAAAGTGCATCTGAGCCGGTGGCGGGTTGGAAAGCGCTGGCGCAGCCGGAGCCGCGGCCATGCAACCGTCGGAGGCGCGCCCAGCCATGGTGGCTCAGAAACAAAAAATCAATGGCCGCATCAAGTCCGCGGCCATATACACTTTCATCGATGGCCGTTCAGAGATCAAAATTGAATCTGTATTGATCAAGGCCTGTAAAACGTGCGGTGATAGGTTGCCCTTGATGGATCTTCCTTGTCCTCACCTGAGAGACTTGTGAACTTACATAGCAGCTTTTTCCTTCCATAATTCTTGAATTAACCTCCCCGTAGCTTTCTTGTAGCAATTGGAGTTGGCCTCTAGTGATGTACTAGTACTTTGGAAACATCAGGGTTGATGCTTAATGCGATGGAAATAATGTGCTTGTCTGCACCTTTTGGATTGGATGCAAGGCTTCCGTTGTTGCTTTGGTTGATGACCATGGGACTGTATGCAGAGGCAACAACTCGGCGATTCTGGCTTCAATGCATCACCAGGCCACACGTGATGGTGTACACGATGCAACCCTAAATTTTCATGATCTTTAATCCTTAACTTAGCGCCGGCTCTTATTCATCCGGCAATCGCGAGCCTCTCGATCCCTAGAAGAGATCCCTTCAAGAACTCATCACCACCATGCGCAGGCCCCATGGTGGGCGCCAACTGTCGTGGATTTGTCACGGCAGATGTCCTAGTGTGAGGACTTAGTCGTGAGGCCAACGCATCTATGTGGTAGCTTGAGAGGGGTTGAGCGGAATCGAAAGACGCAATGCAAGACAAGCGTTTAGACAGCTTCGGGCCCCAGGAAACATCATCCGGTAATAGCCCTACATGCTGTTTGTGGCTAGATCTCATTATACTCATCAGGGAGACACCGCATAAGCCGGCTCCCCTTTAGTTGTGTCTAGCCTTAGAGATTGTTTCTTGCTCTCCCCTCTTGGGGTGCCCTGCCCCTCCTTATATAAGTTGAAGGGGCGGGTTACATGACTAGTCCTAGTAGGATTAGGATTACTCAATTACAAGTGGAGTCCTAGCCTTGCTTCCTTTGTAAGGGAATATTCCTTACGCTTTCCTCTTAAACCGGCCCACCATAACACGAGCCGGCCTTCTGGGCCTTGGGCCTAGTCTTCTATCTGACCCGCCGTCGGGGCCATCCGTGAGTCGTCAGGCTCGTGAGTCGTCTAACCAGTGAGTCACCAGACCCGTGAGTCGCCAGTCCTCCAGCGGGTCATCGGTGAAGCGCCAAGTCCGGCCAAGTCATACTTCCGGCCGTGTCATATCGCGGGGTATATCCCCGACAATAAGTGTCACATAAAACCCTAGAGTTCGTACTAAAATAACACCATACAGATCAACCAACTCTAATGTCACCTACATACTCCAATGTCACCACAAGTATCCGGGAGTTGATTATTTGATACACATCAAACAAATTCAGACTCATAATATTCAATCCAACACAAAGAACTTCAAAGAGTGGCCCAAGATTTTTACCGAAGAAAGTAGGACGAAAACGTGTATCATCCGCTATGCATAGATTACCCCACTATCAAGATAATCCGAAAGTTGAGTACCAAAACATATATCTACTGAATCAATAGAACACCCCATTCTCACCACGGGTATCCACATGCAAGACATACATTAAGTGTTCTCAAATCCATAAAATTATTCAATCCGATAATAGTGAAACCTGAAAGGTAAAAACTCAATTCATCACAACAAGATGGAGAGGGGGAAAACACCATATGATCCAACTATATTTACAAAGCTCGCGGTACATCAAGATCATGCCAAATCAAGAACACGAGAGAGAGGTCTGTCGGCGTTCTGGGAACGGGGGTCCCCAGACTTGCCTGCCTACGGCCTGCGGCGTGGCTCAAGTGGGGGCCCAATGCAGCCCAGCTTCATCAGCTCAAGCTCAAGACCCTCGCGAGGGGCCAAGCCTCGCGGGGCGGACGACAGGGAGCTTCTTCAGGAGCAGCCTCCTCAGGCAGGCTCGCAAGGAGGTGGAGAGATCAAGGCAGGGCACCTCCCGAGGGCCCCGTGATGCAAGCCATGACGATCGAGGACCAGGCGAGCCCCAGGCGGGCGCCGGCCTGCGCAGTGTCCTTGTTTCCCTTTCGGTGCAAAGGGGGCAAGCACAGGCCAAGGCATCAGGCAAAGGTTACCGTTTCGGTGCAACAAGACCAAGACCAGTAGAACGGCGGGATGGAGGTCATCGTGGAGCCCGGGGCGGCGTCACCGTCAGAGCCTTTGGCAGCCGAAGACCAACTTTAGTCAGGATAAGTGTACCAGATGTTCCCCTTCAAAATGGCCAATTGTTGCCCTTCCCACTCATTATTTGGGGAGAGGCCCAGGGCCTCGCTCTATAAATAGGACTAGCCACCACAAGAGAGAGATCATCTAGATATCGACCAGAGAGAGAGAAGCGACTGAACTCACCCAAGCAGTTCATCGCACCAGCTCAAGAACAGCCCCTCGCGAGGCTGTTCTCCCTTTGTACTGTTCATCATCAGCCCCAGAGGTAATCCACCACACCACACACTGGAGTAGGGTATTACACCACAATGGTGGCTTGAACCAGTATAAATCTCGTGTCCCTTGTGTGTTCATCTTTCTTGCTTAGATCTTTGCGAGACTTCGAGACGTGAGCTGGTTGGGGAGAGATCTTCATGCGCACCCCAGTGTTTGAACCTCAAGGGTCCGCCAGAACCCGAAATCCGACATTTGGCGCGCTAGGTAGGGGTGCACCGGAATCTTTCTTCCGCTGGTCGTGTCTGATCTTCCGCCGTGACCATGGTTGACGCTCGCCGAGACTGTGCCGAGCGTCGAGCTGCTCTCGCCACCCGCGTCGCCCAGACAGCGCCCGTTGGCGGACGCCCCCGTCGTTCTCCGTCGCCTGCCGCCAACGCCGCCACCGGCCCAGCGGGGAACGAGCAGCAGGCCTCGTCTCAGCATCCTTCAGTGCAGCGCGATTGCCGCACCGCCACCCCGTCGCAGACTCCAGCCGGTTCGTCGTCCCACGCCCGTCGTGCCCCACAGACGCACACGTCGCGCTGCTCCTGGCGCGTGAGCTCCTGCACTACCATCCCGTCGACGACCTCTATGAGGACTGGCTTGCCCACATCATCGAGCTCATCAGCGCCGCAGGGGGCTCTCCCCTGTCGTCCCTCTCGCTGCCTCGCCCTCCATCCTATGCAGGAGGCGAGGAGCAGGAGGTGCCTCCTCCACCTCCTCCCTAAGAAGGCGCCCTGGCTCCAAGGCGCGCGGCCCCAGGTCGAGACCTGCCACGTCCGGCGCCTGCGCGCCAAGAAAGGAGCTGCCAATAGATCCCTCGCCCCCAAGAAGGTGCTCGCGTGCTCCTAGCACCGGTGCGCCACGACCGCATCCCTGCACCGCCACGTCAATACCCAGCGTTGCTCCAAGCAGCGGCGCGCGGGAATCCCCAGGAGCAAGCCCCACCTCAGCAGAGAGCTCCGGTGGCCACTACAGGCTGCCGCGCTTTCACCTCTGATCTGCGTAGCGTCACGTGGCCCGGCAAGTTCAAGCCAGACCTGCATCCGCGCTACGACGACACTGCGGACCCTGCGGAGTTCCTACAGCTCTACGAGTTGGGCATCAAGGCCACCAACGGGGACGAGAAGGTCATGGCGAATTGGATTCCCATGGCACTCAAGGACGGCGCCCACACCTGGCTCCTGAACCTGGCCCCAGGCACGATCTCCTCCTGGGATGAGATGCGCACCCGCTTCATCACCAACTTCCAAGGTACTCGCAACCGGCCCCCGGCCATGAGCGACCTGCGCCACATCAAGCGACAGCCGGGAGAGACCTTGTAGAAGTACATCCAGCGCTTCAACAACGCCCGCCTCAAGATTCCCAAGGTGACTGAGGAGGCCATCATTTCAGCCTCCTCCAACGGCGTGCGCGACATCAAGATGAAGGAGGAGCTAGCAATCCATGAAGACCTGTGCACATCGCTGGAGCTGTTCAACCTGGATACCAAGGGCGCCAGGGCTGAGGAAGGGCGCCTCTCCCTCCTCGAGCTCCCGGCTGTCAACCAAGAAGAGAAGAAGCCCAAGGCCAAGGACCTGAAGCGCAAGGGGGCTGCTGTGCTCGCAGCAGAGCCAGACACCAAGCGAGGCAGGGATCAGCCTGAGTCATCTAAGGGCAGCCGGTACTGCGTGTACCACGACCTCCACACACACGACACCAATGAATGTCAGGAGCTCAGGGCCGTGCGAGATGGACGTATCGGCCGACGCCCCGACCGCAACGACCGAGGCTATGGCCGAGGAGGAGGAAGAGGTGGAGGACAATGGGAAGACCGTGGCCCTCGCCAAGGGTGGCGTGACCGGCCTCGTGAGGACCGCTGGCAGGACCAGCCTCGCGAGGGAGGTTGGAGGGATCAGCCTCGTGAGGACTGCCCTCAAGGCAACGCAGGCCTCCCTCCTCTGCCACCACCACCAAGGAGGAATGAAGACCATCACCAGGACGAGGGGGCTGGGGGCTTCCAGGAGCCGCGCGCAATCGCTTGCATCCTGGGCGGTGCTCAGGCCCCAGCCTCTCAGAGCATCTTCAAGCAGTTTGCTCGCGAGGTGAATGCAGTCCTCCCCAAGCTTGAGGCCACGCGCCCACTCAGGTGGTCTGCGTGCGCTATCACGTTCAGCTCAGCGGATCAGCTCAAGTGTGCGGCAACGGCCGGAGTCCTCCCGATGCTTTGTTCCCCAGTCATCAGAAATGTGCAAGTCACTAGGACCCTCATCGACGGCGGGGCTGGGCTCAACGTCCTGTCCGTCGAGACATTCAACAATCTCCAAGTGCCATACGATCAGCTTCAGCCAACCAAGCCTTTCTCAGGAGTCACTGATGGTTCCACTGTTCCAACAGGGCAAGTTCATCTTCCCGTCACCTTTGGGCAGCGTAACAATTACCGCACCGAGCTCATTGACTTCGACGTTGCTCACATCCGCTTGCCATACAATGCCATCCTCGGGTACCCAGCTCTGGCCAAGTTCATGGGAGTGACTCACCATGGCTACAATGTCCTCAAGATGCCAGGAAGAGGTGGAATCATCACAGTGCCGTGCGAGGAGAGGGATGCGGTGTGTTCTCTTGAGCGTGCCTTCCAGGCCGCAGCAATTGAAGATCCAGATCACAAGAGCGGGAGGCTCCCTGAGGCAGCCCCTAAGAAGAAGAAGGCTTCACCTGGCCCAAAAACACACAAGGCAGGCCCCTCTGGAGGTGTTGCGTCAGGACCCGCACCCGTCTAAGGGGCACCACCCTCTGTCGCATAGGAAGGCGCGCCCGGCGCCCTCCTCGGGCAGGGCTCGGGGGCTCTCTCCTGGAGGGCCACCGACCTCGCCAAGGTCACGAGGGAGGCGCTCGGGCACCACTTCGAGGCGTGCTTCAAGGCACGTTTCCCTCAGGAGGTTATAAGCCAAGGAAGACAAAAACCCCAAGAGTTCATTGCGAGGAACATTCAGGAGCTACAGGAATCAAGAGTCATGCGAGGCAGTCACCGCCTTCCCGCTGTAGCCCCACATCCCGGCGAGGATGGTGGGCTGCATGTCTGCATCGACATACCGGGGCTCAACTGAGCCGCGTCTCAGGAGCTCCTCTGGCCTTCACGCGTGGGGCGCTGTGAGGGTCCACCTAACAGCTACATTCGCATGCCCTTCGGCCTGCCGAACACAGCTGATGCCCACCAGCACCTGATGAGGAGCATACTGGACGCTCAGGTGGCTAGGCACCACGCGTTCCTGGAGGAGATGGAGATGGACCTTGAGGAGCCGCCCGGACCCTCAGAGCCTCCCGAGGCTCAGGGCTCCGAGGGCTTGTGAGGGTTGGCTGCTTCACCGTGCGTCGACAGCTACTCCGACACTCGCTCTGCAATGGTATCAGGTGACATCTTTTTAAGTTTTATCTTCAGCTGGGAGCGCCCGCAGGTCCGCATCATTCCCAGGTCGCGTGGGTCATCCCTGCGGCATGTATCCGTTTTGCTTATGTTCTTCATCTGCTTTGTTGGGGGCGCCCCTCGGGCTGCATTACCCCCAGGCTGCTCGGGCCAGACCCAGTGGCGTTTACTTCCATGAATCTATCTAAATGAATTTGCTCCTTCATGCTTAACATGCTATAATTAATCGCCTGCTCGATTAACGCCTACCTTTGGCGCCGCTCGCTCTGGCACGACACTTGCGCACGGGCCTGTCCCTGCAACACCGAAAAATCTGAGTGGCTGAGCTCTGGCCGCGGCAGCCCCGCAAGGTGCCACCTCACCAGGCTCTCAGTTCCCCAATCACTCCCTCGGAGCAACCGATGGTTAGCTGATAACCGAGACAACAGGCCTTGTTTCCCCTCGCGGTTGGTATGCAGGACCCGCTCCAGGAGTAACGCTGGTGACTTCGCGAGCCCTCTGCTCCTTCTCTTCGGCACGACCCGCTTGCACGTTAAAAGGGGGGCGCCTGAGCATCGTGACTCATGGGCTCTTACTGGCTCTCCAGCCCTCATCCCCTGGCCTTGACCCACGGCATCGCAACCTGGCATACCAGGGACGGCTGAAGCCTGCCTGGCGACTGGGACCTGTCAGCGTAGAGCACCAAGCCCTCGTGAGGAAAGAAAGGGGGAGCCGAGCCGGCATAGGACAAGCACCTCGCATCGATTCATATTAGGGATATAATATTTACAAAAGATGTGGCCCGCGCCTCACATACCCCCGCGGGGTGGTACTTCGATTCCTCGCAGGGAACAAAAGGAGCTAATCCTAAAGAGCGCTGACTACACACGCCTCCGCAAGAGACGCCATCATCAACAATGGGCCATCAGGCACCGGCGCCAACCCCATACAGATCAGTGGTGTCGGCGGCCTGATGAGCCCGCCCTGCTCCGAGCGCGACACGAGCTCGGGGGCTCGTAGCTGTCGTCGCTCGTCTCCGGGGTCGCGAGTTGCTCGGCGGAGTCGCTGAATCCTCCGGCACCTCCGCTGTCGCCTGAGGGGCTGTTGGGGAAGCGATGGGCGAGCCTAGTCCTCGCCACGGCAGGGCCCCGGCCGCCTTTCTCAGGGCAGCATTATAGCCAGCGTCCTTCCGCATCGAAGACCTTGAAGAACATCAGGGAGGCGCCATCATACTCGAGGTGGATTACGAGGGTGCCACCTGTCCTGTAGACCCGGGCGATCTCGCCCCAGCCACGGGTCATGTAGACCTTGCCCGGAGCGGTGACCTCGACCTCTGCTCCGGTCGCAGGGGTGCTGCAGTCAGCGTGCTGCAGCTAGAGCTCGATAGGCCCCCTCGGCGGGATCTCAAAGGCGAAGGAGGGAGGAAGGCGAATCCAAGATCGAGGATGCATGGCGGCGTGGAGCACAAGCTCACGAGAGGAGCCCTTAGCATGGACTCCAGGAGGAATGACGCGCACCGGCGTGACCCGCCGGCGTCGACGGCGGCATCGCCGGTGTCGCTCGATGCCTTCTTCTCCAGGGCCCTCGATCTGAGCATACAAGGGCAGCGGGAACCCCGGTGGTGGCCGCTCGTACCAGGGCCTCGATATCTCCTGCCGCGCACCCTCGTCTCGGCGGCAGAGGACTAACCGCTTCTTCGGCGGAAGTGGGTCAGGACCCTGTCGGGGGGCCTTTCCCTTCTCTTCTGTAGAGAACCGGCGGATGGGTGCCATCAGCGTGAGACGGAGCAATGGAGAAGATGAAGAAGAGGAGGAGTAGCAGAGGAAGATGAACTGGAATGGCTCGCGCCATTCCGCACTTATAGCCGGAGGAGGCCAACCGTCGGCCTCCATGATCGCAGGTAATCATGACCCGTTTTTGCATGCAGGGACTTGTCAAGTCGTGCGGTTGCCGAGGCATCGTGGGGAAGCGGAGACGCCCATGTCCAATCAACTGCCACGCGACGCCCAAGGCTGCAGGCTGTTGGGGCCCGCGGCGCTTCGCACTTGCCCCTTCGCTTCTCTGCTAAGCCAAGTCCGAGCGCGCCTTGGGCCCGGGGGCTACTGTCGGTATTCTGGGAACGGGGGTCCCCAGACTTGCCTGCCTGCGGCTTGCAGCGTGGCTCAAGTGGGGGCCCAATGCAGCCCAGCTTCATCAGCTCAAGCTCAAGACCCTCGCGATGGGCCAAGCCTCGCGGGGCGGACGACAGGGAGCTTCCTCAGGAGCAGCCTCCTCAGGCAGCATCGCAAGGAGGCAGAGAGATCAAGGCAGGGCACCTCCCGAGGGCCCCGTGACGCAAGCCATGACGATCAAGGACCAGGCGGGCACCAGGCAGGCGTCGGCCTGCGCAGTGTCCTTGTTTCCCTTTCGGTGCAAAGGGGGCAAGCACAGGCTAAGGCATCAGGCAAAGGTTACCATTTCGGTGCAACAAGACCAAGACCAGCAGAACGGCAGGATGGAGGTCATCGTGGAGCCCAGGGCGGCGTCACCGTCAGAGCCTTTGGTAGCCGAAGACCAACTTTAGTCAGGATAAGTGTACCAGATGTTCCCCTTCAAAATGGCCAATTGTTGGCGCCCTTCCCGCTCATTATTTGGGGAGAGGCCTAGGGCCTCGCTCTATAAATAGGACTAGCCACCACAAGAGAGAGATCATCTAGAGATCGACCAGAGAGAGAGAAGCAACTGAACTCACCCAAGCAGTTTATCGCACCAGCTCAAGAACAGCCCCTCGCGAGGCTGTTCTCCCTTTGTACTGTTCATCATCAGCCCCAGAGGCAATCCACCACACCACACACTGGAGTAGTGTATTACACCACAATGGTGGCCTGAACCAGTATAAATCTTATGTCCCTTGTGTGTTCATCTTTCTTGCTTAGATCTTTGTGAGACTTCGAGACGTGAGCTGGTAGGGGAGAGATCTTCGTGCGCACCCCAGTGTTCGAACCTCAAGGGTCCGCCAGAACCCGAAATCTGACAAGATCAAATACATAGTTACTAGTACATACCCTCAGCCTTGAGGGTGAACTACTCCCTCCTCGTCATGGAGACCGCTGGGATGATGAAGATGGCCTTCGGTGATGATTTCCCCCTCTAGCGGGGTGTCGTGTCGAAAAAGGGCTCCAGATAGGATCTCTTTGGTACAAATGCTTCCTGCGGTAGAGTCAAAGTTCTAGGGTTAACTTTCGGGGTTTCCTGAATTTTGTAAGGATTTTCAGAGTTGGAATCACGTGGAGAGTGGCCATAGGGCCCCACAAGCTACTTGGGTGAGGCCACCCCCTGGGCGCGCTCAAGTGGCTAGTAGGGCCCCTGTGAGTCTTCTGGTACTCTCCCGAAGCTTCATGGGTCCCTTTCTATCTAGAAAAAATCATGAAAAAGTTTCGTTGCATTTGGACTTCATTTGATATGGATCTTTCAGAAAACCAAAAACAAGCAGAAACAACAACTCACACTGGGCACTAGGTCAATATTTTAGTCCATTAAAATCATATAAAAATGCACCAGAACCATATAAAATTATTGTAAACATGGCATGAATGCTTCATAAATTATAGATACGTTGGAGACATATCAACACCCCCAAGCTTAATTCCTACTCATCCTTGAGTAGGTAAACAATAAAATAAATAATTTATGTAGTGTGAATGCTAGCATAGTGCATAAGTTTGATCAATGATAATTATAATAACTTTTTCAAGCATCATAATAGCAACTCTTTCTCATAAAACTCATCATGATAAAGTAGCAATCAATTCACATGTTATGGTTCAAAAAATGCATTCTCTTGAACCTTAATAATCTATGTTCTTAGTCAGCAAAAACTTACAATTCATATTGCTTTCTGCAAAGTCTAAGTAAGAGCTCCACATACTCAATTATCATATAGTTTTCTATGATTGCTAATACTAAAAGCATATTCTTAGAACAAATAGCATCCATCGAACACAGAGAAAGATAGGGGCTTAATTTTCGCCTCCCAATTCATTTATTGTGGCACCCCGGCTCAGAAAGACCGGAACACCTTGTATTCCAGCCCAGAGATCAAGTCTTCTGGAATACGGCACTGCTTAGCATAGAAAAATTAGCTCTTATTACAAATACTCGAGGATACATGAGTCCTGGTGATACAACAGATTACATCAGAACATCGACATTACGCCTTCTAGGGTAGCTCTATGCTAGCAGCGGAATAACTTCTAGCAGTGGAACAGCGACAACGGCGATGGAATCCACTCCGCAGGGACTCTGGCTGGAATGCTTATCTAGCTCGGAAACTCAGGATCCTCGGCTATCAAGCAAACATGACATGACCTGCAAACTGGCATGACATGCCAGGTGAGTACTTTGAATGTACTCGCAAGCTCACATCAACCAAAGCAATCAAGACAAACAACAACATAGCATTTACAGGTTAAAGATCAAAGATGAACATTATATCACTAGATCAATACGAGATGAGCATGGCATGAACATATGAACCTGATGGTACTAACATGCAACATGTTTAAACTATCCTGATACAACTTACTCTGTTCGGAGGTTACCTCGTGACCACCACATGGATTGACTTACCATCGTGGACATGACACAACTATCTTAGGCTCAACCAAGCTTGGTATTAACCATACTATAGTGACCACATGACGACAAGGAGTTTGATCTTTACCCGGGATCATCACATGACACCATAAATATCAACCAACTTCAGTATCCACGAATCCTCTCACGATTACATGAAGATCAACCAACTTCATTTCCTCATCGAACCAAGGTTATTCATTAGTCAGGTAATTATTACAGTTGACCCATAGTGTGACCTACTATGAACTGGGCCCATATCTGTGTAACATCCCAAGCATCACACTACAGTAATCCCCCCCTAATGAAGGTCATGTCATCATGATATCATGCCAAAATGCCACTTGTCCAAAATCTACTTCAAATTCAAATTCAAATTGCATGTCAAATATTTGCTTCTTCTTTCATGCAAATAAAATAGTTCATCCTATGGCAAATAATCCCTAGATATTTGTCATGTTGAAGCCAACATTTTTGGAATTCCCAAATTACCCCTGAGAATTTATTATGTGGTCCAGCAGTATTTAAGATATCCTTTTCATTTTCTAAAAATGCTTGCACAACTCCTGAAGGCCCCAAACTTTTTGTGGCAGTGCCCAATTATTCTTCGAAATTGTTTTGACCAGTGGCACAATTTTGCAAAGTCATTAGTGTCTAAAAAGAAGATGCAAAAGCTGCTAGAAAAATAGAAAAGAAATTAAAAAGGAAAAGCAGAGGGGAGAGAGAGAAAAGAGCCCCTGGCCTCCCATTGGGCCTTGGCCCACTCAAGCTGGCCAGCCCTCTCCCCATCCCCGGTCGGTTCTCTGTGCCCCCGACCCCGTCGCTACAGGAGGCTGGTCGCCGCCACACCACCTCGCCGGTGCCGTCCCG
>NC_041383.1:178268549-178293740 GCF_002162155.2 Triticum dicoccoides
CTCCCACTCCCCTCTAGATCCCCTTCCCTTCCCCCTCACCAAGCACCACCGTCGCCATGGCTGCGCCATAGCCCCGGCCACAACCACCACCTCGCTCCGCCATCATGTCGAGAAGCTCTGACGGACCCCGCTGCAGCCTCCCCGACCTCGAGCCCGAGCTCTGCATCATCGCAGCCTCGGATTGAGGCCGTCTTCTTCATCGGATTGCCGGTGCGCCTTCGACGAACGCCGTAGACTCCTGCTGCTCCTAAACTACCACGGGCCTTTCTTGCACCGCGCGGTGAGCCCCTCTTCCCCTTCCCTCGCTCCCCTGGCCTCTTGCGCTCTAATAGCCACCGCGTCCGCCATAGCTGAGCTCAGCTCCGCCGCATAGCTCGCCGCCATCTCCATGGGCATCGTAATGCTCGCCTGAGCACTCGAGTGTGCTCAGGCCATCTTGCCGCGTCCACCCGTGCCGCTAGGTCCCTTCCCCGTAGCCTCTAGCGTCGACCACATGTTTGCCCGAACTCCGACGACCACCACGGTGCGCGCTGCCGTCGTTTTAGTGCGTTTCCGGCCGGGCCAGTACCATCACGCGATGTGCCGCTCCGCGCTCGCTCGATCCCGCCCTTCCGCGCTCGATTTGGTGGCCGGAGGATGAATCCCGACCACGTCCTGAGCCGCTCCGCCGCTGGAATGGTCGCCGGCAGCGAAACCCCGACGACGCTGACCAGGCACCGAAGGTGCAGCCTCCCGTGAGGCTGACAGCGGGCCACATGGGCACCAGTTAACTGGGTTGACCCAGTCAACTGCTGACTGGGCTGCCCAGTGAGACTGACGTGTGGGCCCCACTTGTTTAAAACATTTAAAATAAACAAATAAATCTACTAATTAAAATCTGTTAATTAAATAGTAATTATTTAGTCACTAACACCTTGGGCCCACCCCTCTAATTAGCCTCTTAGTTTAGTTTAAATTACTGTTAGGCTAACAGAGGCTGACATGTGGGTCCCGTTGGACCCACAAGTCAGTTTTGACCTGGCCAGCGAGTCTGTTGACCGCTGACATCAGCCCCACGCAATGCTGACGTCATAATGAATTTTTGTTAATTTGAATAATTCCAGAAAATACTTTAATCTTTAAAAATTCATAGAAAATAAACCGTAGCTCGGATGGAAAAACTTTATGCATGAAAGTTGCTGAGAACGACGAGACGAATCCGAATAGAAGGCCCTTTTACCTGTCAGATGCCTCTAACTATCTGAACATGGAACATTCCCCTCCGGTCATCTGTCTGACACATGTATGGAACCGGGAATACATACTCGGTTGAATTCCCCCTTCACCTATATCGTGTAGCCATACGTTAGGTCGCACCTGACACAACATATTGCCATGTTATGCTTTGTGATGCTTTGTTGGCTTTATATTTATTGTTTCTTCCCCCTCTTCTCTCCGGTAAACCCTGAGACCGATGCTGCCACTATGATCGACTACGTCCACGACAATACTTCTTCCTTTTCAGCAGAGCTTCCAGGCAAGCCCCCCTTTGATCATCCCGATATCGCCCATTCCATTCCCTCATGCTTGCATTAGATTTTGCTACTGTAATTGATTGCTCCTATTCTGATGCATAGCCTACTATTGTAACCTGCTTATTGTTACTTACCTGCTTATCCTAAACTGCTTAATATAGGTTGGTTAGTGATCCATCAGTGACCCCCCACCTTGTCCGTGTTGCCCCTGCTTCATCATCAAAGACCTGATCAACGGGATCGAAGACCAGGCCCCGGCACCGCACATCACTTTAACTTAGTTGCTCGACACTACTAGGTTACTATCGAGTGCCGAGGGTGAGACCTCATCAGCACTTCTGATGTTAACCCTGTAGTGTAGCTATTCGGTCGTGGTCATCGAGGGTGATTTCCTCCTTAACCACTTTCGATACGACTGTGTCGTGCAACCCCTCAAGTGTGGACCTCGAGGGTGGTTCGTCTTCCGTTCACCTTGATGATCACATTGACTGGAATCCACCGAGGGTGGTTCCTCAGGGTTCCCCTTGGTGTTAGACACACTGTTACTATGATTACTATGACTTTACAATGAACCATGTTACTAAAGATGGGTCGGCCCTGAGGGGTACCCGCGCGGGCTTAATTGCGAGTGATGTGGAGTCCGGTTCACCTGGAGGTGCCCGCAAGATATGTACGAGGTGTGGCCGGGCATTCCTAGCCCTTGCCGCAAGTCCTCGAGACGGGGCAACGGGGTGACATCTTTCGTGAGTCTCTGCTTGTTACCACCCGTTCCTAATCCACTACAATTTGGATATTTGATCCGAGGGGCCTCTGGCCTGATACCACTAACCATCACGTGGGCATAGTATGGGCGTTCTGCGTCGTATGCATCAGCCGAAGCTTAATAGACGTCAGCGACTGAGCAGCGCGTGCCGGGTTGGACTGGTAAGCACCTGCCTTTTTGAAGGAGGTAGCTAGGTCTGCTCACCAGCCGCATATGCAACGTGCAGGAGTTCCCGGGGCAATGTCCCATGACCCCTGGGGGCATAGGTTTAGTCCGGCGTGTTGACCTCTCTATTTAGTCTAGGTCAGGTTGCGACGTATTGTTTGGCCGAGGCCGGGCATGACCCAGTAAAGTGTGTCCGGCCGGAGTTAATCGAGCGTGGTGGGTAAGTTTGTCCACCCCTGCAGGGAAGAAAACATCTATCGACAGCCTTTCCTACGGTAACGGACACTTGGAGTTGTATCTCGATCAATACAACTAGAACTGGATACTTGACATGAGAAATGGATATGAGAAATGGATAGTATGTCTCTGGGATTGCTTTCTCGTTGAGAGTCGAGAAAGGATTTCTGGCCGAGGTTGATAACACTACTACTACTTTACCTTATGCTACTCTTATCTCATCTGATGCTGCAAGATGCTTGGAGCTGCTTGAAGATGCTAGTCTTCGATAGGCTAGGCTTTCCCCTTCTCCTCTAGCATTCTGCAGTTCAGTCCACAGATACAGCCCATTTCATTGATACCGATGCATATGTAGTGTAGATCCTTGCTTGCGAGTACTTTGGATGAGTACTCACGGTTGCTTTGTTCCTCTTTTTCCACCTCTTTTTATTCTTCCCGGATGCTGCAACCAGATGGTGGAGCCCAGGATCTAGACACCACCTTCGATGATGAATGCTACTACACTGAGGGTTCCTACTACTACGTGGAGACCGCCGATGACCAGGAGTAGTTAGGAGGCTCTCAGGCACGAGGCCTTGCCTTTTTGATCGATGTTGCTTTTGTGCTAGCCTTCTTAAGGCAAACTTGTCTAACTTATGTCTGTACTTAGATATTGTTGCTTCCGCTGACTCTTGTGTTTTTGAGCTGATGTATTCTTGCCCTCGAGGCCCCTGGCTTGTAATATGAAGCTTGTATTATTTTAATTTGTGTCTAGAGTTGTGTTGTGATATCTTCCCGTGAGTCCTTGGTCTTGATTGTACACATTTGCGTGTATGATTAGTGTATGATTGAATCGGGGGCATCACAAGTTGGTATCAGAGCCGACTGCCTGTAGGTAGCCCCCTTTCCAACTCCTTGGCCGAAGTCGAGTTTAGTCATTGAAATTTTTTACTAACATGGTTGTGTGGCTTACGGGCCCACGTCACCTTTGGGTAGTATTAGGATCTTTTATTCCTCGTCTATACTCTGGGACTCTGATCTCTTTTCTATTTGGGTTAAATGATTTTATTAACTCTAACATTAGGTTCTCGTAAATATTTCCTCCCGGAGATCCCTTCATTCCAGATGATCGCTTGGTGCACCAGGAGATTCTGAAGATACTCTCTGATGTTTTTCTCGAGACCCTTGTGCCCTTCACCATTGCAATTCCCTATCACCAATAAATCTCTATGGATAGCTGCATACACTTGTCGTCCATACCTTCATTTCCAATTGCTCTTGTTATTACAAGATACCCTAAAATACTTTTCAATATTCTGAGAATCCATTGTTCCTGCTGCCTTGCAGCTCCTTCTTCCACATGAATACATGTTCAAATAATTCCTCACACTTATCGAGGATTTGTTCATTCCTTGTTATTCATGTGTTTCACAAAATACCCCGAAATGCTATTTGACCTTCCAATAATCCTTTGCAACCTATTGCTTTGGAAAGTCTTGCATGCCTGCATTATGGTTAATTCCAAATTTCTAGTAAGCTCCATTGACATCCTCTGTCATTATCGTTTCAAGTCCCTTGATCCAATATGTTGTGAATGCTCGCAATCCTCAATCAGGTCCTAGCATTCACCCTTCCGGCTCAGACGTCACTCCGAACTTGAGCTTGTTCTTGGCAAATCTAACCTTGATCGATTGTCGATCTATATTGATTCAACTCAATTATCTTTTAATCAGAGCATCTGCTTATGATCTCCTAATTTAAAAATTGTAATCCCTTTTGTATTTAAGCTTTGAAGTTATCCAGATATATCTATAATCTGATGCCTTTGCATTCTTTCTTCCTCTAGTTGAGTACCGATAATCACATCAGATCCTTTGTGGACCGCCAAATCCTTTGTTGGATTATTATCCGGTAGTGTCTTTCACATTCTAAATTCTCGTGAGTTTTCCCCTGACACATAATGCCTATGGTAAACATTATCCTCTGTTTTTGTGAACCATGCTCTACTTTTGAGCTGGTGTTAAGTAGTATTGAAGTTCATGGTATATGTTCCTAAGATGCCCCGATGGGTTGAACCTATGCCTTTTCTAATCTGTGTGAACCCAGAAACTTCTACAGGTCATACTCTACTGGTGTTATGCCAGATAAAATTTCAACACTACAACTTCGTCGAAAGTGAGAAGTGAATGAAAGGTTTTGCATTGGAGAAGTGGTAGTCAACCTTGAACTTTGTGTTCATGCCCACAGACCTAATGTGGAACTTATCATGGAAGCTTCTTGTGATATAATAATCCCCTTATAATAAGTTCATATGGTATCTATGTTTGGTCCTTTGCAACCGTGGTTCTAACTATTATTGTTCCCCTTTAATTCCATTTCTCGGACAAGTTAAAGCACTTGTCTTCTGCAGAACAATGCATCTCCGCAACCTCTATTTTGATCTTCCTTCGAGTATTACCCTCTGGTACCTCGAGAATATCAAAGAATTGTGTTGCTTCCTATGAGTCTTCATCTAGTATTGCTTCTCACCGATTTCAGATTTCCCCCGGGATCTAAGTTATTAATCACTCGACGACACCGATAATTGAATCGATTCTGCACTTCGATTCTATAACTCTATGTAATTTTCATTGCATACGAGTTTAATAATCCTTCAAGTCATTCCTAGCCTAGCCGGCTATGTCATTATCGTGCTAAGTTTTAACTGTGCTACCTGGTCCTTCTTCCCGGAATAGAATTTTTGATGATGAGCTAAGCTTATGTCGATCTTCCTTGTCATAGTATTTCGCCTTGAACAGCAAGCTTGCTTTTGAGTTTGTGTCGTACCTGTGGTTCCAATAACTTTTTGCTTCATCATTCCTTTGACTTGATGTCATCGCCGATCGATTACATCTTCCTAAAATCTCTTGACAATTGTGTCGTGCTCGTCAACATTCTAAGCTCTTCCAGCATATCAATCGAATTCGTGATGAGAAATACCATCCTTGACCTTCGATGATTTGAGTTATCATTGACAACCCCCCTTGTCTTCTTTCCAACACATGTTTGATCATGTCTTGGTTATACCTTGGACTCCTTGCTATTCCTGCAATTGTTCCTTGAGTATTTCTTGTGATCTTCAACTCCAACCCCTACTTGTAATACCATGTTAATGCTACCTCGAAGCATGACTGAGGTATTCCCAATATCAACAAGAACATTAGAAGCACATTGTCGAATGTTTCTTGATCTATTATCCAAACACCATTGTATGGGTAATATCATGATTATCCCCTCGCCCCTTTATCTAAAAGCTTTTGAACTTGCTGTCATATCATGTATATCCTGCTCCGCTTCCCCTTGGGAAGGATATACTCCCAAATCTTGTGTGTAAACACATTTTTCCTTTCCAATGTTCTGATTAATCTAATGATCACCTTTTCTTTTCCATTGTTTTTTTAACCTTCCTTGTGATTTATGAGATCTAAGCAGTAATAGTTTCCTTCTTATGGAAACACCTTGGTGTGAAATTTGTCAGTAAGACCTTGTTATTATTGTTGTTGGCATTCCGGTAACCACCGATGGATGAGAACTTTGCCTATTAGTCCGCCTCGTTCAACGAGCAGGAAAATGGTTCTCTTCATCCCTCGCCCTTGGTACCAACATTGTTGCCAACATAAATAATAGGTTATTCTCTGACATGCCTTGTTATCATGACAATGCAAGATGTCAATGCCTTCCTACTTATTACCCACATGGTGGGCCCATAACCCACAGTTCCACAGGATCGAAACCTAACTCTTCTGTACAACCTTGATGTCAAAGTATCTTATGCTCTTGGCTTTGTGTGTTATCACGAGCCACCCTTCGAGAGATGATATATTCCCGATGCTCTGAACCCCTTCTCACACTCTGTTCAGGTATCGATCATTTGTCCATTAGCTTGAAACTTCTTATTGTACCTTCATATTTTACTCTCGATGTTTTCTTAAATTTCAACTTGAGAGATACTTCTGTCACATTCCCTGCATTGTTCACCAGACAATTAACCCTATAAGGGCCAGTTCACCCGAAGTTACTCTTTACTTCCCCACCTAATTCTCGGGACGAGATTTCTATTAGTGGAGGAGATTTGTAACATCCCCAGCATCACACTACAGTAATCTCCCCCTAATGAATGTCATGTCATCATGATCATCATGGAAAAATGCCACTTCTCCAAAATCTGCTTCAAATTCAAATTCAAACTGCATGTCAAATATTTGCTTCTTCTTTCATGCAAATAAAATAGTTCATCCTATGGCAAATAATCCCTAGATATTTGTCATGTTGAAGCCAACATTTTTGGAATTCCCAAGTTACCCCTGAGAATTTATTATGTGGTCCAGCAGTATTTAAGATGTCCTTTTCATTTTCTAAAAATGCTTGGACAACTCCTGAAGGCCCCAAACTTTTTGTGGCAATGCCCAATTATTCTTTGAAATTGTTTTGACCAGTGGCATAATTTTGCAAAGTCATTAGTGTCTAAAAAGAAGATGCAAAAGCTGTTGGAAAAACAGAAAAGAAATTAAAAAGGAAAAGCAGAGGGGGAGAGAGAGAAAAGAGCCCCTGGCCTCCCATTGGGCCTCGGCCCACTCCAGCTGGCCAGCCCACTCCCACTCCCTGGTCAGTTCTCTGTGCCCCAGACCCCGTCGCTACAGGAGGCTGGTCGTTGTCGCACCACCTCGCCGGCGCCGTCCTGAGGGGATAAGGCTGACAACCGTGTCCCCTCGAGATCCCCCTAGCTGGCCAGCCCACTCCCCTCCCTGGTCAGTTCTCTGTGCCCCAGACCCCGTCGCTACAGGAGGCTGGTCGCTGTCGCACCACCTCGCCGGCACCGTCCCGAGGGGATAAGGCTGACAACCGCGTCCCCTCGAGATCCCCTCCTAGCTGGCCAGCCCCCTCCCTGGTCAGTTCACTGTGCCCCAGACCCCGTCGCTACAGAAGGCTGGTCGCTGTCGCACCAACTCGCCGGTGCCGTCCCGAGGGGATAAGGCTGACAACCGCGTCCCCTCGAGATCCACCTCCCCTCTCATCCACTCACTCTGCCACTCCACTCCCCTCTCCGCCTCTCCCACTTCCCTCCAGATCCCCTTCTCTTCCCCCTCACCGAGCATCGTCGTCGCCATGGCTGCGCCATAGCCGCGGCCACAACCGACACCTCGCTCGCCATCATGTCGAGAAGCTCCGATAGACCCCGCTACAGCATCCCCGACCTCGAGCCCGAGCTCTGCATCATCGCAGCCTTGGATTGAGGCCGTCTTCTTCCTCGGATCGCCGGCGCGTCTCCGACGAACGCCGTAGACTCCTGCTGCTCCTAAACTACCACGGGCCTTTCTTGCGCCACGTGGTGAGCCCCTCTTCCCCTTCCCTCACTCCCCTAGCCTCTTGCACTCCCGTAGCCACTGCATCCGCCATGGACAAGCACAGCTCCGCCGTATAGCTCGCCGCTGTCGCCATGGGCATCGTCATGCTCGCCCGAGCACTCGAGAGTGCTCAGGCCACCTCGCCGCGTATGCCCGTGCCGCTAGGTCCCTTCCTCATAGCCTCTAGCGCCGACCGCGTGTTTGCCCGAACTCTGGCGACCACCGCGGTGCGTGCCGCCGTCATTTTAGTGCGTTTTCGGCCGGGCCAGTACTATCACGCAATGCGCCGCTCCACGCTCGCTCGATCCCGCCCTTCCGCGCTCGATTTGGTGGCCGGAGGATGAATCCCGACCACCTCCTGAGCCGCTCCGCCGCTGGAATGGTCGTCGGCGACGAAAGCCCGATGACGCTATCCAGGCACCGAAGGTGCAGCCTCCCGTGAGGCTGACAGCGGGCCACATGGGCCCCAGTTGACTGGGTTGACCCAGTCAACTGCTGACTAGGCTGCCTAGTGAGACTAACGTGTGGGCCCCACTTGTTTAAAATGTTTTAAAATAAATAATCAAGTCTGCTAATTAAAATCTGTTAATTAAATAGTAATTAATTATTCACTGACACCAGGGCCCACCCCTCTAATTAGCCTGTTAGTTTAGTTTAAATTACTGTTAGGCTAACAGAGGCTGACATGTGGGTCCCACTGGACCCAAGAGTCAGTTTTGACCTGGCCAGCGAGTCTGTTGACCGCTAACATCATCCCCACACAACCCTGACGTCATAATGAATTTCTGTTAATTTGAATAATTTCAGAAAATACTTTAATCTTTAGAAATTCATAGAAAATAAACCATAGCTCGGATGGAAAAACTTTATACATGAAAGTTTCTGAGAATGACGAGACGAATCCGAATACGCGGTCCGTTTACCTGTCAGATGCCTCTAACTATCTGAACATGGAACATTCCCCTTCGGTCATCTATCTGCCACAGGTACGGGGAATACATTCTCGGTTAAATTCCCCCTTCACCTATATCGTATAGCCATACATTAGGTCACACCCTGCACAACATATTGCCATGTTATGCTTTGTGATGCTTTGTTGGCTTTATATTTATTGTTTCTTCCCCCTCTTCTCTCCGGTAGACCCCGAGACCGATGCTGCCACTGTGATCGACTACGTCGACGATGACACTTCTTCCTTTTCTGCAGAGCTTCCAGGAAAGCCCCCCTTTGATCATCCCGATATCGCCCATTCCATTCCCTCATGCTTGCATTAGATTTTGCTACTGTAATTGATTGCTCCTATTTTGATGCATAGCCTACTTTTGTAACCTGCTTATTGTTACTTACATGCTTATCCTAAACTGCTTAGTATAGGTTGGTTAGTGATCCATCAGTGACCCTCCACCTTGTCCTTGTTGCCCCTGCTTCATCATCGAAGACCCGATCAACGGGATTGAAGACCAGGCCCCGACACCGCACATCACTTCCCCTTAGTTGCTCGACACTACTGGGTTGCCGAGGGTGAGACCTCATCAGCACTTCTGATGTTAACCATGTAGTGTAGCTATTCGGTCGTGGTCATCGAGGGTGATTTCCTCCTTAACCACTTCTGATACGACTCTGTCATGCAACCCCTCAAGTGTGGACCTCGAGGGTGGTTCCTCTTCCATTCACCTTGATGATTACATCGAGTAGAATCCACCTGGGGTGGTTCCTCAGGTTTCCCATTGGTGTTAGACACACAGTTACTATGGTTACTATGACTTTACACTGAACCATGTTACTAAAGATGGGTCGGCCTCAAGGGTACCCGCGCGAGCTTAATTGCGAGCGATGTGGAGTCGGGTTGACCTGGAAGGTGCCACAAGATACTTACGAGGCGTGGCCGGGCATTCC
The DNA here is from genome assembly GCF_002162155.2 of Triticum dicoccoides. Lineage (NCBI taxonomy): Eukaryota > Viridiplantae > Streptophyta > Magnoliopsida > Poales > Poaceae > Triticum > Triticum dicoccoides. The sequence continues at coordinate 178,278,488 of NC_041383.1, forward strand.
TAGCCCTTGCCACAAGTCCTCGAGATGGGGCAACAGGTCACATCTTTCGCGAGTCTCTACTTGTTACCGCGCGTTCCTAATCCTCTACGATTTGGATATTTCATCCAAGGGGCCTCTGGCCTGATAGCACTAACCATCACGTGGGCATAGTATGGGCGTTCTGCGTCGTATGCATCAGCTGAAGCTTAATAGACGTCAGCGACTGAGCGGCACGTGCCGGGTTGGACTAGTAAGCACCTACCTTTTTGAAGGAGGTAGCTAGGTCTGCTCACCGACCGCGTACGCAACATGCAGGAGTTCCCGGGGAGATGGCCCATGACCCCTGGGGGCATAGGTTTAGTACGGCGTGTTGACCTCTCTATTTAGTCTAGGCCGGGTTGTGACGTATTGTTTGGCCGAGGCCAGGCATGACCCAGTAAAGTGTGTCCGGCCGGAGTTAATCGAGCGTGGTGGGTAAGTTGGTGCACCCCTGCAGGGAAGAAAATATCTATCGATAGCATGTCCTATGGTAAGAGACTCTTGGAGTTGTATCCCGATCGATACAACTAGAACTGGATACTTGAGATGAGAAATGGATAGTATGGCTCTGGGATTGCTTTCTCATTGAGAGTCGAGAAAGGATCTCTGGCCGAGGTTGATAACACTACTACTACTTTACCTTATGCTACTCTTATATCTTCTGATGCTGCAAGATGCTTGGAGCTGCTTGAAGATGCTAGTCTTCGATAGGCTAGGCTTTCCCCTTCTCTTCTGGCATTTTGCAGTTCAGTCCACAGATATAGCCCATTTCATTGATACTGATGCATATGTAGTGTAGATCCTTGCTTGCGAGCACTTTGGATGAGTACTCACGGTTGCTTTGCTCCCCTTTTTCCACCTCTTTGCATTCTTCCCGGATGCTGCAACCAGATGCTGGAGCCCAGGATCCATACACCACCTTCGACAGCGACTGCTACTACACTGAGGGTGCCTACTACTATGTGGAGACCGCCGATGACCAGGAGTAGTTAGGAGGCTCCCAGGCAGGAGGCCTTGCCTTTTCGATCGATGTTGCTTTTGTGCTAGCCTTCTTAAGGGAAGCTTGTCTAACTTATGTCTGTACTTAGATATTGTTTCTTCCGGCGACTCTTGTGTTTTCGAGCTGATGTATTTGAGCCCTTGAGGCCCCTGGCTTGTAATATGAAGCTTGTATCATTTTAATTTGTGTCTAGAGTTGTGTTGTGATATCTTCCCGTGAGTCCTTGATCTTGATCGTACACATTTGCATGTATGATTAGTGTACGATTGAATCGGGGGCATCACAATCTACGGGCGCGACTATCGATAGATTATACACTCTGCAGAGGTTAGTACATTGTACCCACACTACAGAACCCATGGCCTCGCACTCCCATTTGGGTGGACGAACGGCGTTCCGACAAAACCAATCTATTGCATTTCACTCTCCTGGCCACTCTGAAAAAATCGCCTTTGGGCTAAGTCATGGGTGGCCCCGGATGCCACTCTGGACATCAAACGGCCATCGTCGTGACAAAACAAAAATGGTCCCAAACGGGGACAACCCGGGTACAACACAACTTGGGCACACAAGGTTATTGCCGCCCACGGGGCAAGGTAGCGCAGACACATAACCTTCCCTAGTTGGAGGCACCAGCGAGAGGCATGACAATAGACCATATTAGGGCTTCCCCATCCAGGCAAGTGTGGTTGCACTGGTCAACTCGTCTAGAATGCACTATGACTCAGCCAACAGGTGTTCAACTTCAATTAATGTCCGGTTAAACTTGAAAAGTAATGAGCTGAGTCATATTAAAATGGCATGATGAAATGATAATGCATACGAGCATGATATCAACATGAACATGGATGAGAAGTATAACCATTTAACATATGGAGCATTAGCATCAACAATAATAAATCACTTAGTCTACCAGATGCAGATGAACATGGCATAGCGATGATCATGCATATCATAGGTACTTTTCATAACAGACGATAATAATGCATCATATGAACATCACTATCACCAGCATGTAATAATAGCAAGAATGACATACGAGAATAATGATACTAGCAAGTAGTCACATGACTAACAGGGTGCATAAGCACAAAGCATGAGGATGAGCATGGATCCACAATGACAACTGAAAAAGTAATATCAATAGTAGATGAGCAAACAATAATTAAATATGTAAGTAAAAAAACCATGGCTACTGCAAGGCCATCATGCAAGTGGCTGTCGTGGCTTGCCCGGGGTTGAAGGTTTCTCCGGGAAGAAGTGCGATGAAGTCGCAGAAAGATTCACCGAAAACGTTTCTCTCTCGGAGGGGGATAAATAAGGGCAAGGGGAAAATGATCATTTTCAATATGTGACAACATAGTGAAAATGGTACCAACACAACGGGCTCAACGGGCCGAGAACGTGGTCTTTGGAATCACCTGATTCGGAGTTACGGTCGCAGAGATGTGGATGGTTGAACACTAGGGACCAATCTGTAATAGAAATATTTACAAATAGGTCCTTGTAGGGTTAAACAGAAGGAGCCTTTGGGGAAAATACACTTTCAGAGAAGTGAAAGCGTATTTTGACCCGAAGAACACCAGAGTACGCCTTCTGCATAGGAAAACACATTCTTAGACGTAGTAAGAGGAAAGTACGCTTTCCAGAGAGGAAAACATATTCTCATGAATACACTTTCACTTAAAACGGTCAACGGGTCTAGAGGATCAATGCTGAGAGACTTACACGTGGGGCCCGCCTAGCTCTCTCTCACCCCTTGCGCCTGCTTCTTCTTCCTCTCGACAGAGAGCAGGGGAGGGGGCGCATCAGTGCATGCCCGTTGCCTCCGGCCACTCCCGGCTGGGGCGAGGACACCGGTGGCTTCGGGGTACTGCACCGCGCCCACCTGGCCCGATCACGACTTTATTACAAAAATTTACTAGGGAAAGGCAGAACAAACCTATGCAATCATATCCTTTTCCAACAAATAGTCCATACCGAGATACAACTACTTTATTGACTTGAATACGAACTTAAACCCTTCTTTACATAGAAGGAAGACACTAACGAGATTCTTCTTGATGGCAGGGACATGTTGCACGTTCTTCGGTTGCATGATCTTTCCCGAAGTAAACTTCAGATCTACCGTGCCAACACAATGAACAGAAGCATGCGAGCCATTCCCCATCAGGACGGAGAAATCTTGTGCAACCTAACAAGAAGAGAAGAGAGACATATCAACACACACATGAATATTTGCACCTGTGTCAACCCACCAATCAATGGACTGATAAACTAAAAGTACGATAAACTCATTACCATACCCAGATGCCCCATCATTGTTGCTCATCATCACATTGACAGACTGGGAGTCCTGTCTTGGCTTCTTGTATTTGTTTGGCCACTTGTATGCCCAATATTCCTCTGAACCACAGGTAAAGAACCATTTGTCTTTCTTCTAACCCTTCTTCGTGAAGGTAGTATTCTGCTGGACAGTGTTCTTTCCCTTGAACTTGTGAAAATTCTTCTGCACTACATTGGCGCTAGAAGAACCCTCTACCCCTTTCATGTGTGAGCCATTTGATCTTGAGTTTTTCTTAACACTTAGATAACCGATGACATCCTCAACAGAGAATTCACTTCTCAAGTACTTGAGAGAAGTAGCAAAGTTCCTCCATCCAGGAGGAAGTTTTGCAATAATACAACCCGCGACAAACTTGTCCGGTAACTCACACTTCAGGAGCTCTAGCTCCTTAGCAATACACTATATATCATGAGTCTGGTCCAATACAGGATGGTTATCAACCATCTCGTAATCATGGAACTGCTCCATGGCATATAGCTCGCTTCTAGCATCGGTTGCGACGAAAATAGCTTCGAGCGCATCCCACAAGTTTTTGGCAATGCACATATGGAGATATGCGTCAACCAAGTGGTTGCTTCTGTGAATGCCTTATCCTTTTCAAGATCAATCGTTCCACTGGGAGTCCCAGCACTGACCCAGAAGACATCATAGCTGTGAGCCACAAGGTGGTCCTCCTCTGCCAACGTTTAAAATGTGTTCCGGTAAACTTTTCCGGTTTTAACGTAGCGGCAAAGCCTTGAATCCAAAAGTGCCTAAAATAAGGTTTTTGGATTGCTGGAAATATTAGCACTTTTCTAATTAATCTAATCCACGATTAGATAGTAAACATGGCAATCACAGTATGCAACTCATACTGATACCTAAGCATAGGAGCATGTACAGTACATAGAACCGAAACATCTATTAACAGTACATATACGGCTAGCACATGAACGAGTAAATAGGGGATGGACAAGTCATACTTTCCAGCTGGCCAGGCCAACACGGCGGCGGTAGCAGCAGCCTCGACATCGTCTGTGGCCTTATTCTTGGTGGCGGCGGCTATGGCCTGATAGCAGCAAGCCGTGCCCGGATGGCGGCGTTCGCGTCGGGAGCACCAGGCGTGTGCATGGGGCGAGTCGGGCACGGCCGGCTCCGTGGCGTGGGTGTACGTAGGCGTGTGTGTGCGTGCGTGGGTAGCGTTTGAGCGTGCGTGGCTCGGCGGAGAGAAGGCCAAGCTCCTGGACACGCCGGATCGGCCGCGTTGATCGTGTCGGAGCGCGATCATGGCGCGAGCTGGAGGCGTGCGGACCATGGCGAATGAGGCGTGGCGGCGAGCCGGGCGCGACCGGTGCGTGTTATGGGTGCGCACTGGACGCGTCGGACGCGTCGGGACCACGGGCGTGGACCGCGTCGAGGCGCTGGACCTGGTTGCGCAGATCGCGTACGTGCGCGGCGGGAGCGCGGGCCGGGAGCGCGGGGACGTCGGGAGTGCGCGCGAAGGGCACGGCGGTCGCGGAGACGAGGAGGTCGCGAAGGACCTGCGTGGTGGCGCAGAGGTCGCGACGGCTCGGCGCGACAACCGTGGTGGTGCATGGCACGGAGACGCGGCGTGGCGGTGCACGGGACTGCGGGCTGCTGCAGCGGCAGCAAGCGGAGGCGTACATGACGGTGCGACATCGACGACGAGCCTGACACGTGCAAGGGTCATGGCTTGGGGCGTGAATGATAGCAGCAAGCCATGCCCGGATGGCGGCGTTCGCGTCGGGAGCACCAGGCACGTGCATGGGCGTGCATGGGGCGAGTGGGGCACGGCCGGCTCCGTGGCGTGGGTGTACGTAGGCGTGTGTGTGGGTGCGTGGGTAGCGTTTGAGCGTGCGTGTGCATGTACACGGAACACGTCATGGGAGGCCTGGTCTGTTGGCGAGCCGTACGGGGATCTCGTGCATGATCCGTTGGAAGCCAGCCGCAAGCTGCGCGCTGGAGCCCGTCGCTGCCACGAGCGAGGCGGGCGGATCGTGGACGCGAGAGAGCAGGGAGTGAGGGTACGTGCCCGGTCATTGGCCCTGGGTATAAAACCTGTACGGTGACGTTGTAATAGGTGTGCACTCGAGTTGTGGCTCGAGGAGAAAATACAAGGCCGTAGTGGCGGCGGTGTATGAGCACGAGGAACCTCCTGTGTCCACCCTTCGCCTTCTTCTCTTGATCGCTTGAGCAGAAGCACTGAGAGAGAGAGAGAGAGAGAGCTGCGGCGAGCTGTAGACGAGGCAAGGGACTGGCAGTTCCAACATGGCCATGTGTCGATGCAGGGGAAGTAGTCAAAGCAGAGGAGGACGGATTGGGAGCACTCGCGCCGAGACGCTCCCCGAAAACCTTATGGCCGTTCTCCCGGGCAGGATCTTGAACGAAGGGGTTCTGGAGGCACCTGCTCTCCCGACCAACCGTCCATGCTTTCGTCGGGCTGGAATCGCCGGAGGCAGCACAGTTAGTTAGGGTTCACTCCACAGGCTAGCGCCTCCTTATATAGGTGTTTCGTGGCTAGGCTAGGCGAGGCAAGGTGGGCGGCAGCGAAGGAGGAGCGCGCGTGTACAACTTCTCTTTCCAAGCTCCCAATGGCATGTGGTAGAGTAGCCCTTATAAGAGGTCTCACTCTTACTACAATAGCAGTATGATATTAAATTTCTCACCACTTGCCATGCATCTAAATGGGCCTTAGAGATTAATCAGAGATTACTGTCTTATATGGGCCAAAGCCCATCTATAATCCAGCACTGCCGCCGGCGGGTGTTGAGATTGACAAACTTCTCAGTCTAGATGCACTCAACTAGTAGTTACAACTCAACTACTCCTAGTTAATTAGTCCCTCAGTTCGAACATATAAGAGCGTTTTTTACACTAGTATAATGCAAGCTAAACTACAGTTTTAGAGAAAAGGTTGATATTTTCTATGTAAATTATGCTAAGTATGGGCAAATTTTTAATCATACACAGTGACTCTCCGTACTTCAGTTATGTCATGTACGGAGTGGCTATATGGTGCTTTCTTCTCTTATCCGTACTTCACCAGAAGTCTGTGCGCCGGAATATTTTCTATGGTTGTCGCTGTCAGGACAGGCTGGGGTTACCGCCCATACCCATTCCTCGAGAGAAAGACCTTCGCCTTTAGTTGCTACCCAAAAATGTTGTATAAATACCAACTCCTCCGCTCGTTCGAGTCCTACAGCAGAGACACACGAGTTTCCTAAGTCCTAACGCACACACCAACACCATGGGCGCGGCCATGATCTGGACGGTGGCGGCCGGTGCGGCGGCGGCGCTGGCCTCGTGGTGGGCGCTCAGCGCGCTGTCGCGGTTCGTGTGGCGGCCCCGCGCCATAGCCAGGGCGTTCCGGGCGCAGGGCGTTGGCGGGCCAGACTACCAGTTCCTGGTCGGCAACCTCCTGGAGATGAAGCGGCTCATCGCCGAGGCCGCCGGCCTCGCGCTCGACGCCGGCTGCCACGACTATGGCGCTCTGGTGCAGCCCCACTTACGTAAATGGATGGCCCTCTACGGTACGCGAGTCGGAGTCAGCGTACGTCTACGTGCTCGATCATTTTCTTCATACGCACATGCATGCAGGGCGGACGTTCGTGTCCTGGTTCGGGGAGAAGCCGCAGTTGTTCATGGGCGACGTGAACATGGTGCAGCAGGTGCTCTCCGACCGCACGGGGCTGTTCACCAAGAATCCCGTCAACGATCACTTCACCCGCGGGCTCGGCAAGGGGCTCATCCTCATCGACGGCGACGAGTGGAAGCGCCACCGGAAGGTCGTCCACCCAGTCTTCAACCTTGACAAGCTAAAGGTATATATATACTCCTCCATGTAAAGGAGTATTAGTTTTGCCTTGATTCAGATTTTCCAAAGTTGATCAAGTCTAGTACTTTTTATAATATTTACCATGGAAAATTAATATTATTAAATCTATCATTAAATACATTTTTATATTATATTTATTTGATATTATAAACGTTGATGCTTTTTAATATAATAAAGTTGGCCAAATTTTACAGACTTTGACATAAGACAAAAACGGAATTAATCAAAAAGTACTAAGCCTGCCACGTTTACCATGACACAAGTTAGGTAAGTTTGATGGAGTTCACTTTTGGCAAAATTCATGTAAGGCGGGATGAGAGATAGAAAAGGAAACATCCCAGCCCCACCAGTTGAAATCACGGAGGGACATAAAAATATGAAAGGCACACCCCGACCCCACCAGTTGAAATCATGGGGGTGATTTTTTGGGACGAGACTTGCCTGCTCCCTTCCCATGCTCCCATCCGTGCTCCCGCATACGTGGTTTGATTTGATTGAAAGAAAATAAGACCCGACCCCACCCCCTGAAAATCAGGGGGGGAGATGATTAGATTAGAAAAGAAAAAGGGAAAAGGACAGCCGTAGGATGAAGTGGGAGCACAAATGGGAGCATGAGAACGGAGCAGATAAGCTGGATCCGGTTTTTTGATATTGAAGACACATGCGGTGGGCCCCTTTGTCCCTGTCCAAAAGCATGCAACGCCTGAAGCTAATCCCGCGTTGCGACGCGCGGCCGCGAAGAAGCCTTTTCGCTTATATCGTATGCTAAGAATTTAACAATAAACTCCGGGGCGTATCAAACCACTCCGAAGGTTGGTTCTCATGCCCCCACTCTGCTGGCACATGAGCTACTGCATTAGACTCCCAATTATGAAAAACAATATCTGCCTTTCCATAACTATTTCACTCATTACGACAGATCGAGTAAAATAGGGGCTACCACCATAGAATATCCTTTGTCCTCGTCTACAGTCTATACCACTGTGATATTATCCATGCAAACTTGTACTCCCTTCGTTTTTAAATATAAGTCTTTGTAAGGAGTCCATTAGGTGGACTACATACGGAGCAAAATGAATGAATCTGCACTTAAAATGCATCTATATACATTCGTATGTGGTTCATAGTAGAATTTCTACAAAGACTTATATTCCCTCCGTTCCTAAATACTTGTCTTTCTAGAGATTTCAACAAGTGACTACATACGGCGCAAAATGAGTGAATCTACACTTTAAAATATGTTTACATACATCCGTATGTTGATCCATTTGAAATGCCTAAAAAGACAAGTATTTGGAAACGGAGTGAGTATTTAGGAACGGAGGGAGTATGTTATTGCACCCCAATCATGTTGCAAGTTTGTGTCCTTTAAACAGGCTCCGGCTTTGGCCGAAACAACATCCGGGACATGCTCTAGTTTCGTTGTAGTGGCTGCAATGAACTGGCCATTATGTTCCCTCGCCACTTCAGGTGTTGTGGTATCCCTCAGGGTTACATAGCCTTATTATTTACCTACTGCTAGACATCGAATTAGTTAATAATTAGTTAAGGGTAATTTTATTCTTAGTTATGTTTAATTTTGTGCTCTTGTCAGCGTACCAAAAAAGTACATAAAGGAACGGAGTAAATATATACCGTGGTCGACTTCGTCCATAACAACCATAACTGTTGGCATACCACCTCCCTACCTTTTTCAAACGTGATTGTAATAACTAGTGTTTTTCTAATTTACGTTCAACAAAAGTGTTTTTCAAGTTTTACAAAACACAATATAGACGTAAACAATCACATAGGTACATACACTCACCCCATATGAATGCACGTACACACGCCCTACTTATATGCGCACCTCCAAGAGATTGAACCTCTAGGTCTTGAGACTGACAAAGTCACCACAGACGACTTATTGTCGACGGGCATGTACAAATGTGTTATGTATACAATTTTGAATTATCTATTTAATTCATGGTTTCTATATTGATATATCAAAGTAACGCGTAAATGATGTCAAGGTGGCTGGGTAGTTTCTACATTGATATATCAATCCCATGCGCAAACGTTGTTGTGGCAGATGGGCCTGGATAATGTACTTGTATGACGGGGCGCATGCTACTCATGTTGTTCGCTACTAGTGCTGTTCAAACATAGCCACACGCCACTAGTGACTATATAGAAATACTTTCTAAAAAACAGTAAAAGAAAGATTAGTGTCGTGTTGTAGACATCACATGTCACTAATGTTTGTGTTACTACTGGTGTGTGCGTTGCTAGTGACTTGCGCCACTAGTAACCACTTACCAGTTATGTGCTGCCTCTACGTCATTATTAGGCTTTTGTGCACGACACTAGTAAGAGGTTTCTGTAATAGTATGTCACTTATAAGTGAAAGCATAAAGCAGTTAAATCCTGGGATGGAAAAATAAGTTTTATTTACCGCCATATATACAAAAGAATAGCATCAAATTAAGTTGTTTATAGTTACAGACCGTGAAAATCCAAACAACGGAAGGATTATTTCGTAAGAATGTGGAGTGTGATTTATGTTAACTTTTGCCTATGCGGTGAGGTTTGGCTTGACAGATGTTGGCAGTGACCGTGTCCGGCTGTGTTCGGTCAGTGGTCTCCGACTGGGAGACAAAGTTGGAGAAGGGCAACGGCGAATTGGAGATCGAGATTAGCTGCCAGTTCGGGGAGATTGCAGCTGATGTGATCTCGCACGTAGCGTTTGGCAGAAACCACAAAGAGGCCAAGGAAGTACATCTCATACAGAAAGAGCTCCAGTATCTTGTCTTCTATAGTCTATTCAATGACGTTTTGAGCCATATCTCAGTATTCAGGTACATTTACAAACTTCTTGTTCATCCCTCTCCGCTGGTAATTTTAAATCAGCACACCTCATAAAGTTTCATGGGGCACAATAAATTAATCAATGTGTGTCAATTTGCAAAATTAATTAGGTATCTCCCAACAAAAAATAACCTGAAGATGTGGAGGCTCCAGAGAAAGGTGAGGAGCATACTGATCAACATCATCGAAAGCCGGCTCGCCGCGAAGGACACAACAGGCTACGGGAACGACATCCTCGGGGTAATCCTGGAGGCATGCGCGCCGGAGCAGGTGCAAAATCCGCTCATGAGCATAGATGAGATCATAGAAGAGTGCAAAACCTTCTACTTAGCTGGGCACGAGACCACAACACAGATGCTTACCTGGACCATGTTCTTGCTGAGCACGCATGGGGAGTGGCAGCAGACGCTCAGAGAGGAGGTGCTAAGTGAGTGTGGCAACGAAATCCCCACTGGCGACATGCTCAACAAGCTGAAACTGGTCAACATGTTCATCCTTGAAACTCTCAGATTATACGCCCCCGTCTCACTAACCCAGAGGATAGCGGGATCAGATGTCGAGCTCAATGGCATCAGGGTGCCTAAAGGCACGATCTTGACAATCCCAATCAAAACGATACACCGTGACAAAGAGCTATGGGGCGAGGATGCCGACGAATTTAAGCCTATGAGGTTTGAGAATGGAGCGACGAGAGCCGCGAAGCACCCCAATGCATTTGTGCCCTTCTCTAGTGGACCAAGGGCATGCGTTGGCCAGAACTTTGCCATGATCGAGGTGAAGGTCGTGGTGGCAATGATCCTGTAGAGGTTCTCAGTGACGATATCTCCGAAGTACGTCCATGCGCCAAAGGATGTTTTCACGATATGCCCCAAATATGGGCTTCCTGTTGTCCTTAGGAGCCTGTAGAGTTTGCTTATATCGAAGATAATACGTCTATACCACGCTACATCAATTCTCGTTCGTGTTGTAATGTTCACAGATTTCATCATCTTGATTGTGCCACATGCTATTTTTACACTTCAATAAAAACTGTTTTCATGCCTGCAACATGGTCAATGTGGCAAAGCTTGGACTTCCACCTAGTAGTCAATTTATTTCCAATTAGATGATACCCAGCACGTTGTTGCGGAAATAATTTGCAATATATTTTACCCTTTCCTGTTTGGAAAATGCTCGGCTTCAGCCGGCTGATTTCTCGAAAGAAATCCGCCCCATCGGTTGGGTGCCACGCGTCCTGGAGTGAAGCACGCACCGGTTGAGAGTCGCTCATCTCCAACCTAATCTCTTCGCTCTGTCTACTACCTTTCTCTTTCACCTACATCTCCCCCCAATTGCAAGCTCTTCGCTGGTACTCAGGGCGTACCTCAATTGGCACCCCTGAAGGGGATATGAGGGGCACCTAGGTGCTTCAGGGGACGCCCCGCGTTGTTGTGATGGAGGCGTTGGGGACGGGGGCAAGCGCCCTGCGAATCGCCGCCATAGCCCGTGTGCTTCATCGGTCCATCCTCGGATACATCGAGCAAGCCGCTCACTAGGATTGCAACATAACTGGTGCCGCGGAAACATAGTCAGTGTTGCAGAAACATAGCTGCTTCTAAAACATCCCTCGTGCTTCAATAACAACGGCGGAGCTGCAAGACAGAAGTAAGCGCTATTGCGGGATGTTTATGAAACATGGCCTATGTTGCAGAAGTCCATGAGACTACGAAAAAATCCTCAATAATTTTTTTGTTGCGCAATCTTTGTAGCAAATGTTTCCGCAACACGAGCTCTATTGAAAAACCACATCATAATATATCATGCAAATGTTTCCGCAACATGAGCTCCGTTGCAAATCTTCCGCAACACTACCTTTGTGCAATGATGAGTACAGGGTTGAGCCACTCAATGATGCCAGATCTAACGACCGCGGAGCCGGCGGATCTTTTAAAGATCCGCCGTCCGACGCGTAGCTTTCTGTTTTCCTTATTTTGTTTTTTTTCAGCTTCCTTATTTTTGTTGCTAACTGGGTGTGCCACATAGATAGTCTCTTAGTTTTGGAAAACGTTTCAAAACGGCGCGCCGAGCGAAGCTCCGGCCAGCCCCGCGCGTAGCATCAGATCGCTTCTGATCTCTCAGTTCGATTTTTGCCACGTCCATCGTACTTCCCTCGCCACGTGTTCCTCGTGGGTCTCGAAACCGTGCTCGATTCCTTATCTTTTCGCTCAGTCCTCCCCCAAATCAAACACGATTTTACTGTGAGCCGGCGATGTCCGCCCTCCACGGCTCCACCTGCCCCGCGCTCCTCCGGCGAGCGCCGCATCCGCCTGCCCCGCGCTCCTCCGGCGAGCGCCGCATCCTCCTGTCCCCCGCTCCTTCGTCGAGCGCCACATCCACCTGCCCCCGTGTTGCTCTGTCGAGCGGCCGCATCCACCTCCCATCGCGCTGCTACGGCGAGCGCCTCGCCTCCACCTGCCCCTGATCCGCTCCGGCGAGGGCCGCACCTCCACCTGTGCTGGAACGGCGGCTACATCGTGCACGAGCGAACGAGATGCTGGAATCGGCCTCGGTGGGAGCTGCAGTCGGCAGCATTTTTTGCTACATCTGGTTTCTAGTTTTGCTGGAATCAGCAACATTTTTTGCTAGGATCCGCATTTTAGAGTGCTTTTTGCTGGAACCACTCCCAAATTTTGCTACCAACGTTTTGTTTTTTGCTACAACCGTTGCATCCATGTCTTTTGATTTTTGTTTTGCTGGATCCATTTTTATGCTCGAACCGTTCCAAGTTTTGCCACGATGGTCTTCTATTTTGCTACGGCCGTCTTAGTTTTGCTACCAGCTCTGTTTATTATTATTACTAGCACATATGCCCGTGCGTTGCAACGGGAGAAAAATTAGTATACATTTAAAGTTTGTGAAAATTATATGTGTAAGCAAGACTCTGTGTGCACGTGAAAAAGGGACATTTAGGTTCTCGGTTTCGCCAGGTGTGAAATAATCAATCCGCTACTTTTCCATTCATTGATCGAGGGCAGCTAAGAATTTTGTGACGTTATCGTACGCCAGAAAAGGCCCATGAATTATTCAATCTACTTCTCCATTCTATTGAGGAGATTTGAAGGTATGTATTTTCTGAACATTGCCGGAAACATGAACCTTTTTAAAATTCTGAACAGTTTTTTGTAAATTATGTACACTTTCAGAAAAACATGATTTTATTTTTGAAACAAGAACACCTTTTAAAATTTATAAACATTTTTTGAATACACCAACTTTTTTATAAAAACATGAGAATTCGTGAACTATTTTTTCGAACGGGAACATGTGTTCGAAAGTCATAACATTTTTTCAAAAATATGTATCTTTTAATATTATTTTTCATTGTGAAAATTTAACTAACACAAGACTATTTTTCGAATTTGGAGTATTTTTTAACTTGCCATTTTCTTAGAAATCTCGAACAATTTTGAAAAACAATAAGAGTTTTTGGAAAAATGGAAAACTTTTTTCATTTTCCGAATATTTTCGAAAATAGCAACAAAATTTCGGAATTATAAACATTTTCTATAATTTGATTATTTAAATAAATCTGAATTTTTTGAGAATTTTGCATTTATGAAGTAAATTCTATAAAAAATAAAATTGAAAGTTAAAAAAGAGATAGGGGAAGAAGAATAAAAATAAAAATAAGACACAAAAACAATGAAAACGGGCCAGCCCATTATTGGTTGTCCTCTGCGAAGGTACGACTATTTGTCGCCCTGTGCGGAAAATACCGTTTTCATAGCTGCCTGGGCAAAAATATAAGTGGGCTCGCTTCGCTGGGCCACAGCATGTGGCCCACACACGAAATTTTGGAAAAAGCCTTTTTTTCTAGTAGACAAACGCATAAGAATTTAGTACCACCTCGGATATAGAACAAAAATCTTTTTAGCGGTGAACGGATGAAAAAATTGGTGAAACGCACCTTACTTTATTAGTAGGTATAGATATAGATATAGATAAAGATTTTTGCTGGAACCACTCTAATTTTTGCTATCATGGCCTTTGAATTTTGCTACCACCATTTCATTTTTTTGCTACATTCATTCACCGCCAAGTTGCGTCCTGCAACGGCGGCGACCCTTTTTGCTGCAACTGTTGTAATTTTTGCAACGTCTGTTGAGATTTTTGATACATCCTTTTTTTCATGGTGGAGCTGCAGGCTTGACGACGGCGACGATGATTTTTGTGTTGCAACCGTCCTTGCTGTTTGCTACGACCTATGATATTTTTGCTATATACATGCATTTTTTTTTCTTTTTTGCTGAGATCGTGTGCTGCATCCGGAGACAAAAGATGAGGAGCGACCTAGTGTGTAGCGCGGTGTTGCGCCGCCGCCGTCGAGAATTGCTTCATTTGCAACCTCGGCCCTTGGGGGGCTGGTGCGGCCATGATGAGCGGTACCTTGGGGTCCGGCGGGGCGCTGCACTCCGAGCGGCCGGCCCTGCTGCTCGTTGGAGCCACACATGGCGTAGCAGAGCCAAGCAACAACGGGAGGCGGGAGTTTTTTTCGCGAGGGCTGGGGAAGAGGAGGCGCCATGGTGGATGATGCGTCTGCATCGAGCGCAGCCAGTACGCGAGGAAGGATGAGGCTTTGACCCGCGCCCGAGGAAGAAGATGCGATCTGGACGGTTATTATTTCGCTAATCGAACGACTGGGGCTTGACCGGCGGAAACTTTCGGCCGGCGCGCCGACACCCCGCAGTGGCCCTTAATTTTCTATGGTTTTGTCGTCACCCGAGAGAGCAACTATGGGTATCAAACTAGAATACGATGTACTGTTGTAAGGTGTTGTTGATTGAATTCATCAGGAAAAGCATAAGCGACAAATGACCGTGAACACTTACGACAAGTGAAACAGAAAGTAAGCTGAGAGGGAGATTGTTATGCGTGATGCAAGCCGTTTCCACCATTTTAAGAATGGAAACTGTTCTTGCGGTGAATTTTGGTGATTGAACAACAGTTTCAGACCTCCTCTGTACTGAGTATACCTTCTAAAAGATGGAATTAGTTCTGATATTTTTGTGAATTGCAAGGGTTAAAAGAAAGTTTGCTGGTAGTTCACTAGAAATGGATCACGTGGTTCTTTGCATATGCAACCAGCCTTACTGTTGAAGAGCAATGCAAGAGTACAGTACTAGTATTTCTAGCAGATTCAAATGGCAAACTAGAGCCACCTGAACTT
>NC_041383.1:178293925-178308454 GCF_002162155.2 Triticum dicoccoides
TCATCTGACATAATTCAGTTTATTGAGTGTGCTGCCACATTTTCATCGTTGGATATTTCTTCAGATTTATGCCTTTTATGTTCTATTAACCTAGGGCAAATGTCACTGGAAAGAATGGTAATCTTGGAGCCACTCAGATTAGTGAAATTGATTATTTGCGCCTTTTTAGAAAAGGAAAACGTTTCGAGCCGGAGTGTCGGCGAAAAGTTTCGGCCGGCCGTGCGACACACTAGCTTTACACGTCCACGCAAAACTGTCCTGCACGAGACGCGTGTTGTGGTGGGTCCACATGAACCGCTTTTTCCTTGTACCATATCTCTTCCCTGTCCTCGCGCTCCCCTGGCCACACAGCGCCGCATCACTTTTTCTTCTACCTCCAGCCTTGCGCATGCACTTCTCTGCAAAAGACGGCGGGGGCAACGAGCGATGGGCGTGGATGATCTTGCATGCGAGGCGGCCGCTGGCGGATTTGGGCGCGACGGTGCGGCAACCGTTGGGGCGTCAGAGCTGCAACCACCTCGCCGGAGATGCTACCAACAGTGGCGGTGGATGCTACAACCACCTGTCGGTGGAGCTACATCCATCGGCGCCTAACGAAGGAGAGCTGCAAGCATGACCCGGCTGTGGCCGCCGCAAATCTCTGACCATGGGAGTGCCGTAGATCTCTGACCATTGGAGCGCTGTAGATCTCGAGTTCTTTTTCTTTTTTTGTTGTCTTCGGTTTTTGTTGGAACTAATCCAGATTCTGCTCCCATGTTTGTTTTTGCTGGAACTAGTGTACTAATTTGTTACTACCGTCTTCATTTTTTGCTGGAACTAACCAAATTTTGCTGCCATGTTTTTTTGCTGGAATCATTTTGTACCACCTTTTGCTACAACGGTTTTGGATTTTGCTACTGCCGGCAATGTAGTTTGTTACATCCTTTTTGATGAGGTTGCCGAGATCCCCGTGATTATGTGTTTTGCTACAACCATTTGTAGAATTTTTTTTCCTACTACCAGAGAAGCACTGAGCTGGACCAGAAGTTGTTTTTGCCACAACCGGCAATCATAAAAGCTACAACCGGTGGTCGATTTTGCTTCAATTGCAACGGGATGGCGGCACTGACGAGTTGTTTTTGCTGGAACCAGCACGATTTTTTGCTACTACCGACGGACATTTTTGCTGCCACCAGCAAACCTGAAGGAGAGTATTTTTCGCGAGCTCGTCTCCGGGGTGCTGCGACCGGCGACCGGCGCTGCCAGAGCTGCCGGCGTCCCACCAGAGCTGGAACCGCTGGCAAAAATTGCTGCATGCATGGTTCCGGCGAGGCCGGTGAAAGGAGGCCAGGGCGGCGACCGCCGGCGAGCTGTTGCCGGCGTGGGATGGGTGCAGCCACGACTCCGACGCATGCCTGGTAGCTGGATTTGAGACGTGGGGGGAGAGAAAGACGACCTGCTATCCGCGGGATCTAAGATGTGGGGGAATAAGACGACCTATTAGGCCTTGTACAATGGGAGGTGCTTAAAGAGGCGTTTAAAAAAATAAACCGAGTTTTTTTGAAGCACCAGTGTCTATTTCTACAGGAGAGACGCTTAGTTAAGCGTCTATCCTGTACAAATAAACACCGGTGCTTAAGGAAAGCCTGGTTTATTTCTCTAAGCACCTGCCCTAAGCACCTCCCATTGTACAAGGCCTTACGGTATCTGGCGGTTGGAATTAGTTAAATCAAACGGTGCGCGGTCGACCAGCCAAAATTTGGGCCGGCGCGCCGGCGGCTATCACTGGCCTTTAGAAAAAGAAATTGATGATTCACCAACCAGTTTTATATCTGATTTACAGAATGTGCTTCTTGCATTCCCTGGAGTGCTATTCTTTGTCAAATAGCAGGTAAATTATGTTCCTATTATTAAGTTTGTGTTACATACTTACCTTGCATAAAAATAATGTTGGAAGTAATGTGGGCCTGAAGTAAGATAAATGAAGTAGCTACGCAAACCTTAGTATTCACCTTGACATTTGTAAGTACTAAATTGTTCTGATACCTGTTTACATTGTTATTGGATGGAGCATCCTCCAACAATGTTGCAGAATACAATCTCTCGTATGCTTTTTAGTACTGTTTGGAACCTGCTTCAGCAAACCTTTTTTCTGGCAATAGGTTGTTGCCGTCCTTGCACATTCATCCTCACAAAAATTTCTTGTTTGCTTTCACGTCTTCCCTCGTGCTCATATCCTTGATTTGTTAGTTATTGTTTTCAACCTTTTGACTTTTTTCGATAAAGGACATTTCATTGAATTGATATATCGAGGTGATACAACTGCATCAAAAGAATGTCCCACCTCTGCATAGCAAGATGCACACAGCCAATAATTCCAACAGACCCAGAAATAAACATTGTTTTATAGTAAAAAATAAATCAATCCAGCCTAGGATGCGGCAGTTCCTATCAGGAGATTAGACCACCATCCATGGAGGGAGAAAACCTCCCTAGCCGTATGCTCCAGCCGTGCAGATGTCATCATAAAAAGATCTCTGTCCTCCGGCCTCTGCAGGATAGACCAAGTATGGAGCCATCGTGTACATGCATGAATAACCTGCACAGGAGATGAAACACATTTATTGTTAAAAATCACATCATTCCTGGTAAGCCACAATGCCCAGCATAAGGCAGCTCCCCCCACAAGAATATGTGCAGAAAATTGTTTATCAATACCCCGCAACCAATTGTCAAAAATGTTACGCGCACTACATGGGGGATATAGATTTGAAGCTACTTGAACTATGGCACAGACTAAACGAGCGAACTTACACTTAAAAATAAGTGTTTAATGGACTCGTCATGTTGATAGAAGACACATGTCTTGCTACCCTGCCAATTACATGGTGCCAGGTTATCTCCAGTCAAGATGACCCCTCTGTTTAGAAACCAGAGGAAAATCTCTTAGCGGAATTTTGAGCTTCCACAATTTCTTGTTATCAACCGGAACATCACAATGAACCATCGCATCGTACAAGGATTTGACTGAAAACCTGCCATTTTGATGCAAATTCGACTGAAACTTATCCGGTTCACCTGACAGCTAAATGGCCTCCAGACAAAGGAGTAATTCATTCCATGCTGCCAAGCAAGGTCCCAAAAGGTAAATATAAGGGTTTTGTTGTCCCAAAACTTGTTTGATCGTGACGGATTTATGTCGAACGATCATGTACAAGCTAGGTTATTGCACCTTAAGTGGGATGGCCCCCCAGCCAAGTATCTTCCCAGAAACAAACCTGAGAACCGTCCCTAACCGAGAAAGTGCGAAATTGGAAAAAGAATTCATTGGCCTGTTGGGGAACGTAGTAATTTCAAAAAAATTCCTACGCACACGCAAGATCATGGTGATGGCATAGCAACGAGAGGGGAGAGTATAGTCCACGTACCCTCGTAGACCGTAAGCGGAAGCGTTATGACAACGCGGTTGAGGTAGTCGTACGTCTTCACGATCCGACCGATCCAAGTACCGAACGTACGGCACCTCCGAGTTCAGCACGCGTTCAGCTCGATGACGATCCCCGGACTCCGATCCAGCAGGGTGTCGGGGATGAGTTCCGTCAGCACGACGGCGTGGTGACGATGATGATGTTCTACCGACGCAGGGCTTCGCCTAAGCACCGCGACGATATGACCGAAGTGGAATATGGTGGAGGGGGGCACCGCACACGGCTAAGGAATGATCACGAAGATCAACTTGTGTGTCATGGGGTGCCCCCCTGCCCCCGTATATAAAGGAGCAAGGGGGGAGGGGGCGGCCGGCCTAGGAGGGGGCGCGCCAAGGGGAGTCCTACTCCCACCGGGAGTAGGACTTTCTCCTTCCTTGTTGGAGTAGGAGAAGGGGAAAGAGGGGGAGAGGAAGAAGGAAAAGGGGGTTGCGCCCCTTGTCCAATTCGGACCAGAGGGGGGGCGCAGGCCTCCTTCCTTTTGGCCTCTCTCCTCTATTCCCGTATGGCCCAATAACGCCCATATACTCCCCGCCGAATTCCCGTAACTCTCCGGTACTCCGAAAAATACCCGAATCACTCGAAACCTTTCCGAACTCCGAATATATTCGTCCAATATATCGATCTTTACGTCTCGACCATTTCGAGACTCCTCGTCATGTCTCCGATCTCATCCGAGACTCCGAACTCCTTCGATACATCAAAAACTCATAAACTCATAATATAACTGTCATCAAAACCTTAAGCGTGTGGACCCTACGGGTTTGAGAACTATGTAGACATGACCTAGAAATGTTTCCGGTCAATAACCAATAGCAGAACCTGGATGCTCATATTGGCTCCTACATATTCTACGAAGATCTTTATCGGTCAAACCGCATAACAACATACGTTGTTCCCTTTGTCATCGGTATATTACTTGCCCGAGATTCGATCGTCGGTATCCAATACCTAGTTCAATCTCGTTACCGTCAAGTCTCTTTACTCGTTACGTAATGCATCATTCCGTAACTAACTCATTTAGCTACATTGCTTGCAAGGCTTATAGTGATGTAAATTACCGAGAGGGCCCAGAGATACCTCTCCGACAATCGGAGTGACAAAACCTAATCTCGAAATACGCCAACCCAACATGTACCTTTGGAGACACCTGTAGTGCTCCTTTATAATCATCCAGTTACGTTGTGACGTTTGGTAGCACCCAAAGTGTTCCTCCGGTAAACGGGAGTTGCATAATCTCATAGTTACAGGAACATGTATAAGTCATGAAGAAAGCAATAGCAACATACTAAACGATCAAGTGCTAGGCTAACGGAATGGGTCATGTCAATCACATCATTCTCCTAATGATGTGATCTCATTAATCAAATGACAACATATGTCTATGGTTAGGAAACATAACCATCTTTGATTAATGAGCTAGTCAAGTAGAGGCATACTAGTGACTATATGTTTGTCTATGTATTCACACATGTATCATGTTTCCGGTTAATACAATTCTAGCATGAATAATAAACATTTATCATGATATGAGGAAATAAATAATAACTTTATTATTGCCTCTAGGGCATATTTCCTTCAGTCTCCCACTTGCACTAGAGTCAATAATCTAGTTCACATCACCATGTGATTTAACACCAATATACACATCTGTATGTGATTAATACCAATAGTTCACATCGTCATGTGATCAACACCAAAAGGGTTTACTAGAGTCAATAAGCTAGTTCACATCGCTTATGTGATTAACACCCAAAGAGTACTAAGGTGTGATCATGTTTTGCTCGTGAGAGAAGCTTAGTCAACGGGTCTGTCACATTCAGAGCCGTATGCATTTTGCAAATATTCTATGTCTACAATGCTCTACACGGAGCTACTCTAGCTAATTGCTCCCACTTTCAATATGTATCCAGATTGAGACTTAGAGTCATCTGAATCGGTGTGAAAGCTTGCACCAATGTAACTCTTTACAACGGGCTCTTTTATCACCTCCATAATCGAGAAACATTTCCTTAGTCCTCACTAAGGATATTCTTGACCAATGTCCAGTGATCTACTCCTAGATCACTATTGTACTCCCTTGCCAAATTCTGAGCAAGGTATACAATAGGTCTGGTACATAGCATAGCATACTTTATAGAACCTATGACTGAGGCATAGGGAATGACTTTCATTCTCTTTTCTATTTTCTGTCGTGGTTGGGATTTGAGTCTTACTCAATTTCACACCTTTGCAACACAGGCAAGAACTCTCTCTTTGACTGTTCCATTTTGAACTATTTCAAAATCTTGACAAGGTATGTACTTATTGAAAAACTTATCAAGCGTCTTGATCTATCTCAATAGATCTTGATGCTCAATATGAAAGCAGCTTCACCGAGGTCTTTCTTTGAAAAAACTCCTTTCAAACACTCCTTTATGCTTTGCAGAATAATTCTACATTATTTCCGATCAACAATATGTCATTCACATATACTTATCAGAAATGCTGTAGTGCTCCCACTCACTTTCTTGTAAATACAGGCCTTTCCAAAAGTCTGTATAAAACCATATGCTTTGATCAACTCATCAAAGTGTATATTCCAACTCTGAGATGCTTGCACCAGTCCATAGATGGATCGCTGGACCTTGCACATTTTGTTAGCACCTTTAAGATTGACAAAACCTTCTGGTTGCATCATATACAACTCTTCTTTAATAAATCCATTAAGGAATGCAGTTTTGTTTATCCATTTGCCAGATTTATAAAATGTGGCAATCGCTAACATGATTCAGACAGACTTAAGCATAGATACGAGTGAGAAATTCTCATCGTAGTCAACACCTTGAACTTGTCGAAAACATTTTGCGACAATTCTAGTTTTGTAGATAGTAACACTACTATCAGCGTCCGTCTTCCTCTTGAAGATCCACTTATTTAACATGGCTTGCTGATCATCGAGCAAGTCAATCAAAGTCCATACTTTGTTCTCATACATGGATCATATCTCAGATTTTATGGCCTCAAGCCATTTCGCGGAATCTGGGCTCATCATCGCTTCCTCATAGTTCGTAGGTTTATCATGGTCTAGTAACATGACTTTCAGAACAGGATTACCGTACCACTCTGGTGCGGACCGTACTCTGGAAGACCTACGAGGTTCTGTAGTAACTTGATCTGAAGTTTCATGATAATCATCATTAGCTTCCTCACTAATTAGTGTAGGAATCACTAGAACTGATTTCAGTGATGAACTATTTTCCAATTCGGGAGAAGGTACAAATTACCTTATCAAGATCTACTTTCCTCCCACTCACTTCTTTCGATAGAAACTCCTTCTCTAGAAAGGATCCATTCTTAGCAACGAATGTTTTGCCTTCGGATCTGTGATAGAAGGTGTACCCAACAGTTTCCTTTGGGTATTCTATGAAGACGCACTTCTCCGATTTGGGTTCGAGCTTATCAGGTTGAAAACCTTTTTCATATAAGCATCGCAACTCCAAACTTTAAGAAATGACAACTTTGGTTTCTTGCCAAACCACAGTTCATAAGGTGTCATCTCAAACGGATTTTGATGGTGCCCTATTTAAAGTGAATGCAACTGCCTCTAATGCATAACCCCAAAACGATAGTGGTAAACCGATAAGAGACATCATAGATCGCACCATATCTACTAAAGTACGATTATGACGTTCAGAAACACCATTACATTGTGGTGTTCCATGTGGCGTGAGTTGCGAAACTATTCCACATTGTCTTAATTGAAGACCAAACTCGTAACTCAAATATTCGTCTCCACGATCAGATCATAGAAACTTTATTTTTCTTGTTACGATGATTTTCCACTTCACTGTGAAATTCTTTGAACTTTTCAAATGTTTCAGACTTATGTTTCATCAAGTAGATATACCCATATATGCTCAAATCATCTGTGAAGGTCAGAAAATAACGATACATGCCGCGAGCCTTAACACTCATCGGATCGCATACATCGGTATGTATTATTTCCAATAAGTCAGTAGCTTGTTCCATTGTTCCGGAGAATGGAGTTTTAGTCATCTTGCCCAAAAGGCACGGTTCGCAAGCATCAAATGATTCATAACCAAGTGATTCCGAAAATCCATCTTTATGGAGTTTCTTCATGCGCTTTACACCGATATGACCCAAACGGCAGTGCCACAAATAAATTGCACTATCATTATTAACTTTGCATCTTTTGGCATCAATATTGTGAATATGTGTATCACTACAATCGAGATCCAACAAACTATTTTTCATTGGGTGTATAACCATCGACGGCCTTATTCATGTAAACAGAATAACAATTATTCTTTAACTTCAGATGGATAAACGTATCGCAATAAACATGATCAAATCATATTCATGCTCAACGCAAACGCTAAATAACATTTGTTTAGGTTTAACACCAATCTCGAAAATATAGGGAGTGTGTGATGATGATCATATCAATCTTGGAACTATTTCCAACACTCATCGTCACTTCCCCTCAACTAGTGTCTGTTTATTATGTAACTCCTGTTTCGAGTTACTAATCTTAGCAACCGAACAAGTATCAAATACTCAGGGGATACTATAAACACTAGTAAGGTACACATCAAACACATGTATATCAAATATACCCTTGTTCACTTTGCCATCCTTCTTATCCACCAAATATTCAAGGCATTTCCGCTTCCAGTGACCATTTCCTTTGCAGTGTAAGCACTCAATTTCAGGCTTTGGTCCAGCTTTGGTCTTCTTCACGGGAGTGACAACTTGTTTGCCATTCTACTTGAAGTTTCCCTTTCTTTCCCTTTGCCCTTTTCTTGAAACTAGTGGTCTTGTCAATCATCAACACTTGATGCTCTTTCTTGATTTCTACCTTCGTCGATTTCAACATTACGAAGAGCTCAGGAATCGTTTTCGTCATCCCTTGCATACTATAGTTCATCACGAAGTTCTAGTAACTTAGTGATGGTGACTAGAGAATTCTGTCAATCATATCTTATCTGGAAGATTAACTCCCACTTGATTCAAGCGATTGAAGTACCCAGACAATCTGAGCACATGCTCACTAGTTGAGCGATTCTCCTCCATCTTTTAGCCATAGAACTTGTTGGAGATTTCATATCTCTCAACTTGGGTATTTGCTTGAAATATTAACTTCAACTCCTGGAACATCTCATATGGTCCATGACGTTCAAAACGTCTTTGAAATCCCGATTCTAAGCCGTTAAGCATGGTGCACTAAACTATCAAGTAGTCATCATATTGAGCTAGCCAAACGTTCATAACGTCTGCATCTGCTCCTGCAATAGGTCTGTCACCTGGCGGTGCATTAAGGACATAATTCTTCTGTGCAGCAATGAGGATAAACCTCAGATCACGGATCCAATCCGCATCATTGCTACTAACATCTTTCAACTCAATTTTCTCTAGGAACATATCAAAATAAACATATGAAAACAACAACACAAGCTATTGATCTACAACATAATTTGCAAAATACTACCAGGACTAAGTTCATGATAAATTTAAGTTCAATTAATCATATTACTAAAGAACTCCCACTTAGATAGACATCCCTCTAATCTTCTAAGTGATTACGTGATCCATATCAACTACACCATGTTCGATCGTCACGTGAGATGGAGTAGTTTCAACGGTGAACATCAATATGTTGATCATATCTACTATATGATTCACGCTCGACCTTTCGGTCTCCGTGTTCCGAGGCCATATCTGTTATATGCTAGGCTTGTCAAGTTTTTTTTGCGTGTGCAACTGTTTTGCACCCGTTGTATTTGAACGTAGAGCCTATCACACCCGATCATCACGTGGTGTCTCAGCACGAAGAACTTTCGCAACGGTGCATACTCAGGGAGAACACTTCTTGATAATTTTAGTGAGAGGTCATCTTAAAATGCTACCGTCAATCAAAGCAAGATAAGATGCATAAAGGATAAACATCACATGCAATCAATATAAGCGATATGATATGGCCATCATCATCTTGTGCTTGTGATCTCCATCTTCAAAGCACCGTTGTGATCACCATCGTCACTGGCGCGACACCTTGATCTCCATCGTAGCATCGTTGTCGTTACGCCATCTATTGCTTCTACGACTATCGCTACCGCTTAGTGATAAAGTAAAGCAATTACAGGGCGTTTGCATTTCATACAATAAAGCGACAACCATATGGCTCCTGCTAGTTGCCGATAACTTCGGTTACAAAACATGATCATCTCATACAATAAAATATAGCATCACGTCTTGACCATATCACATCACAACATGCCCTGCAAAAACAAGTTAGATGTCCTCTACTTTGTTGTTGCAAATTTTACGTGGCTGCTACGGGCTGAGCAAGAACCGTTCTTACCTATGCATGAAAACCACAACGATAGTTCGTCAAGTTAGTGCAGTTTTAACCTTCACAAGGACCGGACGTAGCCACACTCGATTCAGCTAAAGTGAGAGAGACAGACACCCGCCAGTCACCTTTAAGCACGAGTGCTCGTAACGGTGAAACCAGTCTCGCGTAAGCGTACGCGTAATGTCGGTCCGGGCCGCTTCATCTCACAATACCACTGAGTCAAAGTATGACATGCTGGTAAGCAGTATGACTTGTATCGCCCACAGCTCACTTGTGTTCTACTCGTGCATATGACATCTACGCATAAAACCAGGCTCGGATGCCACTGTTGGGGAACGTAGTAATTTCAAAAAAATTCCTATGCACACGCAAGATCATGGTGATGGCATAGCAACGAGAGGGGAGAGTATTGTCCATGTACCCTTGTAGACCGTAAGCGGAAGCGTTATGACAACGCGGTTGATGTAGTCGTACGTCTTCACGATCCGACCGATCCAAGTACCGAACGTATGGCACCTCCGAGTTCAGCACATGTTCAGCTTGATGACGATCCCCGGACTCCGATCCAGCAGGGTGTCGGGGATGAGTTCCGTCAGCATGACGACGTGGTGACGATGATGATGTTCTACCGACGCAGGGCTTCGCCTAAGCACCGCAACGATATGACCGAGGTGGAATATGGTGGAGGGGGACACCGCACACGGCTAAGGAACGATCAGGAAGATCAACTTGTGTGTCATGGGGTGCCCCCCTGCCCCCGTATATAAAGGAGCAAGGGGGAGGGGGCGGCCGGCCTAGGAGGGGGCACGCCAAGGGGAGTCCTACTCCCACCGGGAGTAGGACTCCCTTCTTCCTTGTTGGAGTAGGAGAAGGGGAAAGAGGGGGAGAGGAAGAAGGAAAAGGGGGCTGCGCCCCTTGTCCAATTCGGACCAGAGGGGGAGCGCAGGCCTCCTTCCTTTTGGCCTCTCTCCTCTATTCCCGTATGGCCCAATAAGGCCCATATACTCCCCGGCGAATTCCCGTAACTCTCCGGTACTCCGAAAAATACCCGAATCACTTGAAACCTTTCCGAACTCCGAATATAGTCGTCCAATATATCGATCTTTACGTCTCGACCATTTCGAGACTCCTCGTCATGTCCCCGATCTCATCCGGGACTCCGAACTCCTGCGGTACATCAAAAACTCATAAACTCATAATATAACTGTCATCAAAACCTTAAGCGTGTGGACCCTACGGGTTCGAGAACTATGTAGACATGACCTAGAACTGTTTCCGGTCAATAACCAATAGCGTAACCTGGATGCTCATATTGGCTCCTACATATTCTACGAAGATCTTTATCGGTCAAACCGCATAACAACATACGTTGTTCCCTTTGTCATCGGTATGTTACTTGCCCGAGATTCGACCGTCGGTATCCAATACCTAGTTCAATCTCGTTACCGGCAAGTCTCTTTACTCGTTACGTAATGCATCATTCCGTAACTAACTCATTTAGCTACATTGCTTGCAAGGCTTATAGTGATGTGCATTACCGAGAGGGCCCAGAGATACCTCTCCGACAATCGGAGTGACAAAACCTAATCTTGAAATACGTCAACCCAACATGTACCGTTGGAGACACCTGTAGTGCTCCTTTATAATCACCCAGTTACGTTGTGACGTTTGGTAGCACCCAAAGTGTTCCTCCGGTAAACGGGAGTTGCATAATCTCATAGTTACAGGAACATGTATAAGTCATGAAGAAAGCAATAGCAACATACTAAACGATCAAGTGCTAGGCTAACGGAATGGGTCATGTCAATCACATCATTCTCCTAATGATGTGATCTCATTAATCAAATGACAACCCATGTCTATGGTTAGGAAACATAACCATCTTTGATTAATGAGCTAGTCAAGTAGAGGCATACTAGTGACTATATGTTTGTCTATGTATTCACACATGTATCATGTTTCCGATTAATACAATTCTAGCATGAATAATAAACATTTATCATGATATGAGGAAATAAATAATAACTTTATTATTGCCTCTAGGGAATATTTCCTTCATGGCCTTCATCAAGCCACTCCAAAAAAGTGAATCATCGGGTTTTCGATGAACTTGAGAAATGGCTTTGGACCCCACTTGTGATGAATGATTTCCTGCCAAACTCCATTCTTAGTGAGTACTTTGTAAATCCATTTACTCAAAAGAGTGATGTTTGTAATCTCAAGATCTTGAATCCAAGGCCCCCTTGACTTTTATGTCTGCATAATATGCTCCATCTAAACAGTCAATATTTCTTGGATTCATTATCACACTGCCAAAAAAATACGGATCTAAAGTAATCGAGAGGCTAAAGAACCCCATTTGGTAAGTGAAAGAATGACAACATGTATAGAACCATATTGCTAAGGACGGAATTGATCAAAATCAATCCCCCCCATATGACAATAGTTTAGCCTTCCAACTGGCTAGACGCTTCTTAAGTCTCTCTTCTACGTGTATCGGAATACCTAGATGCAGCTTGAGGTTTCTTGCTTTATCTAGGTCATGATCCATAAAAAGTATAGTGGCATCCGCATATTGTAGAATAGATATACCATCTTCTACCAAATGAGGAATGACACTGCTAATCTGACCGACCACCTTAGCCCGCTCAACAAGGATGGCTAACATATCGGCCACAATGTTGAATAAAATAGGGGATATGGAGTCCCCAGAAATCAGTCCTCACTTGTATTAACTTCATGAGTGAAGAGATAGACAAGGTGGTGAAAAGCATGAAACCAAATACTGCTCCAGGTCTAGATGGCTTCTCTGTTAGCTTTTTAGAGCTTTTTGGCTCCAGTTGAGAGATATACTAATATAAATGCTTCAGGAGCTGTATCATGGCAGGTTGAACTTGTCCAGACTAAACTATGGTATCATTTCTCTACTGCCAAAGATTAAGGATGCTAATAGTATCCTACAGTATAGACCCATATGTGTTCTAAATGTTATGTTTAAAGCTATTACCAAAGCTCTAACACTTCTTGGCGAAGCCCCTTCCCAATCTGAAAGTAGTTGCCAACATCATCGTTGACTTTGATAGGCACACTACCTCTGGAAATAAAACTCTCTACCCATCTACATCATTTTGGAGAAAACCCTTTCATGCATAAAGTTTGCAAAAGAAAGGCCATTTGACTTTATCATAGGCTTTTTCGACATCAATTTTTAAGATGACTCCACTCAACTTTTTACGGTGAAGCTCATGAACAGTTCCATGTAGTAAAACAACTCCATCTAATATGTTATATCCTTGCATAAATGTTGTTTGAGTGGGTTTGACCACATGGTAAGCCACCCCATTTAACCGATTGGTTGCAACCTTCGTAAAGATTTTAAAGCTTACATTTAGAAGGCAAATCGGTCGATATTGTTGAAGACAACTAGCCTCCTTAGTCTTGGGTAGCAGAATAATTTCCCCAAAGTTTAAACGGGCAATATCAAGGTTTTCGTCATGCAGCTGGTTAAACAATTGAACCAAGTACGCCTTAATCATATCCCAAAAACATTGATAAAACTCCACCAGAAAACCGTCTGGTCCCGGAGACTTGTTGTGTTTGATTTTGAACACCGCGGTCCGAATTTCCTCCTCGGAGAATGGAGAGGTTAAAACTCATTTTCCGCCACCGAAACTTGAGGGATGTCATGAGTAAGAGACTCGTCCAGCTCAAAAGGACTTTCAGCTGAAGGTCCAAAGAGCTCTTTGTAGTACTTAGTAATGAAGTTTCTGAGCAGCACATCCCCCTCAATATGGCCTTCGTCCTGGTCAAGAGCGAAGATATGTTTCTTTCTATGCCTACCATTGGCCAGCATTTGAAAGCATTTTGTATTACCATCCCCTTGAACAAGCGAGTCGGCCTTGCAACGTTGGTACCACTTAATCTCTTCCTCGCGTAAAAGGCAGGCAAACTACTCATTTAGATGGATTTTATGCTCAATCTCCTCGGCAGAAAGAGGCCTCACCTCTGCAATTTTATCAAGGGTATCGATTAAGGTAGATAGTTGTAACTTTTCTTTTTTGTATATTCCGGTGGTGTGTTTAGCCCATCCACGAAGGAATCGGTGCAAGGCGCGAATTTGATTGTTCCGTCGTTGAATGGGTTTGTTACCCCGAGGTTGACGCGCCCACACTTTATTAACAAGGGCGTGGAATCCCTCTCTAGTGAGCCATCCCAGTTCAAATTTAAACTGTGGACGGTTAGAGCCTAGAGTTGGTTATCCAAAATTGGTTAGCAATGGAGTATGATCCGATAAGGCCTCAATTCTTTCTAGTGCCCTTCCCAGACGGTGGTTACTAGCACCCGGTCAAGTTTCTCAAAAGTTGGAATAGATTGGTTATTGGCCCAGGTGTACTGGCGACCAGACATAGTGAGCTCTCGCAAGTCCAAGCTGCCAATAACAACATTAAAGAGGAAAGGCCACCTAGTGTCAAAATGGTCATTGTTTTTTTCCTGCTAATGTCGAAGGATATTGAAATCCCCCCCCCCCCGATTAACATGGGATGGGAATTTTCTCGGCATGTATTAAAAAGTTCTTTAAGAAAAGTAGATTTAAACTCCTCTTGAGCGGTGCCATAAAAAAGCACTAGACTCGAAATGAAGTTGTCAGACTTGTTTCGAAGGTGAAATTTGATGTTGATAGTCACTCTTCGATGTGGACAGAAGTTC
>NC_041383.1:178309145-178368553 GCF_002162155.2 Triticum dicoccoides
AGGTGTACTGGCGACCAGACATAGTGAGCTCTCGCAAGTCCAAGCTGCCAATAACAACATTAAAGAGGAAAGGCCACCTAGTGTCAAAATGGTCATTGTTTTTTTCCTGCTAATGTCGAAGGATATTGAAATCCCCCCCCCCCGATTAACATGGGATGGGAATTTTCTCGGCATGTATTAAAAAGTTCTTTAAGAAAAGTAGATTTAAACTCCTCTTGAGCGGTGCCATAAAAAAGCACTAGACTCGAAATGAAGTTGTCAGACTTGTTTCGAAGGTGAAATTTGATGTTGATAGTCACTCTTCGATGTGGACAGAAGTTCTAAGTATGTCGAGTGGATGCCAAGCAAGATTCCACCTGACCTCCCGGGCGGGGGTAAGTCATGCCATTCGTAATCATAACCACACGAAAAGTGGTCAAGATCACGTGTATGGAAATCATGTTTACCCGACTTAGGGATGACCACAAAGTCCAATGCATGATCCTTTACACAATCGGCAATGTGCTTGTGTTTAGCCAAGTCACCAAGACCTCTGCTATTCCAAAACATGCCTCTCATGAAGAACCATATTTTTGTTTAGAGACCATTGCCCTCTTAGATGGGCTCCCTCTTTTCCTCGCTGAAGTAGACTTGTTTTTTCGTCCCAATGCAACAAGCTCACATAGCATAGTGACACGTATAGTATCATCCAAGTCTACTTCAGACTTGTCATAAACCATATGGGAGAGAAGCTTGCCATCATGATTGGCATCACCATCCTCATCCTCCTCATCTGATATGAGAGGATCAGAAAAAGTCGACAACCTAGGAGCAACCGTAAGCCGGTCAAACTCCATTTGTTTAAAAGCCCTAACAGAAAATTCTACCTCTTTCTCATTACGTCCTAACAAAACTCCAAGGCTAGTGATATTTGAAGATACTTCAGAATTATTGAAAGAAAAAAATGATTTATGAGAGAAGGTACCTTCGAAATTGAGGTTGCGGGCTACAGTCATATGCATGGCCTTGGCCAGAGAGTTCTCGTCAGTTGATGTTGCACCATCAGTACCGATAGAGTGACGACCATTGTGTCTCAGCGGTGAGGGAGTGAAGTCGGCTGCCACAAAAGTCTCGGTGTCCCCGAGCGGCGGAGTAGACGGGTGCGGTGACGGTGAAGAAGACCGAGTGGGCTGCACCTCAGCCCATGTGCCCTGGAACGGTGGTGAAGACATAGGCGGCGTTGAAGCCCTGGACACCATCATCCCTCCTGGTGTCGGAGGCGTAGAGGACAAACCACGTAGCTCCGCCATCACCGACTCATGGTCAGCCCGAACGAACGGGGAGAAAATCACTCCTCGCCGGGCGGATGAAGCGGGTGCGGGTGACAGTGGCTGGGTCGATGACGGTGGTGGCGATGACACGCTCGCAGAGGCTGCCATAGGTGTGTCCCCTGAAGTCTAGACCATGCCTGAGACCCCTCATCAAGGTGAGGTAAAGCCGGCAGGTGTGTCAAAGCCAGCGACATCGAAGTCTAGGGCGCCTAAGTCGTCGTAGAGACCGACGATGTGGCAACCAGGGGCTCCGTAGCTGAAGGAATCGATGGTGTCGAGGCCGACATAGGAGCGGCCATTGTAGGCAAATGTCTGAGAAGGTTTGGCGGTGTAATGACGATGAAGGTCATATCCGGCGGTGAAGACCCTCCCGACATATGCGAAGTCCTGGCCAACTGCATGCGCATCACACCGCCCAAGGGAGCGACTAAAGAATCCTTGGACGATGAAGTGGGTTTCGGCCTCTTACTTTGATCGTTGCCCCCACTGTGTCCTCCCTGTCATGCCCCTTGTCGCCACCCTGGATCATACTCGTTCTCCCAGACTCGACGCACAAAATCAGCGTCAACATGGAAGTCTAGTTTTTCCAGACTGTACCAAAACTCATAACCCTTCCTCTAAATGACCATGTCAGCTGTCGGTGCCTACGTACCATGCTTGTCCAGCTCTTGTGCAGCAACAGGCTCCTCCCCTCAGTGGCTTCCAGCAGCAGCAGCCGGCTGCCAGTTTAAATGGCTCCAACAACTCGGCAACTCGGGGTCAGGCTAACACCTGGACTCGCAAACCGAAAGGATCCAAGGGCGGCCGTCCCAAGCTCCGACACGGTGCTGCACCGCAACCTGCTGCTCAGCATGCACCCCATGTTGCTACTCAGGTTGCTGCTGCCCCATTGATGCAACCAACGGCGACCCAATTGCCCTGCCTGACCTCTACATCCACAATGGCGGCAGGGTATGTGCAGCTCGCTTCTTTGGTTTTGGGCACTTAGGGACCGCAGCCAAGGCCTCGTACGACTTAGTTTCCAAGCGCGGTCGAGGTTGCAATAGTGCCAAAGAAATTGTGGTGTTCTAAGTGCTAGTCTGTGCTACGTGTTGAGCTTGCATTGGTTTTCCTTGAAGAGGAAAGGGTGATGCAGCAATAGTAGCATAAGTATTTCCCTTAGTTTTTGAGAACCAAGGTATCAATCCAGTAGGAGGCTCCTCAAAAGTCCCATGCACCTACACAAACAAACAAAGAACTCGCAACCAACGCAATAAAGGGGTTGTCAATCCCTTCAAGGCCACCTGGGAAAGTGAGATCTGATAGAGATAGTATGATAAGATAAATATATTTTTGGTATTTTATGATATAGATTGGAAAGTAAAGATGCAAATAAAAGTAGATTGAAAGCTTATATGATAAAAGATAGACTCGGGGGGCCATAGGTTTCACTACTGGCTTCTCTCAAGATAGCATAAGTATTATGGTGGGTGAACAAATTACTATCCAGCAATTGATAGAAAAGCAAATAATTATGAGATTATCTAGGCATGATCATGTATATAGGCATCACGTCCGTGACAAGTAGACCGACTCCTGCCTGCATCTACTACTATTACTCCACACATCGACCGCTATCCATCATGCATCTAGAGTATTATGTTCATAAGAACAGAGTAACGCATTAAGAAAGATGACATGATGTAGAGGGATAAACTCAAGCAATATGATATAAACCCCATCTTTTTATCCTCGATGGCAACAATACAATATGTGCCTTGCTGCCCCTGCTGTCACTGGGAAAGGACACCACAAGATTGAACCCAAAGCTAAGCACTTCTCCCATTGCAAGAAAGATCAATCTAGTAGGCCAAACCAAACTGATAATTCGAAGAGACTTGCAAAGATAACTCAATCATACATAAAAGAATCCAGAGGAGATTCAAATATTTCTCATAGATAAACTTCATCATAAACCCACAATTCATCGGATCTCGACAAACACTCTGCTAAAAGAGTTACATCAAATAGATCTCCACAAGAGAGGGGGAGAACATGGTATTGAGATCCAAAAAGAGAGAAGAAGCCATCTAGCTAATAACTATGGACCCGAAGGTCTGTGGTAAACTACTCACAACTCATCGGAAGGGCTATGGTGTTGATGTAGAAGCCCTCCGTGGTTGATTCCCCCTCTGGCGAAGCGCCGGCGAAGGCTCCAAGATGGGATCTCGCGGATACAGAAGGTTACAGCGGTGGAAATTGTTTTTCGTTGGCTTTCTGGATGTTTTCGGGGTACATGGGTATATATATGAGGAAGAAGTATGTCGGTGGCCGCCCGAGGGGCCCACGAGACAGGGGGCGCGCCCTGTAGGGGTGGGCGCGCCCTCCACCCTCGTGGCCGCCTCGGCTGCTTCTTGACTTGCACTCCAAGTCCTCTGGATCACGTTTGTTCCAAAAATCACGCTCCCGAAGGTTTCATTTCGTTTGGACTCCATTTGATATTCCTTTTCTTCGAAATACTGAAATAGGCCAAAAAACAACAATACGGGCTGGGCCTCCGGTTAGTAGGTTAGTCCGAAAAATGGTATAAATGTGTAAAATAAAGCCCATAAACATTCAAAAGGGGTAATATAATAGCATGGAACAATAAAAAAAATTATAGATAAGTTGGAGACGTATCAAGCATCCCCAAGCTTAATTCCTGCTCGTCCTCGAGTAGGTAAATGATAAAAACATAATTTTTGATGTGGAATGCTACCTAGCATAATCCTCAATGTAATTTCCTTTATTGTGGCATGAATGTTCAGATCCAAATGATTCAAAATAAAAGTTCATATTGACATAAGAAATAGTAATACTTCAAGCATACTAATCAAAGCAATCATGTCTTCTCAAAATAACATGGCTAAAGAAAGTTCATCCCTACAAAATCATATAGTTAGGCTATGCTTCATTTTCGTCACACAAAAATGTTCCCAAATTCTACACCCCCGATGACAAGCCAAGCAATTGTTTCATACTTAAATAATCTCAAACTTTTTCAACTTCACGCAATACATGAGCGTGAGCCATGGATATAGCACTATGGGTGGAATAGAATATGATGATGGGGATTGTGTGGAGAAGACAAAAAAGGAGAAAGTCTCACATTGACGAGCATAATCAACGGGCTATAGAGATGCCCATCAATTGATGTCAACATGAGGAGTAGGGATTGCCATGCAATGGATGCGCTAGAGCTATAAATGTATGAAAGCTCAACAAAAGAAAACTAGTGGGTGTGCATCCAACTTGCTTGCTCACGAAGACCTAGGGCATTTGAGGAAGCCCATCGTAGGAATATAGAAGCCAAGTTCCATAATGAAAAATTCCCACTAGTATATGAAAGTGACAACATATGAGACTCACTATATGAACAACATGGTGCTACTTTGAAGCACAATATGAAAGTGACAACATATGAGACTCGCTATATGAAGAACATGGTGCTACTTTGAAGCACAAGTGTGGAAAAAGAGATAGTAACATTGCCCCCTTTTTTATTTATTTTCTTTTTTTGGGCCTTTTTTTTTCTTTTGGCCTTTCCTTTTTTTTTCTTTGGCCTTTCTTTTTTTCTTTTTGGCCTTTCTTTTTTTCTT
Source organism: Triticum dicoccoides (assembly GCF_002162155.2). NCBI lineage: Eukaryota > Viridiplantae > Streptophyta > Magnoliopsida > Poales > Poaceae > Triticum > Triticum dicoccoides. The sequence goes on from NC_041383.1 coordinate 178,314,073, forward strand.
GGGAACAATGCTCTAATAATGATGATCATCACACTTTTATTGATTTACAACACATGAATTATAACTCAAAACTAGAATAAGATATGACTCTATATGAATGCCTCCGGCGGTGTACCGGGATGGGCAATGAATCAAGAGTAACATGTATGAAAAATTATGCAAAGTGGCCTTGCCACAAATACGATGTTAACTACATGATCATGCAATGGCAATATGACAATAGTGATGCGTGTCATGATGGTAAATGGAATGGTGGAAAGTTGCATGGCAATATATCTCGGAATGGCTATGGAAATGCCATAATAGGTAGGTATGGTGGCTGTTTTGAGGAAGATATAAGGAGGTTTATGTGTGATAGAGCGTATCATATCACGGGGTTTGGATGCACCGGCGAAGTTTGCACCAACTCTCAAGGTGAGAAAGGGCAATGCACGGTACTGAAGAGGCTAGCAATGATGGAAAGGTAAAAGTGTGTATAATCCATGGACTCAACATTAGTCAAAAGAACTCATATACTTATTGCAAAAATCTAGAAGTCGTCAAAAACCGAGCACTATGCACATGCTCCTAGAGGGATAGATTGGTAGGAAAAGACCATCGCTCGTCCCCGACCGCCACTCATAAGGATGCACAATCCAAGGACACTTCATGTTTCAAATTTGTTACACAACTTTAACCATACGTGCATGCTACGGGACTTGCTAACTTCAAAACAAGCATTCTTTAAATTCATAATCACCCAACTAGCATGACTTTAATATCACTACCTCCATATCTCAACACAATTATCAAGTATCAAATTGATCATAGCATCCAATTCACTGCCTATGATAGTTTTTATTATACCCAACTTGGATGCCTACCATTCTAGGACCAATTTTATAACCATAGCAAATACCATGCTGTTCTAAAAGACTCTAAAAATAATATAAGTGAAGCATGAGAGACTAGCAATTTCTACAAAATTAAGCCACCGTCGTGCTCTAAAAGATATAAGTGAAGTACTAGAGCAAAAACTATCTAGCTCAAAAGATATAAGTGAAGCACATAGAGTATTCTAATAAATTCCAATCAAGTGGGCTTCTCCCAAAAGGTGTGTACAGCAAGGATGATTGTGGTAAACTTAAAAGCAAATACTAATATCATTACACGGTGCTCCAAGCAAAACACATATCATGTGGCGAATAAAAATATAGCTCCAAGTAAAGTTACCAATGAACGAAGATGAAAGAGGGGATGCCTTCCGGGGGCATCCCCAAGCTTAGGCTTTTGGCTATTCTTGAATATATTGGGGTGCCATGGGAATCCCCAAGCTTAGGCTCTTTCACTCCTTATTCCATAGTCCATCAAATCTTTACCCAAAACTTGAAAACTTCACAACACAAAACTCAACAGGAAATCTCATAAGCTCCGTTAGTGAAAGAAAGCAAAACCACCACATAAGGTACTGTAATGAACTCATTCTTTATTTATTTTGGTGTTAAACCTACTGTATTCCAAGTTCTCTATGGTTCATACCACTTAATACTATCCATAGATGCATCAAAATAAGCAAACAACACACGAAAAACAGAATCTGTCAAAAACAGAATAGTCTGTAGCAATCTGTAACCTACGAGTACTTATGGAACTTTAAAAATCCTACCAAAATAGGAAGTCCGGGTAAATTTGTCTGTTGATCAGAAGCAACATAAATCAACGCAAAATCACGTTTCTGTGATTTAACAAAACTAATTTCGTCCGCGCAAAGTTTCTGTTTTTTAGCAGAATCAAATTAACTATCACCATAGGTTATCCTATAGGTTCTACTTGGAACAAACACTAATTAAGACATAAAAACACATCTAAACAGAAGGTAGATGCAAAATTTATTAATTAACAGAAACAAAAACAAAAAACACAAATAAAATTGGGTTGTCTCCCAACTAGCGCTATCGTTTAACACCCCTAGCTAGGCATAAAAGCGAGGATAAATCTAAGCAGTGTCATCTTTGATTTTCAGTTTTTTAGCGGAGTCATGCTCGAATCCAGGAGGTTCTTTATGTTTCCCTTCTTACTCGGAAATTTTTAGATCTAAAGAATCCAACCACTTATTGCAAAGAGTAATCAACATATTCATTCGGTGAAGATTTCCGCTAACACTTTTAAGAGGCTCAAGAGACTTTTGTAATACTTTTATTACTTCGCAAATCTTTCCAAACACATGTGTTTCTTCTTGGGTAGGATGTGGTCCTCCCTTTTGAGGTAGTGTTCCCACTATTCCCTCTATAATTTCATGCGCAATACTAGGATCAATTTCAATAAAATTTCCCTTGGCAATGCAGTCCAAGAGTTGTCTATGCGTCATATTTAGCCCACCATAAAAATTGCGAAGAAGGATTCTAAAATTCACCTCTAGGGTGCAATTGCGATAAGATTCCATCATCCTATACCAAGCATCTTTTAAGTTTTCTCCTTGCCTTTGCTTGAAGTGAAGAACTTCAAACTCGGGAGACATAGGAGCGGATAAGGAACTAGCCATTATGACAAGGTAAACGATCTCACACACGAGAAAACAGAAAAAGGCCAGCGAAAAGAGAGGAGAAGATTGGGAAAGAGAGGGCAAATAAAACGGCAAGGGTGAAGTGGGGGAGAGGAAAACGAGAGGCAAATGGCAAATAGTGTAAATGCGAGGGAGATGAGTTTGTGATGGGTACTTGGTATGTCTTGACTTGAGCGAAGACCTCCCCGGCAACGGCGCCAGAAATCCTTCTTGCTACGTCTTGAGCTTGCGTTGGTTTTCTTTGAAGAGGAAAGGGTGATGCAGCAATAGTAGCATAAGTATTTCCCTCAGTTTTTGAGAACCAAGGTATCAATCCAGTAGGAGGCTCCTCAAAAGTCTCATGCACCTACACAAACAAACAAAGAACTTGCAACCAACGCAATAAAGGGGTTGTCAATCCCTTCACGGCCACTTGCGAAAGTGAGATGTAATAGAGATAGTATGATAAGATAAATATATTTTTGGTATTTTATAATATAGATGCAAAAAGTAAAGATGCAAATAAAAGTAGATTGGAAGCAAATATGATAAGAGATAGATCTGGGGGCCATAGGTTTCACTAGAGGCTTCTCTATAGCATAAGTATTACGGTGGGTGAACAAATTACTGTCCAGTAATTGATAGAAAAGCGAATAATTATGAGATTATCTAGGCATGATCATGTATATAGGCATCACGTCCGTGACAAGTAGACCGACTCCTGCCTGCATCTACTACTATTACCCCACACATCGACCGACTCCTGCCTGCATCTAGAGTATTAAGTTCATAAGAACAGAGTAAGCATTAAGCAAGATGACATAATGTAGAGGGATAAACTCAAGCAATATGATATAAACCCCATCTTTTTATCCTCGATGGCAACAATACAATACGTGCCTTGCAACCCTTTCTGTCACTGGGTAAGGACACCGCAAGATTGAACCCAAAGCTAAGCACTTCTCCGATGTCAAGAAAGATCAATCTAGTAGGCCAAACCAAACTGATAATTCGAAGAGACTTGCAAAGATAACTCAATCATACATAAAAGAATTCAGAGGAGATTCAAATATTTCTCATAGATAAACTTTATCATAAACCCACAATTCACCGGATCTCGACAAACACACCGCAAAAAGAGTTTACATCGAATAGATCTTCACAAGAGAGGGGGAGAACATTGTATTGAGATCCAAAAAGAGAGAAGAAGCCATCTAGCTAATAACTATGGACCCGAAGGTCTATGGTAAACTACTCACAACTCATCAGAGGGGCTATGGTGTTGATGTAGAAGCCCTCTGTGGTCGATTCCCCCTCCGGCAGAGCACCGGCGAAGGCTCCAAGATGGGATCTCGCGGATACAGAAGGTTACGGTGGTGGAAATTGTGTTTCGTTGGCTCCCTGGATGTTTTCGGTGTACGTAGGCTTATATAGGAGGAAGAAGTACGTCGGTGGCCGCCCGAGGGGCCCACGAGATAGGGGGCGCGCCCTATACCGGGGGGCGCCCTACCCTCTCGTGGCCGCCTCGGCTGCTTCTTGACTTGCACTCCAAGTCCTCTGGATCACGTACGTTCCAAAAATCACGCTCCCGAAGGTTTCATTCCGTTTGGACTCCGTTTGATATTCCTTTTCTTCGAAATACTGAAATAGGCAAAAAAACAATACGGGCTGGGCCTCCGGTTAGTAGGTTAGTCCCAAAAATGATATAAATGTGTAAAATAAAACCCATAAACATCCAAAAGGGGTAATATAATAGCATGGAACAATCAAAAATTATAGATACATTGGAGACGTATCAAGCATCCCCAAGCTTAATTCCTGCTCGTCCTCGAGTAGGTAAATGATAAAAAAATTGATGTGGAATGCTACCTAGCATACTTCTCAATGTAATTTTATTTATTATGGCATGAATGTTCAGATCCAAATGATACAAAATAAAAGTTTATATTGACATGAAAATGGTGATACTTCAAGCATACTAATCAAAGTAATCACGTCTTCTCAAAATAACATGGCCAAATAAAGTTATCCCTACAAAATGATATAGTCTGGTTGTTGCTCTATCTTCATCACACAAAGTATTTAATCATGCACAACCCATGACAAGCCAAGCAATTGTTTCATACTTTAATAATCTCAAACTTATTCAAGTTTCACGCAATACATGAGCGTGAGCCATGGACATAGCACTGTATGTGGAGTAGAATGGTGGTTGTGGAGAAGACAAAAAGGAGAAGATAGTCTCACATCAACTAGGCGTATCAAGGGCTATCGAGATGCCCATTAATAGATATCAATGTGAGTGCAGTAGGGATTGCCATGCAACGGATGCACTAGAGCTATAAATATATGAAAGCTCAACAAAAGAAACTAAGTGGGTGTGCATCCAACTCGCTTGCTCACGAAGACCTAGGGCATTTTGAGGAAGCCCATCATTGGAATATACAAGCCAAGTTCTATAATGAAAAATTCCCACTAGTATATGAAAGTGACAACATATGAGACTCTCTAACATGAAGATCATGGTGCTACTTTGAAGCACAAGTGTGGAAAAAGAGATAGTAGCATTGTCCCTTCTCTCTTTTTCTCTCATTTTATTTTTTTCCTTTTCCTTTTTTTCTTTTCTCTCTTTTTTTCTTTGGCCTTTCTTTTTTTTGGCCTTCTTTTTTTCTTTTTTTTTCTTTTTGTAAAGTCCGAAGTCTCATCCCGACTTGTGGGGGAATCATAGTCTTCATCATCCTTTCCTCACTAGGACAATGCTCTAATAATGAAGATCATCACACTTTTATGGATTTACAACTCAAGAATTACAACTCAAAGCTAGAACAAGATATGACTCTATATGAATGCCTCCAGCGGTGTACCAGGATATGCAATGAATCAAGAGCAACATGTATGAAAATTATGAAGGTGGCCTTGCCACAAATACAATGTCAACTACATGATCATGCAAAGAGCAATATGACAAAAGTAATGCGTGTCATGTGAACGGAACGGTGGAAAGTTGCATGGCAATATATCTTGGAATGGCTATGGAAATACCATTATAGGTAGGTATGGTGGCTGTTTTGAGGAAGGTAATGGTGGGTGTATGGTACCGGTGAAAGTTGCGCGGCTCAAGAGAGGCTAGCAATGGTGGAAGGGTGAGGGTGCGTATAATCCATGGACTCAACATTAGTCAAAAGAACTCATATACTTATTGCAAAAATCTAGAAGTCATAAAAAACAAAAGTACTACACGCATGCTCCTAGGGGGATAGATTGGTAGGAAAAGACCATCGCTCGTCCCCGACCGCCACTCATAAGGAAGACACTCAATAAATAAAATTGTGCTCCAACTTCATCACAAAGTGGTTCACCATACGTGCATTCTACGGGAATCACAAACCTCAACACAAGTATTTTTCATAATCACCTCAACTAGCATGACTTTAATATCACTACCTCCATATCTCAAAACAATTATCAAGCATCAAATTGATCATAGCATCCAATTCACTTTCTATGATAGTTTTTATTATACCCAACTTGGATGCTCATCATTCTAGGACCAAATTTGTAACCATAGAAAATACCATGCTGTTCTAAAAGACTCTCAAAATAATATAAGTGAAGCATGAGAGACTAGCAATTTCTTCAAAATTAATCCACCGTCGTGCTCTAAAAGATATAAGTGAAGTACTAGAGCAAAAACTACCAAGCTCAAAAGATATAAGTGAAGCACATAGAGTATTCTAGCAAATTCTAATCAAGTAGGCTTCTCCCAAAAGTTGTGTATAGCAAGGATGATTGTGGTAAACTAAAAAGCAATGACTAATATAATACATGACGCTCCAAGCAAAACACAATAAAAATATAGCTCCAAGTAAAGTTACCAATGAACGAAGACGAAAGAGGGGATGCCTTCCCGGGGCATCCCCAAGCTTAGGATTTTGGCTATCCTTGAATATCTTAGGGTTCCATGGGCATCCCCAAGCTTAGCCTCTTGCCACTCCTTATTCCATAGTCCATAAAAGCTTTACACAAAACTTGAAAACTTCACAACACAAAACTCAATAGGAAATCTTATAAGCTCCGTTAGTGAAAGAAAACAAAACCACCACATAAGGTACTGCAATGAAATCATTCTTTATTTATTTTGGTGTTAAACCTACTGTATTCCAACTTCTCTATGGTTTATAAACTATTTTACTAGCCATGGATGAATCAAAATAAGCAAACAACACACGAAAAACAGAATCTGTCAAAAACAGAAAAGTCTGTAGCAATCTGTAACTAAAGCAAACTTATGGAACTCGAAAAATCCTACCAAAATAGGAAGTCCTGGAAAATTTGTCTATTTATCAGCAGCAAAAATAATCAACGCAAAATCACGTTCCTGTGATTTAACCAAACTAAATTCGTGCGTGCAAAGTTTCTGTTTTTCAGCAGAATCAAATCAACTATCATCATAGGTTATCCTATAGGTTCTACTTGGCACAAAAACTAATTAAAAGATAAAAACACATCTAAACAGAAGGTAGATGCAAGATTTATTACTAAACAGGAACAAAAACTAAAAACACAAAGAAAATTGGGTTGCCTCCCAACTAGCGCTATCGTTTAACGCCCCTAGCTAGGCATAAAAGCGAAGATAGATCTAAGTAGTGTCATCTTTGGCACTAAGTTCATAAGTAGCTCGCATGATAGATTCATAAGGTAATTTGACTTTCTTTCTTGGAGAGTGCTCCATGCCTTTCTTTAATGGAAATTGGAATCTAATATTCTCTTCCTTCATATCAATAATCGCGCCAATCGTTCCAAGGAAAGGTCTATCAAGAATAATAGGGCAAGAAAGATTGCAATCTATATCAAGAACGATAAAATCTACGGGCACCAAATTTCTATTTTCAACAATGAGAACATCATTGATCCTTCCCATTGGCTTTTTAATGGTGGAATCCGCAAGGTGCAAATTTAAAAAGCAATCATCAAGATCATGGAAACCTAGAATATCACATAAAGTTTTCGGAATCGTGGAAACACTAGCACCCAAATCACACAAAGCAAAACACTCATGATCTTTAATTCTAATCTTTATAGTAGGTTCCCACTCATCATTAAGTTTTCTAGGTATAGAAACTTCCAAATTAAGTTTTTCATCATAAGATTGTATCAAGGCATCAACGATATGTCTGGTAAAAGCTTTATTTTGACTATAAGCATGAGGAGAATTAACAACGGATTGCAACAAGGAAATACAACCTTCTAAAGAACAATTATCATAATCAAATTCCTTGAAATCCGAGATAGTGGGTTCAATGCTATTTAAAGTCATGACCTCTCCAATCCCACTTTTACCAAATTTAGCATCAAGATCTAAAAACTCTGAATTCTTGGGACGCCTTCTAGGTAAAGTTGACTCATCTTCAGTCCCAAAATTATCAAGATTCATATTTCAAAACAAAGATCTAATAGGAGATGCATCAATAACTTTAAGATCTTCATCATTATTTTCATGGAAACTAGAAGAACACGCCTTTATAAAGCAATCTTTCTTAGCACGCAATCTAGCGGTTCTTTCCTTGCACCCGTCAATGGAAATTCTCATTGCTTAGAGAGACTCATTGATATCATGCTTAGGAGGATAAGATCTAAGTTTAAGAGAATCAACATCAAACGAAAGTCTATCAACGTTCCTAGCCAAATCATCAACTTTGAGCAATTTTTCTTCAAGCAAAGCATTAAAATTCTTTTGAGAGATCATAAATTCTTTCACACTATTCTCAAAATCAGAGGGCCTCTTATTAAAATTACCATAAGAATTATTGTAGGAATTTCCATACTTATTAGAGGAATTACTAGGGAACGGTCTAGCATTAAAGTTTCCTCTATAAGCATTGTTTCCAAAACTATTCCTACCAACAAAATTCACATCCATAGATTCATTATTATTCTCAATCAAAGTAGACAAAGTCATATCATTGGGATCAAGAGGAGTATTTTTAGTAGCAAATAATTTCATAAGTTCATCCATCTTTCCACTCAAAACATTGATTTCTTCTATAGCATGCACTTTTTTACTAGAAGATCTTTTGGTGTGCCATTGAGAATAATTAGCCATAATTTTATCAAGAAGTTTTGTAGCATCTCCTAACGTGATTTCCATAAACGTGCCTCCCGCGGCCGAATCTAAGAGATTTCTAGAAGCAAAGTTCAAACCGGCATAAAAATTTTGTATGATCATCCATAAATTCAAACCATGAGTAGGGCAATTGCGAATCATCAATTTCATTCTTTCCCAAAATTGGGCAACATGCTCATGATCAAGTTGTTTAAAATCCATAGTATCGTTCTAAGAGTGATAATCTTAGCGGGAGGAAAATACTTAGAGATAAAAGCATCTTTGCACTTGTTCCAAGAATCAATACTATTTTTAGGCAAAGACGAAAACCAAACTTTAGCACGATCTCTAAGTGAAAACAGAAATAACTTCAATTTAACAATATTGTTATCCGTATCTTTCTTCTTTTGCATATCACACAAATCCACAAAGTTGTTTAGATGAGTAGCGGCATCTTCACTAGGAAGGCCGATGAATTGATCTTTCATAACAAGATTCAGCAAAGCAGTATTGATTTCACAAGACTCAACATCATTAAGAGGAGCAATCGGAGTACTAAGGAAATCATTATTATTGGCATTCGAGAAATCACACAATTTGGTATTATCTTGCGCCATGGCAACAAGTAATCCAACACACAAGCAAATAGAAAAAGGCAAGCGAAAAAGACCGGAGGAGATTGGGAAAGAGAGGGCGAGTAAAACGGTAAGGGTGAAGTGGGGGAGAGGAAAATGAGAGGCAAATGGCAAATAATGTAAATGCGAGGCAGCTGAGTTTGTGATGGGTACTTGGTATGTCTTGACTTGAGCGAAGACCTCCCCGGCAACGGCGCCAGAAATCCTTCTTGCTACGTCTTAAGGTTGCGTTGGTTTTCCTTGAAGAGGAAAGGGTGATGCAGTAATAGTAGCGTAAGTATTTCCCTCAGTTTTTGAGAACCAAGATATCAATCCAGTAGGAGGCTCCTCAAAAGTCCCACGCACCTACACAAACAAATAAAGAACTCACAACCAATGCAATAAAGGGGTTGTCAATCCCTTCACGGCCACTTCCGAAAGTGATATCTAATAGAGATAGTATGATAAGATAAATATATTTTTGGTATTATAATATAGATGCAAAATGTAAAGATGCAAATAAAAGTAGATTGGAAGCAAATATGATAAGAGATAAATCCGGGGGCCATAGGTTTCACCAGAGGCTTCTCTCAAGATAGCATAAGTATTACGGTGGGTGAACAAATTACTGTCGAGCAATTGATAGAAAAGTGAATAATTATGAGATTATCTAGGCATGATCATGTATATAGGCATCACGTCCGTGACAGGTAGACCGACTCCTGCCTGCATCTACTACTATTACTCCACACATCGACCGCTCCTGCCTGCATCTAGAGTATTAAGTTCATAAGAACAGAGTAACGCATTAAGCAAGATGACATGATGTAGAGGGATAAACTCATGCAATATGATATAAACCCCATCTTTTTATCCTCGATGGAAACAATACAATACGTGCCTTGCAACCCTTTCTGTCACTGGGTAAGGACACCGCCAGATTGAACCCAAAGCTAAGCACTTCTCTGATGGCAAGAAAGATCAATCTAGTAGGCCAAACCAAACTGATAATTCGAAGAGACTTGCAAAGATAACTCAATCATACATAAAAGAATTCAGAGGAGATTCAAATATTTCTCATAGATAAACTTGATCATAAACCCACAATTCATCGGATCTCGACAAACACACCGCAACAAGAGTTTACATCGAATAGGTCTCCACAAGAGAGGGGGAGAACATGGTATTGAGATCCAAAAAGAGAGAAGAAGCCATCTAGCTAATAACTATGGACCCGAAGGTCTGTGGTAAACTACTCACAACTCATCGGAGGGGCTATGGTGTTGATGTAGAAGCCCTCCGTGGTCGATTCCCCCTCCGGCAGAGAGCCGACGAAGGCTCCAAGATGGGATCTCGCGGATACAGAAGGTTTCGGTGGTGGAAATTGTGTTTCGTTGGCTCCCTGGATGTTTTCGGGGTACGTAGGCTTATATAGGAGGAAGAAGTACGTTGGTGGCCGCCCGAGGGGCCCACGAGACAGGGGGCGTGCCCTACCCTCTCGTGGCCACCTCGGTTGCTTCTTGACTTGCACTCCAAGTCCTCTGGATCACGTTCGTTCCAAAATCACGCTCCTGAAGGTTTCATTCTGTTTGGACTCCATTTGATATTCCTTTTCTTCGAAATACTGAAATAGGCAAAAAAAACAGCAATACGGGCTGGGCCTCCGATTAGTAGGTTAGTCCCAAAAATGATATAAATGTGTAAAATAAAGCCCATAAACATCCAAAAGGGGTAATATAAAGGATGGAACAATAAAAAATTATAGATACGTTGGAGACGTATTAGTGGCTTCTCTCAAGATAGCATAAGTATTACGGTGGGTGAACAAATTACTATCGAGCAACTGATAGAAAAGCGAATAATTATGAGATTATCTAGGCAAGATCATGTATATAGGCATCACGTCCGTGACAAGTAGACCGACTCCTGCCTGCATCTACTACTATTACTCCACACATCGACCGCTATCCAGCATGCATCTAGAGTATTAAGTTCATAAGAACAGAGTAACGCATTAAGAAAGATGACATGATGTAGAGGGATAAACTCAAGCAATATGATATAATCCCATCTTTTTATCCTCGATGGCAACAATACAATATGTGCCTTGCTGCCCCTGCTGTCACTAGGAAAGGACACCGCAAGATTGAACCCAAAGCTAAGCACTTCTCCCATTGCAAGAAAGATCAATCTAGTAGGCCAAACCAAACTGATAATTCGAAGAGACTTGCAAAGATAACTCAATCATACATAAAAGAATTCAGAGGAGATTCAAATGTTTCTCATAGATAAACTTGATCATAAACCCACAATTCATCGGATCTCGACAAAAACACCGAAAAAAGAGTTACATCGAATAGATCTCCACAAGAGAGGGGGAGAACATGGTATTGAGATCCAAAAAGAGACAAGAAGCCATCTAGCTAATTACTATGGACCCGAAGGTCTGTGGTAAACTACTCAGAACTCATCGAAAGGGCTATGGTGTTGATGTAGAAGCCCTCTATGGTCGATCCCCCCCCCCCCGGCGGAGCGTCGGCGAAGGCTCCAAGATGGGATCTCGCGGATACAGAAGGTTACGGCGGTGGAAATTGTTTTTCGTTGGCTCCCTGGATGTTTTCGGGGTACATGGGTATATATAGGAGGAAGTAGTACGTCGGTGGCCGCCCGAGGGGCCCACGAGACAGGGGGCGCCCTGTAGGGGTGGGCGCGCCCTCCACCCTCGTGGCCGCCTCGGCTGCTTCTTGACTTGCACTCCAAGTCCTCTGGATCATGTTCGTTCCAAAAATCACGCTCCCGAAGGTTTCATTCCATTTGGACTCCGTTTGATATTCATTTTCTTCGAAATACTAAAATAGGCAAAAAAAACAGCAATACGGGCTGGGCCTCCGGTTAGTAGGTTAGTCCCAAAAATGATATAAATGTGTAAAATAAAGCCTATAAACATTCAAAAGGGGTAATATAATAGCATGGAACAATCAAAAATTATAGATATGTTGGAGACGTATCAGTCTGCTGAGCACAAGGCTGATGACTACGAGACGCGACAATATTGTTTTATTTGTAACAAGACCAATCACCCGATGACTATGCGCTGGTGCCCTGCTCTCAAACTGCCGAAGCCGGTGGCTATGCTTTGTAGTTATGGAACTGAAAATATAATTTTTTCAGATGCCCAACAATGTTTGTAGGGAGGACCTCTCACCGCAGGAATCACTGACAGCTTTGGTATCGATTTCTAATGGTACACTTTCTGTTGGCATTGTCGAGGCATAGGTGGCCAAGATTGCTCAGTTTTAGCAATAGTGGGCTTGGGAGGCTGTACTGCATGGTGAGGATCACTAGTAGAAAAAGGGTCTAATGTGCAGCTCATTAGTCCCGGTTTGAAATTGAGCCGACACTAATGTGACCATTAGTGCCGGTTCCAACGGTAGGCGGGCTGCTCTCAGTAGTACCGGTTCGTGGTGAACCTTTAGCACCGGTTCGTGCCACGAACCGGTACTAAAGAGAGTGGTGGCAGGATGTTGTCAGACTGGGGCTCGTCCACCACCTTTAGTACCGGTTCGCGCCACGAACCGGTACTACAGGTCATCCTACATATAAACCCTTTGTCTAGCTTGCTTTGTTCTCCTCCTTTCCCCTCTCCTCTCTGTTCTGACTCTCTTTCCCTCGAGCTCATCACACATTTTGCCCAAATTTTGTCAAGATTTGAAGGCCCCCATCCATTCAAGTGATCACAAAGGTTAGCAACTTTGTCCTTTCATCTCTCATTGCTAGATTAGCTCTTGCAATGCTTTATATAGTGATTAATTTGTGGGTTTTAGTAATTTGGGAGGAATTATATGTGGTAGTTCATTTGATTTATATGCAATCTGAGCTTAAAATAACTCTTAGTTTGCATATGTAGGTGTGGTTTACTTAGTGCCTTCCCGTCTCCGTCGTAACCACCGTCGATCGTCTGCACCGACCCGTCGCCGGCACCGCCTTGTTGTGAGCCTCTTGTTCTTATCTTTTTATATAAAATAATCATGTTTGTGTGATTTATATATATAGTTAGTTGTATAATTATCTTACCTATACGTTGTTTGTTATACATAGTGCCATGGTTTTGATATCCGTCCCCGTCGGCCCTCGTCCGTGTTATGATTCGGATGTGGTATATTCTCTTTTAAAACTATTTGTTGCATTTTGTGTTTATGACAAATTATGCCCATCAAGTTGACATAGATATTTTTATCTAGGAGGTATGTGAACCGGAAATTCCAACCGACCCTATTGTCGAGAGATTAAATTTATTTGAAAGAGAAAATGACTATTTGAAAGAAAAATTGAAAAGAATTGAGGGGGAGAAGATGGAATTGGAGTTGCATGTTGTCGATGCCGTTGATGATCGCAAGATCAACATGAGAAAATGCGGTTGAAGATTAGAAAGATTAGAAAATATGCCATTGATAGTGAGGCTTGGTATCATTATGTTGTTGGATCAATTGTTACCTTAGTTGCGATCTTGATCGCATTTGTTGTTGCATCTAAATGCTTTAGCTAGAGAGTTATTTGTATGTTGCATTTAAGTGTTGTATGAACTTTATGCATGAATTTGTATTAATTTGGTCTATTTGGTGGTGTGTAATGAAGATGCGCTGGCAATGGATGTACGATGACCGATGCGCTCCCAGTTCGTTGATGGCGTGCATACTTTTCTGATTGCGGCTCAGGCAAACAAGCGGGCGGATGGTTTTATGCCTTGTCCATGTGCTGGGTGTAAGAATGATTACAATTACTCTAACTCAAGAACCATTCACGTCCACCTGTTTGAGTTTGGTTTCATGCCCCACTATAATGTTTGGACCAAGCACGGAGAAAGAGGGGTTATGATGGAAGACAATGAAGAAGAAGAGGAAGACGATGGCTATCCTAGCCATGGGTTCTCTGAATACAATGATACAACAATGGGGGAAGAAGCTGAGCCGGCAATGCAAGAAGAAGCTGAGCCGGCAATGCGGGAAGAAGCTGAAGAAGAGGCGTCAAATGAGCCCGCTGATGATCTAGGTCGGGCCATTGCCGATGCAAAGAGAAACCGCGCAAGTGAAAAGGAGAAGAAGAAGTTGCAACGCATGTTAGAGGATCACAAGAAATTGTTGTACCCGAATTGCGAAGCTGACAAGAAAAAGCTGGGCACCACACTGGAATTGCTGCAATGGAAGGCAGAGAATGGTGTATCTGACAAGGGATTTGCAAAGTTGCTGGTAATGATAAATAATATGCTTCCAAAGGACAACGAATTGCCCGAGAGTACGTATGAAGCAAAGAAGGTTGTCTGCCATCTACGGTTAGAGGTGCAGAAGATACATGCATGCCCTAATGATTGCATCCTCTACCACGGTGAGAGCGAGGATTTGAACGCGTACCCGATATGCGGTGCATTGCGCTATAAGATCAACCGCAATGACCCTGGTGATGTCGAGGGCGAGTGCCCCAAGAAGAAGATTCCTACCAAGGTGATGTGGTATGCTCCTATAATACCACGGTTGAAACGTTTGTTCCAAAACAAAGAGCATGCCAAGGCGGTGCGATGGCACGGAGAAGACCGTAAGAAATACGGAAAGTTGAGAGTACCCGTTGACGGGTTGCAGTGGAGAAAAATCGAGAGAAAGTACAGGGAGGAGTTTGCAGGTGACCCAAGGAACGTATGGTTTAGTCTAAGCATAGATGGCATTAATCTTTTTGGGGAGCAGAGCAGCAACCATAGCACCTGGCCTGTGACTCTATGTTTGTATAACCTTCCTCCATGGTTGTGCATGAAGCGGAAGTTCATTATGATGCCAGTGCTCATCCAAGGCCCTAAGCAACCCGGCAACTACATTGATGTGTACCTAAGGCCATTAGTTGAAGAACTATTATAGCTGTGGAATGGAAAAGGTGTACGTGTGTGGGATGAGCACAGACATGAAGAATTTGACCTAAAGGTGTTGCTGTTCATGACCATCAATGATTGGCCTGCTCTCAGTAACCTTTCAAGATAGACAAACAAGGGATACCGCGGATGCACGCACTGTTTGGATGATACCGACAATATATATATGGATAGTTGTAGGAAATGTGTACCTGGAACATCATCGATTTCTTTCGAGCAGGCATCCCGTAAGAAAGAAAGGCAAGCATTTAAAAGGTGAGGCGGATCATCGGACTAAGCCTCGCCACCGTACTGGTGCTAATGTACATGATATGGTCAAGGATTTGAAGGTAATCTTTGGAAAGGGTCCTGGCAGACAACCTGTTCCGAAGGACGCTTACGGATGCGCACCCATGTGGAAGAAGAAATCTATATTTTGGGACCTGCCCTATTGGAAAGACCTAGAGGTCCGCTCTACAATCGACGTGATGCACGTGACGAAGAATCTTTGCGTGACCCTGCTTGGCTTATTGGGCGTGTATGGGAAGACAAAAGATACACTGGAGACACGGGAGGACCAGCAACGTATGCACGGAAAAGACGACATACATTAGGGTCATGCCAGCTATGCTCTTACCAAAGAAGAGAAGGAAATCTTCTTTGAATGCCTGCTTAGTATGAAGGTACCATCTGGCTTCTCGTCGAATATAAAGGGAATAATAAATATGGCAGAGAAAAATTTCCAGAACCTAAAGTCTCATGACTGCCACATGATTATGATGCAACTGCTTCTGGTTGCATTGAGGGGGCTTCTACCGGAAAACGTTCGATTAGCCATTGTGAAGCTATGTGCATTCCTCAATGCAATCTCTCAGAAGGTAATCGATCCAGAAATCATGCCAAGGTTACAGAATGATTTGGTGCAATGTCTTGTCAGTTTCGAGTTGGTGTTCCCACCATCCTTCTTCAACATCATGACGCACGTCCTAGTTCACCTATGCAAATAGATTAACATTTTGGGTCCTGTATTTCTACACAATATGTTCCCCTTTGAGAGGTTCATGGGAGTTTTGAATAAATATGTTCATAACCGTGCTAGGACAGAAGGAAGCATCTCGAAGGGCCATGAAAATGAGGAGGTCATTGAGTATTGTATTGACTTTATTCCTGACCTTAAGCCGATTGGTGTTCCTGAATCGCGGCATAAGGGCAGACTGGATGGAAAAGGCACGCTAGGAGGGGATCAAATAATATGTATGGACGGGCATTCTCTCACTGAAGCACACTATAAAGTTGTATAGAATTCCGCCTTGGTGGCTCTGTATATGGAGGAACACAAGAATTTTCTATGCTCCAAACACCCGGAGCAGTCTGACGACTGGATTACACGTGAACAAACGGGGACTTTCGCTGGTTGGTTGCAGACACGTGCCATGCATGACGGCGATATTGAAGATGACATGTACTTGTTGTCCCAGTTACCATCTTCGAATATAATGACTTTCAAAGGGTACGAGATAAATGGGAATATATTTTACACGATCGCCCAAGATAAGAAGAGCACCAACCAAAACAGTGGTGTCCGCTTTGATGCAACAACCAAGAGGGGAACAGAGACATATTATGGTTACATAGAGGACATATGGGAACTTAACTATGGACATGGTTTGAAGGTCCCTTTGTTTCGGTGCAAATGGGTCAATATGACACGAGGCGGGGTAACGGAAGACCTGCAGTACAGAATGACAACAGTAGATCTCAACAATCTTGCGTATGTAGACGAACCATTCGTCCTAGCCAATGATGTGGCGCAGGTTTTCTATGTGAAAGACATGTCTACCAGGCCGAGAAAAAGAAAAGATAAGGAAGCGAATGCATCTATGACGAGCCAAAGCACCACATAGTTCTTTCAGGGAAAAGAAACATCGTGTGAGTGGATGACAAGACAGACATGTCAGAAGATTATGAAAAGTTTGATGAAATTGCTCCATTTATAGTGAATATTGATCCAAGCATCCAGTTAAATGATGAAGATTGTACATGGTTACGGCGCAAAGGAACACACGCGAAGAAAAAGTTTCACACCCAAAGATCCCACTCTGGGATGTGATAGGCTTCACCGTCATCACTTTCTTCTCTAGTGACTTTCCGGACTTATATATCTGGAAAGTGCCGCTTCGAACAAACCAGAGGGAATCTTTGTAATAGTTAGGGTACTTATGTGTTTTGGTATTTGAAACGCGAAGAAATTTTATGTGCAAAAACTGGATGCACTTCGTCTACAAATTAGTTCGTCAAATAATTCAAATTTAAACTATTCAAATTTAAAACTACTGGCACTAACAGAAAATTTGTAATTCTTTGTACCTAAAGAAAAAATATTCAGAAAAAAATAAAGTAGAAAAGAAAAAAAAGAAAAAAAATTGAGACAAAACTAAATTAAAAAAGTTAGTTCGTCAAATAATTCAAATTTAAACTATTCAAATTTGAAAACTACTGGCACTAATAGAAAGTTTGTAATTTTTTGTACCTAAAGAAAAAATATTCAGAAATAAATAAATGAAAATAAATAAAGTAGAAAAGAAAAATAAACTAATTTTTTTAAGACAAAAACTAAATAAAAAAGCCCACCTACTGGCCGCAGCGGCCTGCATACGACTAGAAACCCAACCTATAGTTGGGCAAGGATGCAGGCCCGCAAGGCCCAATAGGCCCATAGGACAGAGAGGCAGAGTTAGGCCCAGAAGCCTGCTATAGAGAGGAGTTCAACAGAGCTACCACAACGGGGCTTTTAAACAGGTGCGGGCGCCCCTCGGCTAGCGAGGTGGGACTAAACTTGCCCGCACCGCACCTGCGCCAGCCATACCTTTAGTACCGGGTCGTGGCTCCAACCGGTACTAAAGGGGGGGCCTTTAGTACCGGTTGTAGCCACCACCTGGTACTAAAGGGGGTGCGCTTCCCGCCGCTTCGCCTAGCCAAAACAGACCTTTATTACCGGTTGGTGGCTCCAACCGGTACTAAAGGGGGGTTCTATATAAGAAACTGCTTCAAAAAAATCAGTTTCTCATCTCTCCCTCTGTTTCTTCTCCTCTGCCCCGTCGCCGCCGTCCCCGTCGCCATCCATCGCTGTCGCCGCCGCCCCCGTCATCGTCCGTCACCGTCCCCTCTGCCTCGTTGTCCCGTCGCCATCGCCGTCACCTCGACCTCGCCCGCACTGTGAGCCCCTCTCCCCGGCCCCTCTCCTCCCTCCAATCGAAGCCGCAGCGCCGCCGGCGCCGTAGGTGCACACGCGCACGCGCACGCGCGCGCGCACACACACACGATTCTGTTTTTTCTATTTTTTCTATTTTTATACAAATGCTTTAGATGAATTAATTAATTAGATTAGATTAATGTCAAATAGTATATAGAAATGTTAGAAATTTTAGAAATGTTAGTTTTAGCTAGATGAATTAGATTAATTTCAAATTGTTATAGAAATGTTAGAAATGTTATAGAAATGTTAGTTTTTAGTTTTTTATAATTTTAGTTATAGAAATTTAGAATTTGCATGTAAGATATCAGAATCCAATCATTTAAA
The DNA here is from genome assembly GCF_002162155.2 of Triticum dicoccoides. Taxonomy (NCBI): domain Eukaryota; kingdom Viridiplantae; phylum Streptophyta; class Magnoliopsida; order Poales; family Poaceae; genus Triticum; species Triticum dicoccoides. Next base: position 178,332,784 of record NC_041383.1, read on the forward strand.
AAATGTTACTTTTGCGGCGTATAGTATTTGTTCTCGATGATGCCCGGCCCGCATCCTCGCCGTCGGCCCATTCGCGACGACGTCCTGCTTTCAGAGGACCCATGTCCGGGACTGGGCTCCGCCGGGCTGGCACTGGGAGGTGCTACCTTCAGGGGCTCGTCGCTTGGTGAGGAACCCGGGTCCCGTCGTCGACCCTGAGCTCCTTTGGTGGCGGTCCCGTTGGCCACTTTCGGTGCGGAGGGAGGCGGCCCTACCGGAGGTGGTGCATCGCCATGTCAGGGAGGAGGATGAGCATGTCTATCGCTACATGGTTGCTATGGATGTCAGGTTCTCCAGTACCTGGCAGGGTCTTTGGGGAGATGACCGTAGCTATGATCCTGTGATGGTTCCTTCTCTTTGGGTGTCCACCGCCCACGCCTCAGGAACCGCAAGTGGCCTAGATTATTCTGTAGTATTCGATCTTTATTAGCTAGCTAGCTAGTGATGTATTCGATATATATTATTCGAGACGATGTATTCAAGATTATATATTATTCAAGACAATGCATATTATGTACTATGATTCAGGATTTCCTTATTGATTGCATGCATGCATTGTAATTTGAATACTAAATTGTTTTATATTTCTTTTGGATTAGTTAAATAAAAGCTATGGCGGACAATACCGGCAGAGAGGGAGAAGAGGCCCTGTTCGAGATCATACGCTCCCCTCGCGTGCCAGATGATCGAAATGAAGAAGATGACGGCTCCCAATATCTGAACAATACCAGGGAGGGTGATGATATGATATTTGATCGCGACGACCTAATTGATGAAGTCATGGACGTCGACTTTGATTATGATGGCGAAGAAAATGATTATGATGGCGAAGAAAATGTTGATCTTGAAATAACAGAGACCGGCGAGGTATATTTATATAAGCAGGCATCTGGTGATCATCACATGTTTTAAATGATTTGAAGATATATTAACAAATCGACCTTTCTTCTTTTAGCCCTCCGGATCGAGCAAATCTTCTACAAGCAGAGTGCGAGGCCCGGGCAAAAAGTTGAAGGAGGGCATAAAGTACAACATTGATGCCATCAAAACTAATGGTGAACCAATAGCGCCTAAGAACATTGCGAACAAGTTCGTTCATCAGTGCGGAGTTCTTGCGAAGGACCAACTCCCGATCTCCCTTCAAGAATGGAAAGAGCCATCAAAGCCCCGTCCAGATCTTACTTTTGTCGACGACAGAGCAAAAATTGTGCTTTGGGAAAATCTCATGGAACATTTCACCCTACCATATCATTTCATAGCTGCAGATGTGGAGAAAGTCAAGTACACTACTCTTAGGAAGATGGCAATTGCATTCAACAACCACAAGAAAACTGTATGGAATAACTATGTCAAAGGAGGAAAGAAGACTCCAGAATTCAAGGGAACACTGGAGAAGCAAAGAGAACACTGGGACGCTTTCGTGAAATTCAAGGAATCAGAATTATCTAAGGAACGGTCCCAAAAAACAAGGCCAATGCCACAAAAAAGAAGCAATTCCATAGGCTGGGGCCAGGTGGCTACGCAGTGGCAATGCCTAAGTGGGATAAGTATGAGCAAGAGATGCTGGCTGCACAGGTCACTCCAGTTACATTGAGCTGGCCCCCTAGGTGCAGAACTTGGTTCTATGCACATGGGGGGCGTTGGACCCGAAGACAGGCGAGGTTTCGAAGAAGGCATGTCTTAAAGGAGCCGATGTTAAGTTAGTTGAAGCAATATAAGAAGCTCGAAATGGGGTGTTCATGCCCAATAGAGAGAACGACGAGCTTACCCGCGCCCTGGGAAATCCTGAACACCCGGGAAGAACACGAGACAAAGGCGTTGTTCCGTGGTATGAGGGCTTTTCTGAGTGGGACGCCGACTACAGAAGTCGTGCGAGAAGGAAGATGGAGGAGGAGAAGAAGAAGCTGGAGGACGAGTAGAGGAAGTAGGAAGCAGAACACCTTCAAGACCTAGAATCAGCGCACGCGGACTTGGCACTCAAATTCCAGCAGCAGCAGCAGCAGATCGACTCACTTAGCTAGGAAAGGGGGTCTCAGTAGCGGCCGCAGCTAGCGGATGATCCATCATTGGATAACACCGTCCCATCCATGCCGAGAAGCAGCATGGGTTCCGCCCTGGGCGACGCACTGCTGGATAGATACCCTGTGGATGACATCATGGAGAACACTAACTGTGAGCTACACTTCAAAATAAAGAACATATCCGTGAAGGCGGTGGACGCCGTTGCTTATACAAATCCCTCGGGAGCAACCTACCATCGTAGAACGATTCCAGCCGGGTATGCTCGTGTCGTGGTTGATGAGGTGGTGGACCAATATTCGGGACTACAGCTTGACATTCCTGGAGGTGACGAGGAGCACACACTGGGAGAGGCCATACATCGTATCATCCTATGGAGAAAGGATTGCATCATCTTTCAAAGGCCACCGACACCGCGTCAGCTAGAGCTTGACATCCTAGGAGGTGACGAGGAGTAGACGACTCCCGCTCCTCCAAGTCCGGCACATCTTCAGGCCACTCCTCCTGCTTCAACTCAGCCAACGCGTGAGGCCACTCCTCCTCCTCCAAGTCCACCAATGCGTGCCACTCCTCCTCCAAGTCTGACACCGCGTCAGCCATCTCCGCTGCCTCAGCAACTGCAGAAGAGATCCGTCGCAACTATGGTGTGTAGTGCTACAGGTCGAGGTAGTACAGGAGGTACAGGCGGAGGCAAGCGATTTCAATATGGCCCAAGCCTCGCGCCTATTCCGCAGAGGCCTTACGACATGACCAAGGAGCAAAACGAAGCCATAGTGAAGGCCCAAGTGGACGCCCATTTTGGACCGAAACCTCCACCGCCGCCAAGGGAGAAAGTGCCTGAGGATAAGATTGACCACTTTATTCGTATGGCTAAAGCACCAGCTCCCAAGGCTATTGACTCAGACTATGAGCGCCAAATCAGGAAGGCACATCAAGCACGAAAGAGGAGTAGAGCTCAAGCTCGAGCCAAGCAGCTGGCCAAAAATGCAGGAAAACCGTTCCCCAGCTAGGAGAACAGGTGGCACAATCGATCCCCCCGCTTGGTGTACCAACACATGAGAGTACCGGCGCCGGTCAGTTGGTAATAACCGACGAGCATAGAAGGCAGGCTGAAATGCTCGGTATCACTATTGGACAACTCCTCGAGATTGAGCCCATGCCTCTGCTTAGAGAGGAGGACATAAAATGGAAATATGTTCGCGGCCAACCTTTGGTCAAGCCTGAGGAGGTCAAGAACCTACCAACGAGAATGTATGAACTGCATGATTGGTACATGAAAATTACCAAGAGTACCAATCGAGAGTCCCTCATGGTGAAAGTCAAGGAAGAGTATTACTTCCATAAGCTAGCTCTGATCGTTGAGTATTCAGAACTACTTCAGTTATTCAATCAAGACACACTCGACAAAGCTCTCTCAGTTGCTATTGTTTGTAAGTGATTTCTTTCTATAATTTAAGTCTCAAGCTAGCTGTAGTGCTCATTGATCGATCATTACCTGTAATTATCCTCACTATATTCTTTTCTGTGGTATTATGCAGGATGAAGATGTATGAAATGAAAAAAGCTGGACGCTATGGCACTGGGTTCATTGACCCAAATACCATTAATGAACAAACATGGAAATATCCATGGTATCAAGCAGATGTAGAGAAAAACATGCTAGAGTTCTTGAAGCGCCTCAATACCAATGAAGATATACTACTTCCTTACAACTTCCTGTGAGTCACACTGTCTTGTACTACAAATTCTGTTTTTACTTACTAGCAAGCTAGATGTTAATAATTATTACTACCAATGATGAGTGTTATGCACATGCCCGCTTAATTAAGACATGCAAACGTGTGTGCATGCAGTTACCATTGGATCTTGTTAATCATTAAAGTTGACAAAGGAACAGTTGAAGTACTGGACTCACTACTTAAAAAAAGTGACTACTCAATCGTGAAGGGGATAGTCGACAGGTAATTTCAATCATTATTAGCTATATGTCGGCCTCTTTAGTTCGTCATTTCCTGATATCAACTATTTAATAACTCGTTTATTCATTTTCTTTGCCGGCGGGCAGGGCTTGTGAAAAGTTCAGGAATTCAAAAGAGGTTATAGGCGAATGGAGAGAAAAGTTGTATTGGTTTCGACCCAAGGTATAATTAATTAAGTAGTACTAGCTAGCTACCATGCATCTCTTTAATTCTAGTTTCAATACCATTAACTATCATGCTTGATTAATTATTATCTGATTAAATTCTATTCTGGTAAAGGCCCTGAAGCAGGCAAAGGGGACTGATGTGTGTGCATACTATGTTTGCGAGAACATTCACATGATGGCGTCCGAAAGGACCAAAACTGATAGACAGCTATGGGTATGTTTGACAGAACAATATTCACAATTTTTACATCATTATCGATATCTAGTCACATAACTAATACACATGCATATTGATCTCCTTCTTAACAGTTCGAATCGGTGCGGGAGAAGCTCCTATCAGAGGAGCGCATACGAGCACTTCAAGAGGAAATGCGGGATTTTTGCTCGACCAGGTCATAGATCCCAAAGGGAAATTCTATTACGAGCTACCGCCCCAATGAACCACTCCCAATTGTCATCGTGCTCCGAAGGCACCAAGGCAAATGCCACTGGCTCTGAAGGCAACATGTAGGAAAAATTGTATATATATACATGTGTATGTGTGTGAATAATGGTGGTTGTGAGACATTCGATATATATATATATATATATATATATATATATATATATATATATATATATATATATATATATGTGTGTGTGTGTGTGTGTGTATATGATCGGTTCTACGAGAAATTCTATTTATATATATGCATAACGTGTACAATATGTAGTATCGTAAAATACCAGCAAACAAAAAAGAATTAAATGGAAAACATAAAATTAAAGGAAAAATAAATAATAAAACCAAAACCCCCAAAAAAATTAGTACCGGTTGCTGTTACCAACTGGTACTAAAGGTCTCCCTGCACCCGGCCCTGGCTCGTGCCACGTGATGGCCCTTTAGCGGCGGTTCGTGCAGAACTGGTACTAAAGGGGGGACCTTTAGTCCCCACCCTTTAGTGCCGGTTACAGAACCGACACTAAAGGCCCTTACGAACCGGTGCTATAGCCCGGTTCTGCACAAGTGGATGCATTTCTGATGTCCTGTCCTAGTGAGGAGGTTTTGCAGAGGGTGACCAGCTTTATAGTTTTCATCAAGTCTCACAATGTCACTATTGAGTTTAAGCCATGGAAGTCAGAGGAGATACCACACCGATAAGAGCTACTGCCTATTTGGGTGCACGTGCATGGTGTGCCACACGCTCTTCGTCACTTCTTGGGTCTTTGGGCGGTCGTTTAGGTGATTGGGGCTACTTTGGATGTTGACCTTCTCTGTTTGCGTAGCAGAGGAATTGTTCGTATTCAGATAGTGGTGATGAACCTCGATGCTTTCAAGAGGAGCATAATTGATTCTCTTTGTTCCAACCTTCTGACTTAGCGTTGTATGCACTTAATCAAGCTCAAAGGGTGAGTCTGGACAGTATAACACATGATGAAGGTGTCTTTTGCTATTGGTATAAATGCCTGATCTAGTATCCAAGTTACCGAGGTTGGAAATCAGAATACATTGCCCAGCCATGAGTTCCAACAATAAAAAGCAATCTAATTTTCTAACTAATGTTGTTGCTAGTTATCTCACTGACTTTATGTTCAAAGCATCAATGTCAGGTGTAGAATCTTGTATGAAGATTTTGGCATAGGTCTAGGTAGGGCTATCAGTACAGTCCTAGGAAATGCTCTAAGAAAGATCTTTCCAGATCTAACACTAGAAAATATGACGCAACAGTTGCTTCAGAAGGTTTGAACAGATGGTTGCAAACCCTCATGAAGACATCTTCAAGCATTCTTTATGGTTGTAAAGTGGAGATTGAGATGAACAACCAGTTCGAGGAGTTACCGTCCACATGATCTTGTGCGCTGCGTTTGGGAGCAACCATGGAGAGGTGAATGGAGTCCATCTAGCACAGAAGGAGCCGAGTTTGTTGCCTTCTCCGACATATTCAACCTTTTTAGCCATATTCCAAAATACAGGTACATATATGCTGCAGGAATTTTTGTCTATTTGGGCCTAGCCCAATAGTAGTTTCAGAAATTCCTAATAAATCCTCGAGGCCCACGCAGCCATTCGTGTAAGGCAAGAGGTTGAACTAAAATTTAGTCCCACATTGCTAGTTTAGAGGGAGTTGGACCTCTTCATAAGGGAGGTTCTTTCCCCACTTGTATGAGCATGAGAACAAGAGGGACATCCATGCGCGCTCCTCCTTCGTGCCCGCCTCGCCGTGCTGCGCCGCGCTGCACCGCGGGTTGCGGGAATGAGCCGAGCCAATGTCTAAATTTTTGCCACGCACTACGGGTATACAAAAGGTCACTCGGAAGCTGAAAAGTTTTGCTGTAGTGGATATTGAATACGAACACTGCACCCTTCGGCTGCTGCCTGTTCGTTTCATCTCCCTCGTTCCCTTCAGCTCCCGGCGTAGCCTCTCGCCTCCTTCTCTTGCGCCTATAAAAGGGAGGTCGCTCCTCTCACAGAGACGCACCAGAACTCATTCTTCCTCTCGCCACCGGTTCCTGAACACTGCACTGCTGCTATGATCTTCCTCATCCCGGCTTGCGGCGTTCACCGCAGGTCGGGATAGTAGGCCTCCGAAACCGTACCTCTTTGAGTCCTATACGGGAGAAGGGTGATAAGGTTTTTGGGGAGCGCTCTGCACGACTACTGGTTTCTTCGTCATGGACGCCCTGGACTCCGACGACTACTTCCCCGACGTCAAAAACCTCCTCGACGACATGGAGGACACCGATCCCAAGTCCAGTGCTACTATTGCTACTGTCGTCCCGTACGTGTTCTGGTTTTTCCTGTTAGAGGTTCTGCCACAGTTCCTTGTTCTAGTCTTTGCCCTAGACTTGATAGGTTCTAATTCATATATGGAACTTGGTCTACTGTCTGCTCTAGAGATGTTCGGTTCTAGTTTATATTTGAAGATGTTATTTACCTTCTCTCTGTCAGATCGCATGACTTGCTTTATCTCTGCTATTTTAGTCATGCTTTATCTAGTATTTCTGTTAATAAAATCATATGGTAAATTGCTCATATTTTCAACAATCCAAAAACCTTATGATAGGCAATTTACCCCAAGTGGTTTTGCTGCTTCCATGAGACCTCCTATGTTTGAGGGTATCCACTATAAGAGGTGGCGCGTGAGAGCAGTCTTATGGTTTCAAACCATGATTTGCTATGACGCCACTCTTGGCAAACCTGAAGGAGAGCAAGATGCTCAACAGGCACAAGATTTTCAGAAAATGGATACCCTGTTTAAGGTTGCTCTCTTGAGTGTTCTTGGTGAGAACATAGTTGATGCTTATGCGTCAATTGATAATGGAAAAGATATGTGGGACGTACACGAGGCCAAGTTTGGGGTCTCGGATGCTGGCACTGAGTTGTACATCATGGAGCAATTCTATGACTACAGGATGACTGAAGAGCGCTCCATGGTTGAGCAAGCTCATGAGATACAGTCATTTGCTTGAGAACTTGAGCACTTCAATTGTATCCTACTGGACAAGTTTATTGCCAAAGGTATCATCACTAAGCATCCTCCCACGTGGAGGAACTTTGCTACCTCACTGAAGCATAAGAGGCAGTAGTTTTTTGTTCCGGATCTCATTGGTACTCTTGATGTGGAAGAAAAGGCGAGAGCAAAGGACAATCGTGCTCGAGGTATTGAGGGAGGTTCTAGTGCCAATCTGGTACAGAAGAAGAACTTCCAGCCCCACAAGTTCAAGAACAAGGGCAAGTTTGATGGTAAAGCAAAGTTTGATGGGAAGAACAAGGCTGTGGAGCACACGAACTTCAAGAAGAAGAATGACAAGAAGAAAGGTGTTTGTCATGTGTGTGGGGATCCTGATCATTGGGCTCCTAGTTGCCCTAATCGCTATGACAAGCGTCATCCTGGGAAAGGCATCAAGACCGCTAATGTTGTCATTGGAGACACTGACATGAAGGATGCTAGGTATGGTATATTTCCCACTATTCTTTCAGTATGTCATTCTCCTGATTGGTTGATTGACACGAGTGCTAATGTGCATGTATGCGGTGATATTTCCATCTTTTCGCCTTATCAAACCGCAGGGACTTCAACCGTGCTGATGGGCAACGGTTCAAGTGCTTTTGTTCGTGGTGTTGGCACGGTCGATCTGAAGTTTACTTCGGGGAAGATCGTGCGGCTGAAGGACGTGCATTATGTCCCCTCCGTCAATAAAAATCTTGTTAGCGGATCTCTTCTGTGTAGAGAAGGCTACAAGCTTGTCTTTGAGTCGAATAAATTTGTAATATCCAAGTATGGAACCTTTGTTGGTAAAGGCTATGAGTTAGGAGGCCTGTTTCGTTTATCCTTATTAGACGTTTGCAATGAAGTTGTTAATCATGTTTGCAATAATAGTGAATCAATGTGTGGAATTCACGTCTCTATCATGTTAACTTTGGTTGCATGTCACGACTAGCGAAGCTAAACTTAATCCCTAGTTTCACCACTGTCAAGGGATCTAAGTGTCAAGTGTGTGTGCAAGCTAAGCAACCTCATAAGTCTCATGTGACTGCGAAAACGAGAAATCTTGCACCATTAGAGCTCATACATTCAGATCTATGTGAAATGAATGGTGTTTTGACAAAAGGTGGAAAGAAGTATTTTATGACGTTAATTGATGACTCCACTAGATACTGTCATGTGTATCTTCTAAAATCTAAGGACGAGGCTTTGGACTATTTCAAGATCTATAAAGTTGAAGCGGAAAACCAACTTGATCGAAAGATCAAGAGGCTTAGGTCCGGTCGTGGTGGAGAGTATTTCTCAAATGAATTTGATTCCTTTTGTGTGGAACATGGTATAATCCATGAGAGGACGCATCCCTATTCACCTCAGTCAAATGGGGTGGCCGAAAGAAAGAACCGTACTCTAACTGATTTGGTTAACGCCATGTTAGACACGTCGGGTCTCTCCAAGGCATGGTGGGGGGAGGCGATATTGACAACATGTCATGTCCTAAACCGAGTTCCCACAAAGAACAAAGAGATAACTCCATTCGAATAATGGGAGAAGAAAAGGTTAAAGCTCTCTTATCTACGAACCTGGGGTTGTTTGGCGAAAGTCAATGTGCCAATTCCAAAGAAGCGGAAGCTGGGACCAAAAAACTGTGGATTGTGTTTTCCTGGGATATGCTTTTCATAGCATTGGTTATAGATTCTTGGTTGTAAAATCTGAGATACCTGACATGCATGTTGGTACGATCATGGAGTCGGACTTTCTTTGGAGATATCTTTCCCATGAAGGATATGGCTACCTCATCTAATCAGGAGATGCCTAGTTCATCGAATTAGGAACCAGTTACAATTACTGAACCTGCCATTTCGATGGAACACTTTGAAAATCCTGTGGAGGAGAACAATGAAGTTCCTACTAGGAGCAAGAGACAGAGGACTGCAAAGTCCTTTGGTGATGATTTTCTTGTGTATCTCATAGATGACACCCCTAGTTCTATTTCAAAGGCCTATGCATCTGAAGATGCTGACTACTGGAAAGAAGTAGTTCATAGCGAGATGGATTCCATCTTGGCGAATGAAACTTGGGAGATAACTGATCGTCCTTATGGGTGCAAACCTATAGGATGCAAATGGGTATTCAAGAAGAAGCTTAGGCCTGATGGTACTACTAAAAAGTACAAGGCTCGGCTCATGGCTAAGGGTTATACCCAAAATGAAGGTGAAGACTTCTTTGATACTTACTCACCTGTGGCTCGATTGACCACTATTCGAGTTCTACTTTCACTAGCTGCCTCACATGGTCTTCTCGTTCATCAAATGGATGTTCAGATTGCTTTCCTAAATTGAGAGTTGGACGAGGAAATTTATATGGAACAACCAGATGGGTTTGTAATAGATGGTCAGGAAGGGAAAGTGTGCAAGTTGCTGAAATCTTTGTATGGACTCAAGCAAGCACCCAAACAGTGGCATGAGAAGTTCGAAAGAACTTTAATAGCTGCAGCCTTTGTTGTGAACGAAGCTGACAAATGTGTGTACTATCGCCATGGTGGGGGCGAGGGAGTTATGCTTTGCTTGTATGTTGATGACATACTGATTTTCGGAACAAATCTGAATGTTATTAAGGAGGTCAAGGATTTCCTATCCCGCTGTTTTGAGATGAAGGATTTAGGAGTGGCTGATGTCATTCTGAACATCAAGTTGTTGAGAGACGATGATGGTGGGATTACATTGCTTCAATCTCACTATGTGGAAAAGATCTTGAGTCGCTTTGGCTACAATGACTGCAAGCCCTCTCTAATACCATATGATGCTAGTGTGTTGCTTCGAAAGAATCGAAGAATTGCTAGAGACCAATTGAAATATTCTCAGATTATTGGCTCGCTTATGTACTTAGCCAGTGCTACAAGACCTGACATCTCTTTTGCTGTTAGCAAACTGAGCCGGTTTGTCTCAAAACCAGGAGATGTGCATTGGAAAGCTTTAGAGAGAGTTTTGCGTTATTTGAAAGGCACTGCGAATTATGGAATTCACTACACTGGGCACCCGAAGGTGCTTGAAGGGTATAGTGACTCAAACTGGATCTCAGATGCTGATGAGATAAAGGCCACGAGCGGATATGTATTCACTCATGGAGGTGGCACCGTTTCTTGGAAGTCTTGCAAGCAGACCATCTTAACAAGGTCAACAATGGAAGCAGAACTCACAGCTCTAGATACAACTACGGTCGAAGCAGATTGGCTTCGCCGGCTCTTGAATGACTTGCCGGTTGTTGAGAAACCTGTACCGGGTATCCTTATGAACTGCGACAATCAAACCGTGATCACGAAAGTGAACAGCTCAAAGGATAACATGAAGTCATCAAGGCACGTTCAGAGAAGGTTAAAGTCTGTCAGAAAAATGAGAAACTCCGGAGTTATTGCATTGGATTATATCCAAACGTCTAAAAATCTAGCAGATCCTTCACTAAGGGTCTATCACGTAATGTGATAGATAATGCATCGAGGGAGATGGGTATGAGACCCTCAATATGAGTTGTTCACAGTGGTAACCTATTCTTTGTGATCGGAGATCCCGTGAATTAGATATGGAAGACAAGTTGTTGGTCAACTAGGAGGAGAGTACCCTTACTGTTAAAAATACCACTCCATGAAGATGCAATACTCTCCTAGTTTGCATGGCAGGTTGATGTATATCTTAATGTGTTCTAAGTGTCTCTTTGAAGCAGAGATGTTGTCCTGCAGAACATCTTTTGAAGAACGCACCTATATGAGTCTGATTGTTAAACATCGCAATCTATGAGAGTAGGGTTCTCTGTAGTAAACTCATGAAAGGTCTCAGAGTATGGCGCATAAGCTCCACCCGCGGGAAAGACCCTCGTAGCCACGTACAGGTCAAGGCTTTGTGTGAAGCTAGATTCGCAGAAAACTTGCAGTTCAAGGCCCAGTCCACTGTTCAAGTTGCTTACTAGTGTAGCAAAGAGTTCTAGGTGGAAGTTCAACTTAACAGTCTCCACTACAATACCGGTATATAAAACAGTGTTTTGGAACCAAAGGCAAATTTTGTGTGCCTCTGGGATCTGGTGGAGGATTGCTGGAATTTTTGTATATTTGGGCCTAGCCCAATAGCAGTTTCAGAAATTCCTAATAAATCCTAGAGGCCCATGCAGCCCATTCGTGCAAGGCAAGAGGTGGAACTAAAGTTTAGTCCCACATTGCTAGTTTAGAAGGAGTTGGACCTATTTATAAGGGAGGTTCTTTCCCCACTTGTATGAGCATGAGAACAAGAGGGACATCCACACGCGCTCCTCCGCCGCCCGCCACGCCACGCCTCGTCACGACGCGCCGCGTCGCGGGTTGAGGAAATGAGCCGAGTCGATGTCTAAATTTTTGCCACGCACTACGGGTATACGAAAGGTCACTCGAAAGCTGGAAAGTTTTGCTGTAGTAGATATTGAATACGAACACTGCACCCTTCGGCTGCTGCCTGTTTGTTTCGTCTCCCTCGTTCCCTTCAGCTCCCGGCACAGCCTCTCGCCTCCTTCTCTTGCGCCTATAAAAGGGAGGTCGCTCCTCTTAGAGAGACGCACCAGAACTCATTCTTCCTCTCGCCACCGGTTCCTGAACACTGCGCTGCTGCTACGATCTTCCTCATCCCGGCTTGCGGCGTGCACCGCAGGTCGGGACAGTAGGCCTTCGAAACCGCACCTCTTTGAGTCCTGTACGGGAGAAGGGTGATAAGATTTTTGGGGAGTGCCTTGCTTGATTACTGGCTTCTTCGTCACGGACGCCCCGGACTCCGACGACTACGTCCCCGACGACGACTACTTCCCCGACATCGACAACCTCCTCGACGACATGAAGGACACCGATCTCAAGTCCAGTGCTACTATTGCTGCTGCTGTCCCGTACGTGTTCTGGTTTTTCCTGTTAGAGGTTCTGCCACAGTTCCTTTTTCTAGTCTTTGCCCTAGACTTGATAGGTTCTAATTCATATCTGCAACTTGGTCTATTGTCTGCTCTAGAGATGTTCGGTTCTAGTTGATATTTGAAGATGTTATTTACCTTCTCTCTGTCAGATGATCGCATGACTTGCTTTATCTCTGCTATTTTAGTCATGCTTTATCTAGTATTTCCGTTAATAAAATCATATGGTAAATTGCTCATATTTCCAACATATGCAATATATCAGTTTTTTGGAATCCCTTTAATTTGTTAGTTCAAAATAATAAATATAGAGCAAGTAATTAATAAATGTAGTAAAAAAATAATGAATCAAGGCGTGCTTGTTTGTGAAACTAATCAGATATCTTCCAAGAAAAAAACCGAGACTGTCACTTTCATCCAATGCAAAGCGACATTCAGGAATTTTTTTATCCGAGAATGACGGGAAAAATCCCGCCCGGTTGTTATATTGCTCGAAGGATCAGGCAGTATTACATAGCTTTATCAGATTGATAATGCAACCAGATGAAGAAGATGAAGTTACAAGGCAGGAGAGAAACGAGTTACAAGGCAGCAAGGAAAGAACTCTTAAGGGCATGTACAATGGTTCTATCTTAAGCATGCCACGTAGGATAAATGATGAGGTGGAGGAGAGAGAAATCATAAGAAAAGGTTTGCCTTCTCTTATTTAAGAGAAGACAAGAGATGATCTCTTAGCACAATATGTCTCACCACATTTTTAGGAATAGCTAGTTATTGAAGATAAGGCTAAGAGATGGCCCATTGTAGACATGTTTTTTTTGTTTTCTCTAAATCACATGCAAGACTTAAGATAAAACTATCTTATCAACCATTGTACATGCCCTAATAGACTTGAGCATGTCACGTGCAAGGCCTTCGTAGCGTTTGCTCCAGATCAGAATATCCTCAGCAGAATGGCGTGGGATGTCGCTGGCTAGGCACTCCTTGGCATTGAATATGACATCGTTACACACCTTTCAGATGTGCCAAAGGAAAACGAGCATGCCATCTTCAAGATGTTGGCGGGGACAGCAACCTGGGGCTGGGGAGCCGAGGACATGATACCGCCAATGATGTCAAAGGTGTCCAGGCCAAGAAGGGACTAGACAGCAGCTCCCTTGCTGCAGTGGATGAGAGGTGGGCCGAAGTCTCATCTTCAGTACACCTTCGAGAAGAGGTTGGCGCGGATACTCATGCGGACAGCAACCAGAAGACGGGCGAAGATCTTGATGTTCTTGGGGAGGCGGGAATTCCAGATATTGATCAAGCATTGGCCGAGTGCGACAACCCTCTGAAAATTGCGCTCGAGCTGAACCTAATTTCCTCGCCCTGAGCCATGAACCTGTTGTCCGGTGCATCGCCTAGGCGCACTGTGCTCAACAGGGATCGAACCGTTGTTAAGCCGGAAAGCTGCCGCCGTAGAGCCCGGGGCTGGAGAATCACTGGCATGCGTTGTACTACTATGTGAGAACAGAGCCCGTCGGTGCAGCATAGAGCACTGCCTGAGAGCCATTTGTCCTGACAGAACGAGGCCATGCGCCTCCACGCGGGTGATGGCTCGGTATGTCAGCAAGCCCGTCAGGTAGGTGTATTCAGGATGCCTGAGCTAGCTGGTTTAGAAACAATTTGGTGGTCCGTTTATGGTTGGCGAATCCAGATGAATAAATCAAGGGAAAGAGGGGCGATAGTGAAAGAGAAACATGGAACAAGCCTCTCGTACGATTTCCGGTTTAGAGGAGTCTGAGCAAATACAGAAGAAAGATGAAGTGATGGGTTTTATACCCAACACTTTGGAAATTGATCATGTAAAGCGCACTACAAACACAAAACACAGGATATGCATCCGTTGAATTATATTACGCGTGTCTTCATTTTCAGTTTTTCACACAACCATTTGTGGGGCATTCATTTCGTATGTTGCCGCCTATTCCAGAAATTGAGCAATGGTCAAAGTAGTGGCATCATTTTTTTTCTATGCAAAGTGGTGTCTCGGATATGATGCAAGCATTTTACCATCATTGTGTATCTCCTCCCACCGTGCAAGTCTGTCACAGGGCTCTAGGGCATCTCCAACGCAGAGCCTCAAACTGCTCGTAGCCGTCCGGACGGTATGGTTCGAACATGCTTTGTCGTTCAACGCGTTTCTGTTTTTATCAGGGACCTATGCGGGTGTCCGGACCGCTGCCACGTCCGCTTTTGACTGCCCTGACCCATCCAAAACTCTCACTTGTACATGCTCCTTCTCGCCCGAAACCAACTGCCGGCATTCATGTCGCTCTAGAGCGTCCGCTCCGCATTGATGCCAGCCAGGAGCGGACGTGACCTCTCGCTGGCACCGACACTGAAGCGGCTCGCCAAGGGCACCGCGTCCCTAGTGTCCAGAGACATTTACTGGATGGGACGGGATGAATATCTACCACGCCCGCCCCCTTCGTTTGCTGCCATTAAACAGGCTCGCCGACCGAGAAACCAACTCCGACGCCTGCACATTGATGCATGCGGACGCTTGGCCTCATCGGCACCCCCTATTTAAAGGCAGTCACACCCGGCTCACAACACACCTCAATCCATCTGCTCCACATCTTCCTCCCGCGCACCACATCTGCCATGACGGCGAGCGGGAACACTATGTGGGAGAGCCTTTCGATGGAGCAAAAGCACGAGGTGGCCGCATTTGTGGCCGCCTGGCAGAGCCGCCGTGTCAGGAGGATAGAGGCCAGCATTCTGGCCAATTCACCGGAGGTCTCTAAGGACGACCCCATGATGGAGACTGGCTCCGACGACGATGGAGCAGGCACATGCCAGTGCATGCTGACTTGACGATGGAGCAGGCACATGCACACTTCAACGCTGCCATGGTGGAGGAGCAGCCGACACTGACGCCTACGTCGTTGTTCGGACAGGCGTAGGAGGAGCAGCGCTACAACCTGTTCCTTCTCGAGCAGCACCGACCGCAGAGGGCTAGATCTATGGCGAGCGCACGAGTGAGGAAGCCGCGAACGCCCATGTCGTCGCTCGAGCAGCAAGCGCTCTACCAGGTCACCCGCACTCAAGCTGCCCCTCACAACGTAGTTGCGACGCAGCCGGACGGGGAGGCGACGTAGACGACCGAGGACGAGAACACCCCCACCGTACACCCTACGCGCCGCCAAACATTGTTTAGCCGTGCCGGCCCCTCCACTTCCATCGTGTACCTCACGTCCATCGGCGACGGACAGGTCGCATACTCCGACGAGGATGAGTAGGGTATGGGGCGGCGGGCCCTCGATTCCCAAGTGGGCCGGTCGGTCTTCCATATTCCACTCTTTCTCATCGGTGACCGTACCTTCACTTTGCCGGTCTTATCCCCGCTGCTCATGGAGACGACAGATGGAAGACGTGGTAGCCGGAAGGGAACAACAAGGACTTGGACAAAGGGCGCCGCGGTAGGCTAGGTTTAGGTCTGCCCCCGCCCCTTTAATGTACACTATCCAAAATGTAATAAACGTGCTCCGATTTGTATGAAAATCATCCGGTTTGCATGTAATTCGTCTATTGTTGAAATCCTGTTTGAAATGTATGCGGATAGCTTTGGATGCCCGGCTCCGCATCTGTGTCTACGGACTGGTCCCCCCAATACACGGATGGATGTGGTGTTCGGTTTATTGGTGATGCCCTTAGAAGCATATGCATGGTTCTTATTACAATTCTTTGGATGATAATTATTTTCTTTCAAGAATGATTACATGCTTTGAATGTTAATATCGTTGGCCAAGACATTATCTAGCAAATATTTCCCCACAAATCTTTTCCTCTTCCGTGTCTCTCTGCGGCAGAATGTCGACCACACGCATAGGCGGATCTCCCGACTGGGCCGACCCATGTGGCTAGCGAAGAATGGAAACTGTAGCGCTCAAAAAAAGAGAATGCGCTCCACAAGGTATGAACCCAAGATCGATTGCTTCACAAGCAGTGTTGCTACCACTTGAGCTAGTAAGCTACCTGATTTCTCATGCGGCGCAAATAATTAAGAACCAAACCTATCGCGGATGCGAACGCTTTTTAAATTTTGAACACAAAACATTATTTTGAAAAAATGTGAATGTTGTATGAAACCGAGAACACTTTTAGTATTTATAATTAAAATTATAAAAAACTCAAAAAATTCGAAAATTGTGACCAATTTTTGAAAACGGGAACATTTTTAGAACACCAAAAAAATGGAAAACACGATTTTTTTTAAAAAAAAAGTGGAACATTTTTCAAATTCAAAAACAAAATGTGATACGTGATTTTTTTTAAAATGGGAACATGTTTTGAAACTCCCAAACAAAATTTGCAAACACAAACTTTATAAAAAGTGTGAACTTTTTAAACCCCCGAACAAATTGAAACGTGAACAATTTTTGAAATTTACGAACAATTTTTGAAACTTCAGAACAAAATTTGAAAACATGAATATTTTTTAAAATTTGTGAACAAAATTTGAAACTGGAACATTTTTTTGAACTCCCAAACCAAATTTTAAAACGTGAATATTTGAAAAAAAATACTATCAAAATTTGAAATCCTGAACAAAATTTGAAAAGTTGTGAAATTTTGAACAAACACGCAAATTAAAGAAACAAAAACAATAAAAAAGAAAATAAATAGAAATACAAAAAAAGAAGTCTAAAAATGGTTCAGGAACCTTATAGAAGGTTCCCCAAACCGGTAGAAACCCTGGCTGGAACCTTCTACTCGTTAGCTATGAGCTGGCCAAGTCGTTCACTTAGTGTCCTCGCTCTATGCGTTACCTCAACAGTTAGAGGCAGAAGCGACAGGTTTTTTTTTTTTTTGAGACAAGGCAGAAGCGACAGGTAGATCCTATTTGACGCCCGCAGGCTTCAAAAAGCCGTGTCTTCGCTGAAGCTTCAGCTCCCGATGCCACAGTGTGGCCCGGCCCATAGTCGCTGTGCTGTTCATCTCTTCTTCTGTTTTTTTTTCGTTTCGGTTTCTACTTTTTTTCTTTTCCATTTTCGTTATTATTATTTTTTTTTGTTTTTTGTTTTTATACAATGTTCATTGCATGTATTAGAAATTGTGTAACGAATATACAAATGTTCATTGTGTTTCTGAAATCTGTTCAGTGTGTATTACGCAAATGTTCAATTTGTATTCGAAAATTGTTAAAGGTATATTTACAAAATGTTCAATGCGAATTCCAAAATTGTTAAACGTATATATTTCATATTTTTTTCAAAAACGTGCATTGGTTTTTTAGAAAATTTCATCGTGTATTATTAAAAACGTTCATCATATATTAAGAAAATGTTCAAGGGATTTGTATAAATTGTTCAATGTTTATTTTTCGAAAATACATCAAAATAAGGCCACGTTCGGATTCCCTCCGCTCCGCGGCTCCGCGCCGGAGCGGAGCGGCAATCCAATTTAATTAACACCATAATTTGCGGAGTTGGTTAAACCCCGCTCCGCGCGCTCCGCTCCGCGAGGATTGCCGAACGCGGCCTAAGTTTGGTACTTCAAAAGTCGTGCCGCGAAACTGCTAACAGAACTTGCCAGCCAGATTGGTTAGCGACAGTAGTTCACGAGAAAGAGCTCACGAGTTCGAGATCGCGTCTGAATTTTTTGGCGGTTTTTCTCACACATCCCTGAGCTCGCTACCCCAAATGGACCGGCCCATTCGGCCCAGCCTTCAGCGAAGCCTGTTTGACGCCCGCGGGAATCAAATAGGGGAGCTCCTATGGGAAAATCCTATTGGCCGCTCGCTGCGGCAAACTGTCGAGCAATCGCACAGAGCAGCGCAGCGAGCGACAGACATGGGCCGGCCCACTTATGTCCAACCGGTTTTGGGAACCTTCTAGAAGGTTCCCTGAACCGGGTTTTTTCCTGTATCGTCTTTTTCTGGTTCTTTTCGGCTTTCTATTTTTTATTTCTATTTTTCTTTTTCTTTTCTTTTTTTATTTTCTGTTTCTTTTATTTATGTTTTTTCACAATTTCACAACTTTGCAAAATTTGTTCGCAAATTAAGAAAAATGTTCGTATTTTCAATTTTTGTTCATGAGTTTCAATAAATATTTCTATTACAAAATTTGTTCGCATTTTTCAAAAAAAATTGTGTTTGAAATTTTTGTTCGTGAGTTTCATAAAATGTTCCCGTTTCAACAATTTGTTCACATATTTTCAATTTTGTTCGGGAGTTTTAAAAAAATGTTCGCAATATTTTAAACACTGTTTGTGCTTTCACTAGATTGAACAATGTTCCCGTTTGAAATTTGTACACAAATTTCAAATTTTGTACGCGAGTTTAAAAAATGTTCGTGAATTACAGAAAATGTTCCTGTTTTCAAATATTGTTCTCAAGTTCGAAAATGTTCAGTTTAAAAAAACGCCAATTCAAATTTTTTGGGGGTGGGGATTTTATAAAATATTTGATTTTTCCAAAAAATCCTATTTTTAAAAATTGTTCACAAATTAGAAAATGGTTATGTGTTTAATTTTTTTTTCACATTCAAAAATGTTTTTGCCAATTTTCATAAAATGTTCTTGTTTTTCAAAAAATGTTCATGTTTTGAAAATTTGTTCTGAAACTAAAAAAGTTCACGTTTTCATATTTTTTCACAAATTAGAAAAATATTTGGTGAATCTCATAAACGTTTTGTGTTTCCCATTTTTGTTCCTGTTTTCTAGAAAATGTTCACATTTTCAAAAGGTTATTATTAGTTTCGAAAAATGTACTCATTTTCAATTTTGTTGCTATTTTCAAAAAATTGTTTTGAAATTTCGAAGGATGTTCGAGTCTTACAAATTTTGTTTGACTTTCAAAAAACATTGACTTTTGTGAATAATAAAAATTCTGTTCGAAATTTCAAAATAAAAAGATTAAATCTTTCGCTCGCTACAGTTTATATAAACTGAGCTGTCAGATTTAGACAGCAAAACTTATTTATTATGGTGGGTAAGGATGCGGTTCACTCACGTTAGATCGTGTGTTCTATACTACTCATGCACACTTTTTTGGGAGTTCTTTAAGTTTCGCCACTGTAGTTTGTTTCTTTAATTGTCGCGCTGTTATATGTTCACCGAAGCAGCCGTGCTGCATTGGCTAGCTGCTTGACCTTTCCTGCTGCAGATCTTGGGGTCGAATCCCACAATGGCACTCATTTTTGTTGATTTTTCACGGCGCGCAGCCCACAAAGCCCGTCAAGGACGTGCGCCTGTGCGATAGCGCATTAGTTTGACGCAGAACGCGTCACATAGGACCTCTCGCTCCTATGTGCCGCTTATTTGCGGCACACTGTCGGGGTTTCGCACAGGGGATCGTCAGACTAGGCCGGCCCATCCGTAGCGTGTAGCGGGGCGTGTAGATGCTGTAGCGGGTAGCGGGCGAATAATCCGCAAAAAATTACACACGATGGAGCGGGATCGAACGGTCGACCTCCTACTAAGCTCCGTAGTACATAGCCACTAGACCTAACATCAGTTACTGACTAAAACAGCAGCGCAAATGTTTATGATGGAATGCCAAGAACAGATCCGATTTTTAAAAAAAAGTTCAAACGCAACATTTTCTCAGCAAACGTGCATATTATTTTCAAACGTGATTTACTAAAAGATGGTAAATAGTATTTCAGAAAAAGAATTAATAATTTTTAAAAACAATGAATATTTTTTAAAAACTCAAACAGTTTTTTAAAACATAAAAATATTTCTTGGAAAATCTTAATTATTGTTGAAAACATCAACTTTTTTTAATCATTGATCAATTTTCACAAATGGGAACATGATTTCAAAACTTTGAACGAAGTTTGCAAACATGATTTTTTTTTAAATTTTGAACACATTCAAAAATACGAACAATTTCAGGATCTACGGACTAAAATTGCAATCGGGTATATTTTAAAACTCCGAGAAAAATTGGAAAAAAGCGAACATTTGTTGAAAAACGGGAACATTTTACACTCCCGAACAAAATATTAAAACGCGAACGATTTTTTAATACACCACCATTTTTTTATACCTGGGTACGAATTTTGTTAATGGGAACATTTACTGAAAATCCTGATTTTTTTAAAAACACTAACAATTTTGAAAATGGGAACATTTTAAACTCCCGAACAAAATATAAAAAGGAGAACAATTATTGAAAATACGAACATTTTTTAAAATTCCGGAACAAATTTGGAAATAGGAACATTTTAGGAAACTCTAGAATTTTTCTAAAAAACATAAAGAATTTTGAAAACCCAAACATTTATTAAAGAGGGAACATTTTAAACTCCCGAACAAAAGAAAAAAGGGAAAAAACAAACTTTTTTTTAAACTGCGGAACAAATTTTAAAAATGGGAACACTTTCTGAAAATCTTGATTTTTTTTTAAAAACAGATACATTTGTTAAAAACGGAACAATTTTTGTAACTGGAACATTTTTTGAAACTCCTAAAAAATGAAATCATGAACAATTTTTGGAATTTGTGAACAGTTTCTAATTCGGGAACAAAATTAGAAATTGGGAACATTTTCTGAAGTTTTCAATTTTTTTTGAATTTGCGAACAAATTTTCATAACATGAAAATTTTCAAATTTTTGAACAAAATTCGAAATTGGGAGCATTTTCTGAAGTTCCTGAACATTTTTTGAATTTGCGAACAATTTTCAAAACAAGAGCACTTTTCAAATTGTGAACAAAATTTTGAAACTAGGAACTTTTTTGAAATTCCTCAAAATTGTCGACTTTGTGAACAAAAACTAAAACACAAACATTTTTAGAATTTCTGAGAATTTGTTGAAAACAAAAAATAAACTTGAACTAGGAAATAAAAAAGAAAGAAAGGGAAAAGAGAAACAGAAAAAGGACAAGAATAACGACAGAAAAGAAAAATAAAAAAGAAACAGAAAAAACCAGTTCAGGAACCTGCTAGAAGGTTCCCCGAACCGGAAAAAACAGGCTGGAACCTTCTAGAAGGTTCCCAAAACCAGAATGGTGGAACACACGCATAGCTTCTAAACGGGCCGGCCCTTCTTGATCGAAGGTGTGCGGTACCCGACATGTTGATGCAAGGAGCGGCAAATAGGGTATTCCATCAAATAGGAGCTCTCCGAGCAACAGGTAGGAAATTCGAGACCTCCTACAAGCCGCATTCTGCGGCAGGAAGTCGGGGGTTAGCACAGGCAGGGCTTCCACTGGGCCGGCCCATGGAGACAGCAACGGAAATCGAACGAGCACTGCAGCTAAAAAAAATGCGGTTGCTGAGATTCGAACAGCTGATGCACTGACATACAATAAGTGCTCCTACCAGCTCACCTAGCTGTTGTCTCTGCTCAAAAAAGTAGCATAAAGCTTCAAGAACCAAACACGATGGACAGAGCCGCATTAGTTTAAGAATTTTGAAAGCAATATTTTTTAACACACAGAGTGTTCTCTGAAATGCAAACATTTTCAGAAAAAAATCACAAGTTAAGTAAAACTATAACATTATTTAAAAACAAGAACATTTCTTGAAAATCTTGAACATTTTTGATAAATACAAGAATATTTTTTCAAATTTCAAAACAAATTTTGGAAAAGTGAACATATTTTGAAATTCCTGAACAAAATTTGTATACACGATTTTATAAAAACATGTGAACAATTTTCGAAATAGGGAAAAGTTTGAAAACTCCTGAATAAATGAAAAAACATGAACAATTTTGGAATTTGTAAACAATTTTTGAAAACAGGAACATTTTATAAAAATTGTGAAATTTAAGAAAACATTCCACTTTCTTTTGTAAAACAAGAACATTTTTTAAATGCCTGAACAATTTTCGAAACAGGAAAGTTTTTTGAAACTCGTGAAAAAAATGAAAACATGAACATTTTTTTAAAATGGAAGAATTTTTAAAATTGTGAAATTTTTAACAAAAACATTCCAAATAATTTTTGAAAAATGCAAACCTTTTTTTAATTTTGAAATTTTGAACAATTTTTAGAAACACGAACAAATTTTGAACTTCTCAACCAATTTTTGAAAGAAATAAAAATACAAACAGAATAAAAAAAGGAAAATAAGGAAGAAAAAGAAACAGGAAAACGAAAAAAAAACAAACAACAAAGAAAGAGAAACACAGGTCAAAAAGGAAAAAACGTTTCAGGGAACCTTCTAAAGGGTTCCCAAAACCGGCTGGCTAGCTCTGGTACAATGGGCCGGGCCATATCTAGCGATGCGGGGTATTGCCCTGTGCGTTCGGTCGATAATTGGACGCAAAGAGCGTCGTATAGGGTTTTCCCTTTGCTTATAGCAAAGGATGTGTTATAAAGTACCTATTGGGCTGGATCCAAGTTGCAGGACGTGCGTCAATGGACTAATGATTTCTACTTCAAGTTTAATCAATTTTATCCAGGCCAATTTTTATGAGGAAAAGGATGCTATTTAAAATAAAATTATTCCAAAATGTTTTGCCAACTTAATTTAAATAAAGAGTTTAAAAAATCACAAATTTTAAGAATGTCACATTTGTTCTGAAATATGCTCTAAATTTCAAGAGTCAAAATGTATATTGAAAATTTGATAAATATCACAAATTTTAGGAATGTCATATTTGTTCTAAACATTGCTCAAAAATTACAAAAGACGTTCAAACTTTTTTGAACTTTATACGTAATGTTCAGGTTTTCAAAAACTACATTTATTTGAATGTTCATGAGTTAAAAAATCATGAATGTTAAAATACTAAAAAAAAATTGAAAAATATTAGGAAGGAAACAAATAAACAAAAAAGGTGAAAAAACAGAACGAAAAACAACACCCTGAGAAAAGAGAAGAAAACTACCGGCGACCTGATGCTCCTCACAAGAAAAAAACTCGCATGTAAAATTGAAGAACAGTTTGTATTTTTGCATTTTTTTGAAATTCCGAATGATTTCTTTCGAAATTGCTTTACATTTTATAAATCCTCTCACCATATTTTTGGATTGCATGAATATTTTGTTAATACAAACTACTTTTTTATATTACTTGAACATTTTTAAATGTGTGAAGACCTTCTCAAAATATACGAAAGTTTTATTTAACTACGTGTAAAAACATAAATATGGAAAATTAAAAGAAAACCGGACAATAGAGTCCATGAGTTGACATGGCCTGCCCCTCCACACAATACGACGGTGTTATCTGTGGATGGTTCTTTTTTCGAGGAGGATGGTACGGCGACAACTAGAATGATTCTGGGAAGACATGACGGCTCGGCCTTTTTCTCGGCGTACCGGTTTTTGTTTAATTGCAATGTTGCTCTGGAGACTGCGATCCACGTGTTGATGATTCATATGGCGCTGGCCCGTCAACATACAGAACTACCAGTTATGGTTCAGTGTGATATTTAGTAGCGGAGGTTAAGTCTCTAATAATCGATAGGAGTGTTTATTCCCCAGTAAGTGCATACGTCTCAAAATAGTGTTACAGATTGCCTGACAAGGTATAGTCGCTCTGAGCGAGCTATTACTGTGTGGCTCGGTAGAAGACCCCCGTGCATTGAGGATCTTTTGGCAAACGATTATAATGCTATCGTATCGGAATAAACTACTATTGATCTTGAAAAAAAAACCCGAACAAAATGCCGAAAGAAACTGTAAAAACAGATTATTATTATTTTGTTAAAAACGAGAGATTGCGATGCAGCGATGAAGACTGCGTGTACATCATCCAGTAGGTAGCCCGTAGCCATCGTACGTCATCGTCATGATAAAATTCCAGCAACGAACATGCGCTTGCGGCTGACGTACAATGCACCATGTCATAAGTCAGGTCATAGGGTATAATTTCCCCCCAGCTAGTACTCTAGTAGAGTTAATACCACTATTCATACATAAATTTGTAGGGGTGGGGACAGTTTCATACAAAAACTAAAAAACCCCACAAAACTAGCCCTCCAACTTGTCTGCTGTAACAAATTCATACAAAACAACTGTGGATGCGACATTTGGCATGCCACGCTGGATTTTGGCCTGCCCTTTTAATTTTACAAAAGCCCCCTCGCACTTTGTGTATTTTACAAAAAGCCCCCGCCCTCTCTCTCTGCATCGATTCCCCATTCGTAAATCCCTAGCCGTCGCCCTCCCCTTTGCCGTCGCCCTTGTCCGCCGCCAGCCGTCTCCGCCTTCCCCTCCGACGCCAGCCGTCTCCGCCGCCCTCTCCGTCGGCAGCCGTCTCGGTCGCCTTGTCGAGATGAAGGGGTGCACATCATTGAGCGGGAAGCAGCAGGCAGGACGCCGTGGAGCAGGGGCGTCGTCATCCTCAAGCCACCCTCTCCCGCTCAATGGATGTGACCTCGCCGGTGCCAACATGACGAAGGACGGCGAGCCTTGGGCGAAAATCACCGGAGAGGTGCGCTACATGGATGTCGATTTCTGCAAGGTGCGTGTCCCCCTTCCCCTCGCCGATTTGGTTCGGATGCCCATGAATTTGGGCTTTCCTGATGAGTGCGAGCTTTCTGATGCTAACATTTGATTTGATGGCCATGGTAGGGGACTGAAAACCTACCTGAATTTGACTGGAGTATACCTCTATCCTCTCCTGATGCTGCTTTCAATGGCAGTGACAAAAGTGACCATTGTTGCCACTTACTGAACCTGCGAGAAGAGTTTGCTCTGATGGATATGACAACAGGCTGTATTGTGCTTTCTCATCACCATGTATGATCTTAAGTGCAGCACTCCTGGCCCTGCCAAGCTTCGTTCTCACTGGATTAAGCTTGAACTTTTGCTGAACTTTTCTTTCAAATGTACCCAAGTCCATGCTCTTGTTGTCTCTGAACTCATCCATAAATATCTCAGTCAGGTACTTCACTGTCAAGCACTTGGAATCCCATGTTTTCTGATAGGTGTGCTCTCCATTGTACTCTCTGATGACAATGCTTTCTGTTCTATTGTCTCTAGATGCTTTCAACCTCCAAGGGCAATCAGGTTGACACACACCAATGAATCTCTCTGCCTCATTTCTAGCTTTGATGATTTTCACTCTGTTTTTGACTGTGTATGCAGTGACTGCTTCCCTTAGCTCTTTCATTTCTCCAAATACTTGCCCAACCCTAAAGATTGGGTTGCTCATGTCCATTTCTGCATTGAATGTTCTGAATGTATATTTCAACTTCTCCAACTCATCTTTTGACAGGTTGAGCTCATCATCATCTAGTGGATCTTCCTCCTCAAATATCTCTTCATCTTCTTCATTGTTGTCATTCAATGATTTGTCCACATTCTGAGCAAACAAATCATCATCTCCATCTTCACAATCATAGTCACTCTCATAAAAGTCTGAGTCAGTTTCATTCAACTCTCCTTCTCCATCATTGTTTTCAACTGCATTATCTGCATTGTCTGCATCTGCATCATGATCTGACTCTGCATCCTCTCCTTCCATTGCATTCTCTGCATCATGATCTGCCACTGCATCCTCTCCTTCCTCTGCATTCTCTGCATCATGATCTGCATCCTCTCCTTGTTCTTCATCCTCATTTCCATCTGCAGTTGGGCATCCCTTTAGTATGATTTCAGGATATAATGTCTGAATCTTGTTCTCCTCATCAACTAACAAATCCAATGTCTTGGCTTCTCTGCTGGACCTCACCATAGCAGCTATAACATCTGGATTGTCCACACATAGCAGGCCATCACCATAGTCTTTATCTGGCAAAATCCAGTACACCTAGATTTGAGGGTCTGTAGGGTCATAGTCCATCCTTGACAAGCAATACTTGATCATCCCCAGTGACCATGTGTCTGAATGACAGTAGTCAAAAGCTTCATAACTGCACCCAATGTAAGAGAACTTCAATTCTCCACCTATGCATTCCCCCAAGAAAATTCCATTGTGCTCAAACTCCACTGAGAAAAACTGGCTAGCTTCTCCATTTGTCACTGCAACAATTGACAGATGATATATTCAGTGCAACTCAATCTTAGTTTCAGTGATCAAACTCTAACTGAATCTGTACATGATTTTCAAACACAACTATGTACTGAATATCAACTAAAAGACAACCCTTTCATCACAAATCAATGGTAAAAATGCTGACTTTCATCTAAAAAAGCCATGTACTTTTGCATAACAGGGAAAGTCAGCATTTTTACACTGAAATATGAACTAAAATACCACCCTTTTCATCACATTGTACACTGCATCTACAATTCAGTGCAACAATAGCATATAATCTCTGAATATGTAAACAATAAAATCACATCAAAAGACCCCCTAAGGACCCCCCCTTTCCTGTATGCTACCCAAAACCCTATATCAAATCCCCTCACATTGCCCTTGATTGACCCCCCAATTCCTCAAATCAGCATCAGGAAACCCTAGACAAGCTCATGGAAACTAGTTCCCCTACGAACCCTGGGGACGCACACAACCAACCCTAGTGAGCAGATCGACCCAATTTTCAACCCTACATCGCCATGATCGGCCTGAAAAACCCTAGTGCGCCGGTGCAGGAACAGGGGAAGCAGAGGAACAGGGGAAGCACCGGGTGCAGGTCCTTACCGTATTCAGGAGGGAACTCGCCGGGTTCCCTACGCCGCGGCTCCATGGCGCCTTGTGTCGCCGCCGATGAGGCCGACGGCGGCGTCGCCTCGCAGGAGGAGCGAGCAGAGATGAGGAGGAACAGGGGACGTGGGCGAAAGAAGGGGAAGGTTTTGGAAGGGCTTTGCATCGGGGGCGACGACCAGGTGCTTTATTGTCCAGGGATGGATTTGTCTGCGAAATTGCTAAAGCGCGAGGGTTTCTTTGTAAAAACGTGATCCGGGCCCGACAGAGCCTACATGGCATGCCACGTGTGCAGTTCGGGGTGATTTTGTATGAATTTGTTACAACAGACAAGTTGAAGGGCTAGTTTTGTGGGGTTTTTTAGTTTTTGTATAAAACTGTTTCCACCCCTACAAATTTATGTATGAATAGTGGTATTAACTCTACACTCTAGTAAAATTCACTTTCGGCGCAGTTGAGGCATCGCTATTCCCATTGACGAACTTGGCGAAACATGGCTCTAGACTCTAGAGTGTAGAAAAATCCTTCCACTGACAGGGCTATTTTTTTTTGTACGAACTACTCAATTACTATAAGATAATTCCCTTTCAAATACGCCCAGTTGACCACCCGTACCGCAGAGCTCAGCGTCGTATTATTAATTGTTTCCGGATGCGCTGTTCGATGTGAGCATGTGAATAATCCAGAGTTTCGTATGCATAGCTTTCTGCCGCGTTATGGACTTGGGGCAAGATGAATGAATTAAGTTCCGTCGTATTATTTACATGATAATGGACCGAGCGACGACCTCACAGGTGAATTGTCCCTAGTCTGGTCATATATCAGTTTGCGATGCCAACATGTCGCCTGAAGCGTCATACCACAACGGGCAGAGTGCCTGTTCATTTTTCTTTTTGGAACGAGTGCCTGTTCATATCGATAGTACTGTAAACCGGAGATCTCGGCAGTTAAGCTCCATCGCATGCTTCCCCTCGAGTCATACGCATTATTAATCTGCAAAATCAAGTTCAACTGGCGGATAGAAGTTTGTGTTATCGTAAGTTCAAGATTTTTTTGATGTGGTTGTTAATGTGAATTTTTTAATTGCTTGGATTTCTTACCACATGTGTCACATGGTTTGTTAATGTGAACTTGTTGAGGAGAGTCTTGCTTTGTTGTGAACTCTGCCATGCATTATGATCGAACCAAAAAGAGAAGGAATAATGGAGCATGTGTAATCTAAATCTTGTTTCTCTAAGATAACTAATACTCCCTTCGTTTTAATTGCACCACATATTAACTTTGTCATAAGATTTTTGTAAATTTTCATTAACTTCATAGAAAAATTGTTAACATCGCGAACAAAGCGACAACAATATATTCGTCATTGAATATATTCTCACACAATATACACTTTTTATTGTAAACATTCATATTGTTTTCTTTGAACTTGAACAAAATTGATGAAGTTTGATTTAGGACAAAACTAATACGCAGAGTAAATAAAAACATAGGGGATAATATGTCGAGGTAAGAGGAGATAGGATCTCCCTGCTGAATCCTTCTCGTTGGTGTGAGCATCTCTAGTCTTTCTCCATTAAACATAACTGAAAAGAAACTAAGGATACCATGGTCATAACTGTGTCAATCCATGATTGTGCAAACCCTAGCTTTCCCATAATTGCATTCAGATATGGCCAATCCAATCAGTCATAAGGTTTCATCATGTCAAGCTTCAAATCACAATAGCTATTACTCTTCGACCTGTTTTGCTTCATATAATGGAGGCGCTCATAGGCACAAATAATGTTATCGGTTATAAATCTACCTGGCACAAAAGCTGACTGCTCCTCCGAGATTATGTCTGGTAGTACCAGCTTCAGTCTGTTTGCTACAACCTTTGAGGCTATTTTATGGAGCACAATACATAAACTGATTGGTCTAAACGAGAAAGAACAGTCGGATTAGTCACCTTTGGAATTAAAACAAGGATGGTATCATTGATGCACTCCGGACTCTCTTCCCTTCTGACAATTCCAAGAACAATCTTTGTCGCATCCGCTCCACACACGTCCCAATGCTTCTGATAAAAGTGGGCAGGAAAGCCATCAGGGCCGGGTGCTTTTGTGGGGAACATTTGGAAAAGTGTAGTCTTGACCTCCTCACTAGTGTATGGTGCACACAGTGATTCATTCATTGCAGCTATTACCTTACGAGGCACATGGTCAAGGACATTTTGTATACCTTGGGCACCCTCTGATGTGTAATGATCATGATAAAAATTATTTGCCATTGCTTTCAACTCAACTGGATCATTCACCATGACTCCCAGAGCATTCTCAAGAGCACGTGTCATGTTTTTCTTTCTCCTCATACTAGCACGTTGATGGAAAATATCTTGTATTTTTGTCGCCCGAAGAAAGCCATTCAATTCGGGCACACTGCCTCCACATGATTTCTTCACAGTGATACAACTCAATTAATCTTTCATTTATCTTTAATTCTACATGCATCGGGGGTGTGCGCAAAGGATCGCCGCGCAGTTCCTCAAGTTTATTCTTTAGCTCCTTAATTTCTTTTCTCATGCTCCCAAAGGATTGTTTGCTCCAGTTAGTGAAACCCCTTGAGACCTGTACAAGTTTCTCATGAAGTTGCTGAGCCTTCTCACATGGACCAGCAGAAGCCCACACTGAATTCACTGTCCCGGTCAGATCCTCATGCTTCTCCCACATGGTCTCATATTTAAAACTGCGACTAATCTGCTTGTCCCGACCAACGCCAAGGTCTAAGAGAATCGGTCTGGTGTCTGACGTCGCGGCCATATGGTGCTCAAGATTTGCCGACGGATATCGAGCCAACCATTGAGGATTGACCAATGCCTGATCGACTCTGCATCTCGTGTACGTACCGCCGGCAACCTTCTTCACAAAGGTCCAGAACTGGCCCTTGTACCCAATGTCCAGCAGCATGCAAACATCCGTAGCCTCTCGGAAAGCATGTATCTGTGCATTGCTACGATTTCCAATGCCCACGTGTTCCAGAAAATTCCAATGGCACCACTCCTACCTTGACTATCAACTGCGTAGGCTTTATCATAGCCCAACATGCCAGCTAAAGATTCTACCCTAGATCTGTCTATCTGAGTTTCGACAATACATAAGAGGGTAGGGGCAAACTTATTCACGAATTCGCTAAGTTCTTGGACTGTCGCGGCGTTGCCCACACCACGGCAGTTCCAACATAAAGTACTCATTGGGTCCGACAGCACTCCTCGAAGGAGGCCGCCAATTTTTTTGCTGAAGTGATCTGATTATCCTTACCAGAGGTGCCATCCATGGGCCAGAACCATGAGTTGGTTACGAGATCTTATGGGTTTCACCTCTAGCCTACCCCAACTTGTTTGGGACTAAAGGCTTCATTGTTGTTGTTGTTGTTGTTGCTGTTGCTGTTGCTGTTGTTGTTGTTGTTGTTGTTGTTGCTGTTGCTGTTGCTGTTGCTGTTGCTGTTGCTGTTGTTGTTGTTGCTGTTGTTGTTGTTGTTGTTGTTGTTGTTGTTGTTGTTGTTGTTGTTGTTGTTGTTGCTGTTGTTGCTGTTGTTGTTATTGTTGCTGCTGTTGGTGTTGCTGTTGTTGTTGCTGTTGCTGTGTTGTTGTTGCTGTTGTTGTTGCTGTTGCTGTTGGTGTTGCTGTTGTTGTTGCTGTTGTTGTTGTTGTTGTTGTTGTTGTTGTTGTTGTCTGATTATCCTTGCCACCAGCCCCCGCTTTGGTCCTCTTCGGACCCCTCGTCGAAGGTGGACTAACAGTGATATTTCCCACATGAACAATAGCAAGTTCGGTAGTTCTGGGATCCACTACTTGATGCACAATTGGCGCATTGGGATTGCTGCCCAGCTCGGTCCTTTCATTCCTCTTTCTGCTGGCATCATCTACGGCCATGTCCGAGGAGACTGTTGTTGGGTCTTCATCTGCATAATCTTTGTTGTTGTCTCTAGCACTTGTGTTTCCTCCGCTTCGGCCTCCCCTCCGCCTAAACAGGAGGTTTACATGGCCTGGCTGTAAACGTGTGTGGGCCTCGTATACCATTTATGAAGTAAATGGTGATTATAGCGCGCAATAATAATTCGCGTGAGTAATAGTTGAACTCTTCATGTTCCTAAGGATGTGGGTTATAAAGAGTCGGTTTGGCTGGGCCCAAGTACTATACTAGTGATTCCTAATGCGGGTTCATTTATTTTATTTAATTCTAAATAATATTTTTATTTAGGCTAATTTTTATCAGAAAAGGCTTGTATTCAAATAAAATTATTCTGAAAAGTTTTGGCTTTTTTTTCCAAGTTTAAAACTTTTGAACTCAATTTTGGGAAATTTCTCAAATTTTAGAAGTATCACATTTTTAATGAAAAATGCTCTAAATTTTAGAAAATGTCTAATTTTTTCAAAAAGAATTTTTTGTAGAGTTCATTAGTTTTGCAAAAAATACAATTTTTTAAAATCTTCATTAGTGTTGAAAAAATATTCATAAATTTTAAGAATAAACAAAGAAAGAAAATAATTAAAGTAGGAAGAAAAAAAGAAACATAAAACACGAAACAGAGAAAATTAATCTTAGTAGAAGAAATCAAAACGAAGAACGACGCCCTGAGAATAGAGAAGAAAACCACCGCCGACCTGGTGCCCCTCACTAGAAATAAAACCTGCGAAAACCGGGTGCCGCTTGTGTTGATTCCTTGTAAAACTGAAGACCATTTTTCATTTTTGGATTGTTCAGAAATTCCTAAGCAGTTTGTTCTAAATTTCTTTGCATTTTATAAGTCCACTCACAATACTAAACTAAAAGAAAAACCGGACGAAATGCTGAAAGAAACTGTAAAAACAGGAAAAAAAAAAGATTGTTGAAAACGGGAGGGAGGCCCCATATAGCCGGACCATGAGATATTGCGAGGCAGCAATGATGAAGACTACGTGTACGTCATCCAGTAGGTAGCCCGTAGCCATCGTACGCCATCGTCATGGTAAAAATCCAGCAGGGAACATGCGCTTGCGGCTGACGTAAAATGCACCATGTCACAAGTCAGGTCATAGGGTATAATTTTCTCTCCAGCTAGTACTCTAGTAAAATACACTTCCAACGCAGTTGAGGCATCGCTATTCCCATTGACGAACTTGGCGAAACATGGCTCTAGAGTGTAGAAAAATACTTCCACTGACGGGGCTATTTTTCTGTGCGAACTACTCAGTTAGATAATTCCCTTTCAACACGCCTAGTTGACCACTGGTACTGCAGAGCTCAGCGTCATATTATTTATTACAACTGTCTTCCAGATATGTTGTTCGATGTGAGCATGTGAATAATCCAGAGCATAGCTTTCTGCCGCGTTCTGTACTTGGGGCAAGATGAATGAATTTAGATGTGGTATAAGTTCCGTCGTACTCCCTCCGTAAATTTATATCTATATCTATATCTATATCTATATCTATATCTATATCTATACCTCTATATCTATATCTATATCTATATCTATATCTATACCTACTAATAAAGCAAGGTGATATTCTTAGTTTCGTCCCGCGATTAGATGATTTTTTTGAGTTTTTTTTATCTGGCGAGGTGGTACTATTCACATGTTGGGTTTCTGTCGTCCGTCGCACAATTTGCCCCTGGAGTTCGCATGAATTACCCACCTATGCCACCGGTAAGTTGGAAAAACGATTCGTTTTTTTTCTTTAAGTCGGCCGTTTGTTTTGATACAATAAGGAGCCAACCCACCAGCAAATCAGTACTGCATGGCCAGACCGACTGGCTAGGCCCTCGCGCTCCGACCTAGGAGACCCAGGTTCGACCCCAGAATCTCCACTTTTTGCTTCTCTTTTCTCTATTAGATAAGATGCCTGATTGGGCCAGCCCAACGCGGCCTACAACACTTTTTTTTCTTTCTTTTTCACTTCTATTACATTCGCTTTGTATTTTCTTCTTTTGGCTTTATTTCGAAATACTATAAATATTTTAATTATAAAAATCACTTATATGCGGACTTTGAAAGAATGTTAATCATGCATTAAACAAATGTGAAGCTTGTATAGAAAAAATGTTTTCATTATATACAAACAAGTACAGTGTGTATAGAAAAATAATAATATATTTTTCATTCTTTAGTAAATGTTAATCGTGCATTAAAAAAATTAAATGTGCATGGAAAAAATGTTTCTGATGTATAAATGTATACAAAAACATATACAATGTGTATGGAACAAAGTAGACATAAAAATTATAAGTTTTCAAAAATATTATCATGTACCATGTTGTTAAACGTGTACGTAAAAAATGTTCTTGATGTATACAAAAAAGTAGAATGTGTATAAAATAAGTAGACATAAAAAATAAATAGGTTTTGGAAAATGTTAACCATGAAATTGGAAAGTATTAAGCGTGTATATAAAAATGTTTCTGATGTAGGAAAAATGTACAATGTTCCTGATACAAGCTTTACGTAAACCAATGGCTTGACTTTAATTTTCATATTGTTTTAAATTGTTTCCATAATTTTTTTCTTGAGAATATCGATGTTGATATGCAAACTTGAACATTTGGTATGCATACCCTTGCAAATTGATTGTTTTCGATGGAGTTGTCTAACATGTTTGCGACCAAATTAATACTTGACTTGGATTACAAAAAACACATATATCAAGGAGGCAAAAATAATGCTCTTTTGCAAATGTTATTTTCATCATAATGCAAATATTTGTTGGGCACCACCGAGAAGAAACGACAACAAATGCGTAAAGAGATACTTGCAACTAGATAGATATTTATATTGTCTAAATTGGAAACACCTTGAATACACTTTAAAAATCATCACGTCTTTATGTTTTTGCGCAACATCACTTATCATTTTGTTTTTCATGTGACATCGTTCACGATTTCAAGAGATTTACTGATGTCTCGAGAGTGTGTATGAAATGTGATTTTTTCGCTCCCGTTGCAACGCACGGGCTTGTTTGCTAGTTAATATAAAAGTATTTAGATAACTATTTAGATAACTACTTTAATGATCTAAATGTTTTTATATTAATTTACAAAGGGAGTACATGCTAACCAACTGCTAGATAATGGACCGAGCGACGACCTCACATGTGAATTGTCCCTAGTCTGGTCATATATCAGTTTGCGATGCCAACATGTCGCTGTGGAGCGTCATACCACAACGGGCAGAGTGCCTGTTCATATCGATAATACTGTAAACCGGAGATCTCAGCAGTTAAGCTCCATCACATGCTTCCCCTCGAGCCATGTGCATTATTAATCTGCAAAATCAAGTTCAACTGGCAGATAGAAGTTTGTGTTATCGTAAGTTCAAGATTTTTTTTTCACATGGTTGTTAATGTGAACTTGATGAGGAGAGTCTTGCTTTGTTGTGAACTCTGCCGTGCATTATGATCGAACCAAAAAGAGAGAGAATAATGGAACATGGGAAATCTAAATTTTGTTTCTCTAATATAACTAATACCCCCTCTGTTTTATTTACTCCATATATTAGCTTTGTCTCAAGAATTTTTGTAAATTTTGCTTAACTTGATAGAACAATTATTAACATCGCGAACAAAGCAATAACAATATATTCATCAATGAATATATTCTCACACGACATATACTTTTTATTGTAAATATTCATATTGTTTTCTTTGAACTTGAACTAAATTGATGAAGTTTGACTTAGGACAAAAATAATATGCAGAGCAAGTAAAAATATAGGGATGACGCAGTTCCAGCCAACCGCGAGATCGTGACAACGCGACTTCAGGTGAAAATCGCGCATGACTGCCGTTTTGGCGGACTATGACGGCGTCTCTGACGTCATTCCCTTCTCGAGGCATCGTCGTTGCAGGTGACGTCAACTCGATCGGGATGTTCCGGGGGAAACCCTAGATATGGGTCTACCGGATCGAACGATGACGGCGCCTTCAGTGTCGTTCTTCCTCCCGAGGGCATCCTTTTGGAGTAAGCGTTGGCTGGAGGGGACAAGGGGAGGAGGAGCAGTGCTACATTTACCGCAAGGCCGACGACAGATCTCGGCGGCATGGCGCTGTGGAGTTTCGGCGACAGGCGTGCGTGGATGGATACGTGCAGGATGATGGCGTTGTCTGATGCCATGATGGCATCAACGGCAGGCCTGGCAAGGTCGATACGTCAGTACCTGCTCTGGAAATAGATCAGTGTAAGACAATGGCGGCGGGCTCTGCAAGCGCGCCGGACTGGTGTGTGCTCCAGACCCATCAACGCGGCTTGGTTGGGGTCTCTAGCTTTAAATGTTAGGCTTTAGTGCACTACTAGGAAAAACCTTATACACAGGAGCTTACTAGTAGCGCTTGTCCAAGGAAAGCGCTGCTGCTAGATAGCAGTAGCGCTTGGGCAGCAAGGGCGCTACTACTATGATCATAGCAGCAGCGCTGATCTTATAAAACGCGCTACTACTACAATTGACAGACCAATGATGATGAGTATGACTTGTTACTATGATACCAATGATGAGTTATTTATTATTACGATCGATGATGCATGATGCTAAGTTGTTATATGAGCATGATGAGTTATTTTATATATATATATATATATATATATATATATATATATATATATATATATATATATATATATATATCAGTAGGTGA
>NC_041383.1:178369121-178411193 GCF_002162155.2 Triticum dicoccoides
CAGTAGGTGAAATGAACATGGATTAGATTCAAGTGGAGGCAACATGGGGTGCACATCAAAAGTACTACTAATCCAAACTAGATCAAGTTGGATTAGTAGTAGTTTTGACATGCACCACATGTTGCCTCCACTTGAATCTACTCCACGTTCATTTCTTCCACTGTTATATATAATAACTAATCATGGTCATAAAATCATATGATGAAAGTACTGTATATAAAACCACAACGAAAATAAGCTGTATTTTTAAAAATAGAGGAAAAGTTAGCAGCAGCGCTTTTCAGAAGAAGCGCTATTGCTACTTAGTACTATCAGTAGCGCTTACTATAGGAAAGCACTACTGCTAACTAGGTATAGCAATAGCGCGTCCATCCAGCGCTACTGCTACTAGTTAGCTATAGCGCCTTAGTGGTAGCGCTTGAAAAAGTGCTACTACTAGCTTAAAAACAAGCACTACTACTAGGATTTTCCCTAGTAGTGGTGCGATGTCTATTTGGTATTCGGCTCAGAAAATTTGCACCCCTTCATTGAGTGGATAGGAGTAGCGACATATATTGCCAAGATGGTTACTTCAGACTACCTGATGTATTACCTTGTAATGTCTTTGTGAATAATTAATAAAATGGCAGGCCGGGGTCATCCTCCTTTTCTAAAAACAAGTAAAAACATAGGGGATAATGTGTAGGACGTAGAGGCTCATTCCACCTTCGGCTTATCTACAAATTGCATTGTTGGTGCAATCGTCCAAAAAGAGGAAGATTGTTGGTGCAATTATTTGTCTCCTTATGTTGGAGATTGTTGTCAGAAACAGTGAGGGACTAATGTGCTTGCCAGTGCACATAGAGATTATAGGTTCCTGGAGTATTTAGGAGTTTATTATAAACTTCGAAGGCTATCATCTGCGTTGCAGTGAAGATTAACATCGAATATTATGTGTGACGAAGTTGACCCTCGAAAATTGTTGAGTGAAGCAATTGCTTCGGTACCTGGTCCAGACGTGTGACTGCAACCGAGAAGAATGAAGACAGGGAAAAGACGTAGTATTTTATTTTGTAGTTATTTTTCTCTTACTTGAGTCATAACACCACCGTACTATTAAGAAGGGTAGAGTGTTTTGACACTTATGTTTCTCTGATGCTAAACCAAAACCTATAAGAGTTGAGAGAAATTTCTTCCAGCTTCGAAGCATTACTCACCACTCAGAGACGTTGATCTTCTAGACTACGGGAGGTATGTTTGATTTGAGGAGTCAACTTTGTTCCTCAAGTAAATTTGTCGGATGCATTTGAAATCTGGTCATTGGAAATGTGCTGGTTTCCATTGGTTGGACGTCATGTCCTAAATGGTCATTGCCCCCTCGGGATTGCTCCAGCTATAAATAGCCACCACATTCCAACCGAGATGGTTGGTTACTTCATCTGATTCAGACAGTTTGTCTAAGCACCCACTCTCTGGGATATTTGAGTTTAAAATCCACTCAGTGAAAACCCAAGAGCCGGAAAGCTAGATAGTGGTTTAGCATCACAAAGATCAAAGTTTAGTACGCTCCACCTGTTACTCTTGAGAGCTGTCAACTCTCTAGACGGTTAAGTGTCACGTTCTTCAGCAACCAAGAGTCATTGTGGTTCACGAAGATAGTCTTTCAAGGTTTTGGAGATCACCTGAATATCTACCTCGAGTAATCGACACAAGTTGACAAACTTGTTGTTGAGGAGAACATGGTAAAGTGAGTTTATCTTCTGTGTTAAATCACAAGTCCCTCCAAGCAGACGTAGCTCTTTCAAAGAAGAGTGAACCGATCACTTCCTTTGGTGATCCGTAAATGGAGAGAAAATGATTCTCTCCCTTTCCCCCCCTAAGGTGACCCTGTGCTATCGAACCCACGGGAGGAAGCCCCCCTTGAAGCCCGGATCTGAAGCAAGCATTTGTTAAAGAAAATTCTAGCTTTTGACTAGATCAAAACCAAACAACTGAAGGAGGACACTTATGACTAAATTAGGCATGGGTATGAGGTATTAATGCTTACAACCATATACTTATGTTGGGACCAAATATGATCTTAATTTGTGCGCTGCAAGTCACCCTTTAAGATGTGCTTGTTATGAACCAGAGTGGGGATTGTGTTCAAATTACATCTTGACTGGCACGCGTACTGCATCAAGGGTTAGTTGTCCAACCGAAGGCCCTATCTATCTCGTGTGGTTGCCTCTATAATTAGGATTGCAAAAATTACACAAGAACTTTGGGTGTTTGATGACTACACCTCTTGATTCCTCAGAGACAGGATCCATGTTACCGTACTAAACATTTCTGTTACTAGTGTTCAAAATAACACTTCACTGTATCTCTGCCCTTAGCCTCTCTATGGCTCGCTCTCCATGATTCTGGGTACCTGCAGGGATGAACAACTCAGAAGATACAAGAGACATCTACGGAACAATTTTATTTCACAAACAATAGATGGTAATTCAAAGCCCTTCCATTGATCCCCACAACAAATACATCGGGTGGCAAGGCTCTTGCCTCAATCCATACTTTACCGAACTATTCACACATGGATATCAGATCACACGAAGAACACATCATAGAGCACATCATGAAGGTAGATTGATTGGTAATATGTCTTACAATGGATGTCGTGTGTGATACATGATTACAAGTATGATCTAGTCGAGGAAGAACTATGGTGAAGATGGAGATGGTGGCTATGGATATGGAAAATGGCTGAGGCTAGGGTTGATGGGTTGAAGATGACTCTATTCTGGCTTCGCACACGGTTGTTCTGTTGACATTTCGGCCTCGACCTTTTATAAAAGTTGTTTAGGTGGACGAAGAGCTTCGGTTTCCACGCCATACGTCCGCCCATGTGAGCGATCATGGTCACATGAAATGTCGTCTCCTGCTTTGGAATTGCTGGTGCGCCTCCTCCTGATTTCTTCTATCTCCTTCTTTACTCCTTTCCATATTCTCACTTGATTTCGTCCATATTTAGCCCATTTCCTGTAGAAATACAATAAAGAGAGGATTTTGGAATCCTATGCATTCATTAGTCATTAGTGGCAATACCGGAGTGAATATCTCAGTTTTAATGAAATCGATTTAAACAAAGGGTAGATGAGTGTCAAAATATAACTCATCATGAACTGGTTGTGAAAGTCTGGCTTAAAAGGGATGATAGACTACTCATATCAATAAGGAATTCCTTCTTTTCAAAGAGCCCATTCGAAAAGAACTCCCAAGTTAAGTGTGCGTGGCTTGGAGTAATTCTAGGATGGGTGACCGACAGGGAAGTTGGTCCCGGGTGCGCATGAGTGAGCACAAAGTGAAGGAAATATTCCCTAGAGGCAATAATAAAGTTATTATTTATTTCCTTATATCATGATAAATGTTTATTATTCATTCTAGAATTGTATTAACCAGAAACATAATACATGTGTGAATACATAGACAAAAATAGTGTCACTAGTATGCCTCTACTTGACTAGCTCATTTATCAAAGATGGTTGTGTTTCCTAACCATAGACATGAGTTGTCATTTGATTAATGGGATCACATCATTAGGAGAATGATGTGATTGACTTGACCCCTTCCGTTAGCTTAGCACTTGATCGTTTAGTATGTTGCTATTGCTTTCTTCATGACTTATACATGTTCCTACAACTATGAGATTATGCAAAGATTGAACTAGCTATTGAGATACCGACGATCGAATCTCGGGCAAGTAACATACCGATGACAAAGGGAACAACGTGTGTTGTTATGCGGTTTGACCGATAAAGATCTTCATAGAATATGTAGGAGCCAATATGAGCATCCAGGTTCCGCTATTGGTTATTGACTGGAAACGTGTCTCGGTCATGTCTACATAGTTCTCGAACCCGTAGGGTCCGCACGCTTAAAGTTAGATGACGGTTATATTATGAGTTTATTGTTTTGATGTACCGAAGATAGTTCCGAGTCTCGGATGTGATCACGGACATGACGAGGAGTCTTGAAATGGTCGAGACGTAAAGATTGATATATTGGACGACTATGTTCGGACACCGGAATGGTTCCGGGAGGTTTCAGACATTTATTGGAGTACCGGGGGTTACGGGACCCCCCCAGGAAGCTATTGGGCCTTATGGGCCTTAGTGGAAAGGAGATAGGGAGGACAGGAGGTGGCGCGCGGCCCCCTTTGCCCCAGTCCGAATTGGGAAAGGAAAGGGGGCGGCGGCCCCCCTTCTCCTTCCTTCTCTCCACCTCCTCCTTCCCCCTTCTCCTACTTGGAATAGGAAAGGGGGGAGGCAAACCTACTTGGAGTAGGATTGCCCCCCCTTGGGCGCGCCTCTCCCCTTGGCCGGCCCTATCCTCCTCCCCCCTTTATATACGGAGGAGGGGGGCACCCCATAGACACAACAATTGATCATTGATCTCTTAGCCGTGTGCGGTGCCCCCCTCCACCATAATCCACCTCGATAATATCGTTGCGGTGCTTAGGCGAAGCCCTGCGTCGGTAGAACATCATCATCGTCACCACGCCGTCGTGCTGACGAAACTCTCCCTCAAAGCTCGGCTAGATCGGAGTTTGAGGGACGTCATCGAGCTGAACGTGTGCTGAACTCGGAGGTGCCATGCGTTTGGTACTTGATCGGTCGGATCGTGAAGACGTACGACTACATCAACCGCGTTGTGCTAACGCTTCCGCTTTCGGTCTACGAGGGTACATGGACAACACTCTCCCCTCTCGTTGCTATACATCACTATGATCTTGCGTGTGCGTAGGAACTTTTTGAAATTACTACGTTTCCCAATAGTGGCATCCGAGCCAGGTTTTATGCGTAGATGTTATATGCACGAGTAGAACACAAGTGAGTTGTGGGCGATACAAGTCATACTGCTTACCAGCATGTCATACTTTGGTTCGGCGGTATTGTTGGATGAAGCGGCCCGGACCGACATTACGCGTACGCTTACGCGAGACTGGTTCTACCGACGTGCTTTGCACACAGGTGGCTGGCGGGTGTCAGTTTCTCCAACTTTAGTTAA
The DNA here is from genome assembly GCF_002162155.2 of Triticum dicoccoides. NCBI lineage: Eukaryota > Viridiplantae > Streptophyta > Magnoliopsida > Poales > Poaceae > Triticum > Triticum dicoccoides. The sequence goes on from NC_041383.1 coordinate 178,374,150, forward strand.
ACTGAGTGTGGCTACGCCCGGTCCTTGGGAAGGTTAAAACATCACTAACTTGATGAACTATCGTTGTGGTTTTGATGCGTAGGTAAGAAAGGTTCTTGCTCAGCCCGTAGCAGCCACGTAAAACTTGCAACAACAAAGTAGAAGACGTCTAACTTGTTTTTGCAGGGCATGTTGTGATGTGATATGGTCAAGATGTGATGCTATATTTTATTGTATGAGATGATCATGTTTTGTAACAAAGTTATCGGCAACTGGCAGGAGCCATATGGTTGCCGCTTTATTTTATGCAATGCAATCGCCCTGTAATTGCTTTACTTTATCACTAAGCGGTAGCGATAGTCATAGAAGCAATATGTGGCAAAACGACAACGATGCTACGATGAAGATCAAGGTGTTGCGCCGGTGACAATGGTGATCATGACGGTGCTTCGGAGATGGTGATCACAAGCACAAGATGATGATGGCCATATCATATCACTTATATTGATTGCATGTGATGTTTATCCTTTATGCATCTTATTTTGCTTTGATTGATGGTAGCATTATAAGATGATCTCTCACTAAATTTCAAGGTATAAGTGTTCTCCCTGAGTATGCACCATTGCGAAAGTTCTTCGTGCTGAGAGACCACGTGATGATCGGGTGTGATAGGCTCTACGTTCAAATACAATGGGTGCAAAACAGTTGCACACGCAGAATACTCAGGTTAAACTTGACGAGCCTAGCATATACAGATATGGCCTCGGAACACTGAGACCGAAAAGTCGAGCGTGAATCATATAATGGATATGATCAACATAGTGATGTTCACCATTGAAAACTACTCCATCTCACGTGATGATCGGACATGGTTTAGTTGATTTGGATCACGTGATCACTTAGATGATTAGAGGGATGTCTATCTAAGTGGGAGTTCTTAAGTAATATGATTAATTGAACTTAAATTTATCATGAACTTAGTACCTGATAGTATTTTTGCTTGTCTATGTTTGTTGTAGATAGATGGCTCGTGCTGTTGTTCCGTTGAATTTTAATGCATTCCTTGAGAAAGCTAAGTTGAAAGATGATGGTAGCAATTACACGGACTGGGGCCATAACCTGAGGATTATCCTCATTGCTGCACGGAAGAGTTACGTCCTGGAAGCACCGCTAGGTGTACCACCTGTGCCAGCAACTGCTGACATTGTGAATGCCTGGCAGTCGCGTGTTGATGACTACTCTATAGTTCAGTGTGCCATGATTTACGGCTTAGAACCGGGACTTCAACGACGTTTTGAACGTCATGGAGCATATGAGATGTTCCAGGAGTTGAAGTTAATATTTCAAGTAAATGCCCGGATTGAGAGATATGAAGTCTCCAATAAGTTCTATAGTTGCAAGATGGAGGAGAATAGTTTTGTCAGTGAACATATACTCAAAATGTCTGGGTATTGCAATCACTTGATTCAACTGGGAGTTAATCTTCCTGATGATAGTGTCATTGAAAGAATTCTTCAATCACTTCCGCCGAGCTACAAGAGCTTCATGATGAACTATAATATGCAAGGGATGAATAAGACTATTCCCGAGCTCTTCGCAATGCTAAAAGCTGCGGAGGTAGAAATCAAAAAGGAGCATCAAGTGTTGATGGTCAACAAGACCACTAGTTTCAAGAAAAGGGTAAAGGGAAGAAGAAGGGGAACTTCAAGAAGAATGGCAAACAAGTTACTGCTCAAGAGAAGAAACCCAAGTCTGGACCTAAGCCTGAAACTGAGTGCTTCTACTGCAAGCAGACTGGTCACTGGAAGCGGAACTGCCCCAAGTATTTGGCAGATAAGAAGGATGGCAAGGTGAACAAAGGTATATGTGATATACATGTTATTGATGTGTACCTTACTAATGCTCGCAGTAGTACCTGGGTATTTGATACTGGTTCTGTTGCTAATATTTGCAACTCGAAACAGGGACTACGGATTAAGCGAAGATTGGCTAAGGACGAGGTGACAATGCGTGTGGGAAATGGTTCCAAAGTCGATGTGATCGCGGTCGGCACGCTACCTCTACATCTACCTTCGGGATTAGTTTTAGACTTGAATAATTGTTATTTGGTGCCAGTGTTAAGCATGAACATTATATCTGGATCTTGTTTGATGCGAGACGGTTATTCATTTAAATCAGAGAATAATGGTTGTTCTATTTATGTGAGTAATATATTTTATGGTCATGCACCCTTGAAGAGTGGTCTATTTTTATTGAATCTCGATAGTAGTGATACACATATTCATAATGTTGAAGCCAAAAGATGCAAAGTTGATAATGATAGTGCAACTTATTTGCGGCACTGCCGTTTGGGTCATATTGGTGTAAAACACATGAAGAAACTCAATACTGATGGACTTCTGGAATCACTTGATTATGAATCACTTGGTACTTGCGAACCGTGCCTCATGGGCAAGATGACTAAAACTCCGTTCTCCGGAACTATGTTGCGAGCAACAGATTTGTTGGAAATCATACATACTGATGTATGTGGTCCAATGAACATTGAGGCTCGCGGCAGGTATCGTTATTTTCTCACCTTCACAGATGATTTGAGCAGAGATGGGTATATCTACTTAATGAAACATAAGTCTGAAACATTTGAAAAGTTCAAAGAATTTCAGAGTGAAGTAGAAAATCATCGTAACAAGAAAATAAAGTTTCTACGATCTGATCATGGAGGAGAATATTTGAGTTATGAGTTTGGTTTACATTTGAAACAATTCGTAATAGTTTCACAAGTCATGCCACCCGGAACACCACAACGTAATGGTGTGTCTAAACGTCGTAATTGTACTTTACTAGATATGGTGCGATCTATGATGTCTCTTACTGATTTACCGCTATCGTTTTGGGGTTATGCTTTAGATACGGCCGCATTCACGTTAAATAGGGCACCATCAAAATCCATTGAGACGACGCCTTATGAACTATGGTTTGGCAAGAAACCAAAGTTGTCATTTCTTAAAGTTTGGGGCTGCGATGCTTATGTGAAAAAACTTCAACCAGATAAGCTTGAACCCAAATCGGAGAAATGTGTCTTCATAGGATACCCAAAGGAGACTATTGGGTACACCTTCTATCACAGATCTGAAGGCAAGACCTTTGTTGCTAAAATTTGATCCTTTCTAGAGAAGGAGTTTCTCTTGAAAGAAGTGAGTGGGAGGAAAGTAGAACTTGATGAGGTAACTGTACCTGCTCCCTTATTGGAAAGTAGTTCATCACAGAAACCGGTTCCTGTGACGACTACACCAAATAGTGAGCAAGCTAATGATATTGATCATGAAACTTCAGATCAAGTTACTACCAAACCTCGTAGGTCAACCAGAGTAAGATCCGCACCAGAGTGGTACGGTAATCCTATTCTGGAGGTCATGTTACTTGACCATGGCGAACCTACGAACTATGAGGAAGCGATGATGAGCCCAGATTCCGCAAAATGGCTTGAAGCCATGAAATCTGAGATGGGATCCATGTATGAGAACAAAGTATGGACTTTGGTTGACTTGCCCGATGATCGGCAAGCCATCGAGAATAAATAGATCTTCAAGAAGAAGACTGACGCTGATGGTAATGTTACTATCTACAAAGCTCGACTTGTTGCGAAAGGTTTTCGACAAGTTCAAGGGGTTGACTATGATGAGACTTTCTCACCCGTAGCGATGCCTAAGTCTATACGAATCATGTTAGCAATTGCCGCGTTTTATGATTATGACATATGGCAAATGGATGTCAAAACTGCATTCCTAAATGGATTTCTAGAAGAAGAGTTGTATATGATGCAACCAGAAGGTTTTGTCAATCCAAAAGGTGCTAACAAAGTGTGCAAGCTCCAGCGATCCATTTATGTACTAGTGCAAGCCTCTCGGAGTTGGAATAAATGCTTTGATAGTGTGATCAAAGCATATGTTTTATACAGACTTTTGGAGAAGCCTGTTGAGGGAGTCCTGGATTAGGGGGTATCCGGACAGCCGGACTATATACATCGTCCGTACTATTGGAGCGTGAAGATACAAGACTCAAGACTCCGGCCTGTGTCTGGATGGGACTCTCCTTAACGTGGAAGACAAGCTTGGCGATCCGTATATTGTGTTTCCTTCCTTGTAACCGACTCCATGTAAACCCTATCCCTCTCCAGTGTCTATATAAACCGGAGAGGATGGTCCTTAGAAGGCCGATCACAATTACAATCATACCATCATAGGCTAGCTCCTAGGGTTTAGCCTCTACGATCTCGTGGTAGATCTACTCTTGTACTACTCATATCTTCAATATTAATGAAGCAGGAAGTAGGGTTTTACCTCCATCGAGAGTGCCTGAACCTGGGTAAACATTGTGTCCCTCGCTTGCTGTTACCATCAGCCTAAGACGCACAGATTGGGACCCCCTACCTGAGATTCGCCGGTTTTGACACCGACATTGGTGCTTTCATTGAGAGTTCCTCTGTGTCGTCGCTGCAAGGCTTGATGGCGCCTTCAATTGTCAGCAACACGGTCCAGGGGGAGAGTTTTCTCCCCGGACAGATCTCCGTGTTCGGCGGCTTCGCACTGCAGGCCAATTCGCTTGGCCATCTGGAGCAGATCAACAGCTATGCCCCTGGCCACCAGGTCAGGTTCGGAAACTTGAACTACATGGCGGATATTCGCGGAGACTTGATCTTCGACGGATTCGGGCCTGTGCCAGGAACACCGGACAGTCGCGATGAGCACGGCCTAGACCTGTTGTCGGACAATGTTCGAAATATCACCCCTGCAATAGCCCCGGACCTAAATCCGGAGCAGGCTGCGTCGCCTAAGGACGGAGGGATGGGCCCCGCCCCGCAGGCTGCACACTTATCGGTGGTAGAGCCGAACGCAGGCCTCACTTCTGAGGAAGACTGTAACTCCAAACCCCCGGACTCGTATCCGGCTGTTGGTTCCGGTCCGCACACCCTCGAGCCAGCCGAGCCAGGTTGGGCTCCGGTAAAGGAGTTTACCACTGCGGATATCTTCCAGCACTCGCCTTTTGGTGACATGCTGAACTCATTAAAGTCTCTCTCTTTGGTAGGAGGCTCGGAGCCGAACTATGTCCAGCTTGAGTGGGAAGCAGGCGATGAAGGAATTCGCTGCCCACCCACCACCCACTTCATTGCCACGATCGATGATTTAACCGACGTGCTTGACTTCGACTCCGAAGACATCAACGGTATGGACGACGATGCAGGAGAAGTACAGGAGCCACCGCTCACAGGGCGGTGGACAACCACCTCTTTATACGATATATATATGGTGGACACTCCGAAGGAAACCAATGGCGACGAGGCAACGGAGGATAACCCCTCGGGGAGAAAAGCAAAGCAGGGGTGTTGTCGGCGCTGCTCCAAGCCCCGCCACAGTGATACCGGCCCAGGAGATGAACACAATACGAATGGCGCTAAAGATGAATACAACCATGATCAGCCTACCTCCAAGCAGGCCGGACTGGCCACGATGGAATACTTGGAGGGGGACAACTATACACCCCCTCCGAAGACGAGGTAAGTCTCGGCAATGACGAATTCGGTGTGCCTGAAGACCCAGTGGAACAAGTTCGCTTCAAGCGACGGCTCATGGCCACGGCAAAGAGCCTGCAAAGGAAGCAAGAACAGCTTAAAGCTGACCAAGATTTGCTCATGGATAGGTGGACCAAGATCCTGGCCACCGAAAATACGGACTCGACCGCCCCGACAAAGGGCACGCGCAGCACAACTGGCCACCTCAACCTAAGCAAGATAACCCAAGGCACACACCCCGACGTCCACACATCACTACGGTTCAGGACAGTAAGAAGGATACACGAAGAGGCATCCTAAAGCCTCGGCGCAACGGTCATAAACATCAAGTCAAGGAAGTTGATGCCAAGCCCAGCAACTCCCAGTCCGGTCAACGGACAAAGAGCAGCTCAAGCCTATCCGGCCCGAGCCACATACTTGATCAACCATGTGAAATTCACGGTACTCCTAGAAGGACGGCAAAGCATACCAATAGAGAATGCCGGATCCTCAAAACAAAGAGACCGGTCGTGTGCCGGAAACAATGAAGGGAGCTGTCTAGTCAAGAGACCCCCCCAGAGCACAACAGTACGGCCGATCGCCCCCTATCACACCAACCACAACAATTCAATTGCCGTACCCCTAGACCTAGTAGTTCGGGGGCTCCATAACACATAAAGCCCCCACGGGTATGAAACCACAAATAACACCTTCTACAAGATGTCAAGTGCAAAGGCCAAGTTTATTGGCCCACCGCTCTAACGGTTGTTTTCAGATAACCAAAAAATGCCATGCCAAAGAATAATTCTTCGGCGCATTCCCCTCATACGGTAACCCATCGTATGCTAACGGGACGAACCACGTTGACTAGATTCCATGTGGTAAACCATTAGGCCAACACCGGTGATATACTCATGCCTACATGCAAGGCCAAACCCCGCCCTTAGAACAGAAATCATACAGCTGCCAGAGTAGCAAGTCGTGCATGCCTATCAAAATTTTGATATGACAGCCAACTATCCGGACACCAACTAAGGAGTCCGTGCTGCTTCACGGTATAGCGGCTGGGGTCACCAGGGTCCGATCAGGAACCCTTAGACCAACCACAAGAGGACGTTCAGCGGCCTCCAAGCATTTGCCTTCACAAACTAACTTTGATGCAGAACAGGATTGGCGGCGTGGAATCGGCCCGGACACACAAGGATAGGAACATGCAGGTAGAAAGCAGTTCGGATTCACTTTCGGTCCACTCATAGCCCCCTCCAGTCCGGCCCTCACAGGTTCCGCCAAAAATCATCTCTTTTCATAATCATAAATCGCACTCATATGCATAGACATACCATCCTACTACAATGCGTAGACTTAAATAACACGTACCGGCCGTCGTTTATCATCGACGCCTCTTTGCCAAAAAACGGCAGCCACGTTTCGTGTTACGCCCGGTTATGCCAGGGGCTTCACAATATGACAATAAAGTCCGACCACCTTTTTGGTCGCTCGGCACACTGAACTTATAACACTATATGCACTAGCTCCGAATCATGTCTTGAGTCATTGGTTGGGTTTGCCCGGCTCCCATGTTTTGGTACCTTATGTTCCGTTCCATCGGCTAAGGTAGCGCTGGGAGAACTACTGCGATTGTGTCCCGGTTCTGCCGGACGAGCACCTCAGTAGAGAAAGCCGAAAACTTACTGTCATGATGCAGCGAGAGCTAGTCAGCTGTTCAAGAGGTTGTAAAATCCTTAAAGATTTATTCCGCATAACGCCATTATAAATGCAGAGTGCGACGGATCGGTCTTCCGATTAGGCGCCAATAGAGCCCATAGTTCGGCCTTCCGAACACTAGGGGCTGCGTCGACCATACTCGAATTCCCATGGCTAAGTGAGAGTATTAAAGCCCTATAGTCCGATTGCCTGGTTCATGGTGAGAAACACCTCCTTAAAAGGACCCAACCATGGGATAAAGAGTGTTCAGATATATCCCGAACACCCCCGTATTTTTTACGTGGGGGCAGAAGTCGACGACTGGCCAACTCTCGGGATTTACATACAATAAACAGCCGCATAGGAAGAACATATGTTCAAACAAAAACGGGCAATATATAATAAAAGTGCCATTATCCCATATTACAAAAAGCGGCATGAATGCCCTCAAGGAAATATAATGTCTTTCATGCACTTATCCGCCGCAAGGCGGGCCCCCTTCAGTACACCTTCATAGTACAGCTCGGGCTTGCGGTGCTCCTTACCCTCCGGTGGCCCCTTAGTCATCAGCTTCTCTGCGTCAAGCTTCCCCCAATGCACTTTTGCACGGGCGAACGCCATGCGCGCACCTTCTATACAGACTGATCACTTCATAGTATCAAGCCGAGGACAGGCGCCCACAATCCGCTTCACGAGTCCGAAGTAACTGCTTGGAATTGGCTCCGCAGGCCACAACCGGACAACCAAGTCCTTCATGGCTAGTTCGACTGCCTAGTGCAGTTCGACCAGCTGCTTCAGCTGATCGATAAAAGGCACCTGATAGTTTGGTGCCAAATACTGCGACCAGAAGTTCCTCTCCGCAGACTTCTTCTCCTCGGTCCGGTAGAATAGGGCGGCGTCGGATATGCTGCGAGGCAGATCCACAAACACCCCTATAAAATCAAGAATTCAGCTTGTCGCTTAGAGTTCTCCACACTATCATGTAATAATGGCCATGAATACAATAGGCCTTACCAGCCGCAACTTTCTGGGCCTCCTGAATGTCCCGTACAACATCTCGGGCTTCTTCCCGAGCATCTTCCGCGGCTTGGAGAGCTTGGGTGAGTTCGGATTCTTTCCCTACTAGACTCTGCTCCAAGCCGTCGCTTTTCGTCACAACCTCCTGGAGCTCCCGCTCAGTTGTGATGACCCTGGCCTCGTGTTTTTCACGAAGCACCTGTTCGGCAGCAGCCTTCTCGTTGGCATCAGCCACAGCCTTCTTCAGTGCCTCATATTCGGCACTCGCTCCTAGGGCATACAACACAAATACTTTTCAATAGGCACAATTACTCATTCGTGCCTAATACAAGACAATGTTTCAACGTACCTTGCGTATCCTCTAATTGCTTCTTCACACGGCCAAGTTCTTCCTTGGCCCGTTCCAGGCTCTACTTCAGTTCGGACACTTCCGCATTATGAGCGGCTGTCTTCTCCGCAGACGCCTGTTTTCAAACAAAGGGGTATACATCATTAACAAAGGTTCCCACGACAAAAGAGGGTTTGATCCCCTGCCCGGCTCTCTCTTTCGCCGGACAGTGTATGAGGAGCTACTACTCATATTATGATGATTCTTCAAAGGTTCCTTAGAAACCATACCTCAAAAGCCTTTATAAGGCCAAGGCAGGACTCATTCAGCTCGCTTTCGGCAGACTGAATCTTTCCAACCACCGTAACCATGAGGGTCCGATGTTCATCGACGATAGACGCGTTCTTCAACATTGTCGATAGACCGCCCGGCAGCTCTGCGTGGACAGAGGTTACCGGCGGAGTAGGAAAGTCTCCCTCCGTCGAAGGTGGCCACTCGCCCGATCCTGGAGCCTTAGAGGTCTCCAGGACCTTTCCAGCTGAGGGCCGAACCCAAGATCGCCCCCATCGTCAACGCGCCGTGGGGCCGCTGCCCCCATGTGTCCGGCCCCAGAGACATGCCCCCTCTGCTCTGGGTCTTATCAAGACGACACCTCGGTGTCGCGCCTGGACTTCGGAGAAGGAGCCTCCGGAGGCGTCTTGCTCGCCACAGCATCCGAGCTCAGCAAATCCTCCGATGAGGACTGTCCGGCAGGAGACCTCGCCGGGCTGTACGAGATATTGCGACAATTAAAACTACTGTACCCAGACAACCCTGGATGCATAGGCGCATTCGGATTTCAGTTACTTACAATTTCTCCAGGGGCTGGGCCCTGGGATTCCACTCCGGGCTGTTATCGGCAGCCGTGGTGGATGCCTCTGGATGGGAACCTCTCCCCCTCTTGGGCGATTCGGCCTCCAGGGACGGGGAAGCCGCATGCTTCTTCCCACCTTCAGAGTGAGGCCCATCCTCCTCTGCTTCCTCCTCCTCTTCTTCGGAAGAAGGAGCGTCGCTGGAGTCTTCGGATTTTGCGTCCGAAGCCTTGCGGCGACGGAGGCCACTACGGGTCTTCTTGACCTTCTTGGAGGCCTCCTTTTTTGGCGCCTCATAAGGCGCATGGACCAGCATCTTCGTCAGAAGAGGTCCGGCCGGTTCCTCCGGCAGCGGGGCCGGACAATGTGTCTGCTCCACCTTTTTTATCCATCCCTGAGGTCACGAAACGCGATTAAAATGTCTCCCTCGTGACGTGCCAGCTGAAGCATGGAGGGACAGAGCGTGGCTGTAACTTACCGGGCTTGCAGAATGGGATAATTGATACCCACGGTCCTCGGCGGAGCCCGACCACGATTTGCCGGACTTGAAGAGCACCTTCCAGATATCCTTGTGGGAGGAATCATAGAGTTCCTGAAGGGTTTGGTGCTCGGTTGCGTCGAACTCCCACAAAGTGCAGGCTCGGTGCTGGCAAGGGAGAACCAGGCGAACTAGCATCACCTGGACTACGTCGACGAGTTTGACGTCCTTGTCGACCATGCTCTGAACGCGCGTCTGGAGCGGTGACAGCTCATCGGACGAGGACCAGTTCGGGCCCTTCTCGGGCCAGGACGTAAGCCGCAGTGGGGCTCCGGATCTAAATTCAGGAGCTGCAGCCCACTTTTTGCCGCGCGGTTCGGTGATATAGAACCACTGCTGCTGCCACACCTTGACAGAGTTGTTGAAGGCGCCCTTCGGCCAAACGTCCTTGGGCATCTTGCTCACCTCGGCGTGTTCGCCACTCACCACCTTGGGCTTCACATTGAAAATCTTCAGCCACAGGCCGAAGTGAGGCGAAATCTGGAGAAAGGCCTCGCACACGATGATGAACATCGAGATATTGAGGAAAGAGTTGGGGGAAAGATCATGAAAATCAATCCCATAGTAATACATGACTCCACGAACGAATGGGTGAAGGGGAAACCCGAGCCCGCGGACAAAATGGGGAAGGAACACGACTCTCTCATAAGGCTCCGGAGTAGGGACAACCTATCCCGCCGGTGGGAGACGGTGGCCAATCTTCTTGGCCAGATACCTAGCTTCCCGGAGCTTCTTAATATCCTTCTCCCGGACGGTAGAGGCCATCCATCTGCCTCCTGCTCCGGATCCGGACATCTTTGGAAAACCACTCTTTGATGAAAAAAAGAGTACTTGGGCGTTAGGGCTCGAACAGGGGGGAATGAGCTAGCAGAAGGAGAAGGCGTGGGTAAAGAGGAAGAGACCTTATCTCTTTATAGAGATGGTAAAGGCTTTTTGCGCCTCCCCACTTGCCTGGTGGAACCCGCTCGCCTCCCGCTCGCCGCGATTAGCGGTGTAGTTGGATTACCCATACTCGTATTGACAAGAATCCCGTAATAAGGGGACACGATCTCTGCTTTGACAAGACGTGTCAAGGAAACCACCTCGCAATATGCGCTGTGGCTGGTTGAAGGAAAACAACTCGAATAATGACCCACCCGTAATGACATGTCACGTCTAAAAAGTTGTCAACAGAGTACATTTGTGAAATATTGTTCTCTCTATAGCGGTATGTGAAGATCATTTTGTGGATCCGGACACGATCTACGTGTTCGATAATTACTTTGGGGTATTTGGAGAAGGAACCCGCCTTGTAATGCCGAAGACAAGACTGCGCGCCGGACTCATCGTCATTGAAGCCTGGTTCAGGGGCTACTGAGGGAGTCCTGGATTAGGGGGTATCCGGACAGCCGGACTATATACATCGTCTGGACTATTGGAGCGTGAAGATACAAGACTCAAGACTCCGGCCCGTGTCTGGATGGGACTCTCCTTTGCGTGGAAGACAAGCTTGGCGATCTGGATATTGTGTTTCCTTCCTTGTAACCGACTCCATGTAAACCCTAGCCCTCTCTGGTGTCTATATAAACCGAAGAGGATGGTCCTTAGAAGGCCGATCACAATTACAATCATACCATCATAGGCTAGCTCCTAGGGTTTAGCCTCTATGATCTCGTGGTAGATCTACTCTTGTACTACTCATATCTTCAATATTAATGAAGTAGGAAGTAGGGTTTTACCTCCATCGAGAGGGCCAGAACCTGGGTAAACATTGTGTCCCTCGCTTCCTGTTACCATCAGCCTAAGACGCACAGATCGGGACCCCCTACCCGAGATCCGCTGGTTTTTACACCGACACCTGTATTTACAAAAGGTGAGTGGGAGCTCTGTAGCATTTCTAATATTATATGTACACGACATATTATTGATTGGAAATGATATAGAATTTCTGGACAGCATAAAAGGATACTTGAATAAAAGTTTTTCAATGAAAGACCTCGGTGAAGCTGCTTATATATTGGGCATCAAGATCTATAGAGATAGATCAAGACGCTTAATTGGACTTTCACAAAGCACATACCTTGATAAAGTTTTGAAAAAGTTCAAAATGGATCAAGCAAAGAAAGGGTTCTTGCCTGTATTACAAGGTGTGAAGTTGATTCAGACTCAATGCCCGACCACAGCAGAAGATAGAGAGAAAATGAAAGATGTTCCCTATGCCTCAGCCATAGGCTCTATCATGTATGCAATGTTGTGTACCAGACCTGATGTATGCTTAGCAATAAGTTTAGCAGGGAGGTACCAAAGTAATCCAGGAGTGGATCACTGGACAATGGTCAAGAATATCCTGAAATACCTGAAAAGGACTAAGGATATGTTTCTTGTTTATGGAGGTGACAAAGACCTAGTCGTAAATGGTATGTTGATGCAAGCTTTGACACTAATCTGGATGATTCTAAATCGCAAACCGGATACGTATTTATATTGAACGGTGGAGCTGTCAGTTGGTGCAGTTCTAAACAAAGCATCGTGGCGGGATCTACATGTGAAGCGGAGTACATAGCTGCTTCGGAAGCAGCAAATGAAGGAGTCTGGATGAAGGAGTTCATATCCGATCTAGGTGTCATACCTAGTGCATCGGGTCCAATGAAAATCTTTTGTGATAATACTGGTGCAATTGCCTTGGCAAAGGAATCCAGATTTCACAAGAGAACCAAGCACATCAAGAGACGCTTCAATTCCATTCGGGACCAAGTCCATGTGGGAGACATAGAGATTTGCAAGATACATACGGATCTGAATGTTGCAGACCCGTTGACTAAGCCTCTTCCACGAGCAAAACATGATTAGCACCAAGGCTCCATGGGTGTTAGAATCATTACTGTGTAATCTAGATTACTGACTCTAGTGCAAGTGGGAGACTGAAGGAAATATGCCCTAGAGGCAATAATAAAGATATTATTTATTTCCTTATATCATGACAAATGTTTATTATTCATGCTAGAATTGTATTAATCGGAAACATAATACATGTGTGAATACATACACAAACATAGTGTCACTAGTATGCCTCTACTTTACTAGCTCGTTGATCAAAGATGGTTGTGTTTCCTAACCATAGACATAAGTTGTCATTTGATTAACGGGATAACATCATTAGGAGAATGATGTGATCGATTGACCCATTCCGTTAGCTTAGCACTTGATCATTTAATATGTTGCTATTGCTTTCCTCATGACTTATACATGTTCCTACAACTATGAGACTATGCAACTCCTGTTTACCAGAGGAACACTTTGTGTGCTACCAAACGTCACAACGTAACTGGGTGATTATAAAGGAGCTCTACAGGTGTCTCCAAAGGTACATGTTGAGTTGGCGTATTTCGAGATTAGGATTTGTCACACCGATTGTCGGAGAGGTATCTCTGGGCCCTCTTGGTGATGCACATCACTATAAGCCTTGCAAGCAATGTAGCTAATGAGTTAGTTACGGAATGATGCATTACGTAACGAGTAAAGAGACTTGTCAGTAATGAGATTGAACTAGGTATTGAGATACCGACGATCGAATCTCGGGCAAGTAACATACCGATGACAAAAGGAACAACGTATGTTGTTATGCGGTTTGACCGATAAAGATCTTTGTAGAATATGTAGGAGCCAATATGAGCATCCAGGTTCCGCTGTTGGTTATTGACCGGAAACGTGTCCCGGTCATGTCTACATAGTTCTCGAACCCGTAGGGTCCGCACGCTTAAAGTTAGATGACGGTTATATTATGAGTTTATTGTTTTGATGTACCGAAGATAGTTCGGAGTCCCGGATGTGATCACAGACATGACGAGGAGTCTCAAAATGGTTGAGACGTAAAGATCGATATATTGGACGACTATGTTCGGATACCGGAATGGTTCCGGGAGGTTTCAGACATTTATTGGAGTACCGGGGGTTACCGGAACCCCCCCAGGAAGCTATTGGGCCTTATGGGCCTTAGTGTAAAGGAGAGAGGGAGGCCAGGAGGTGGCGCACGACCCCCCTTGCCCCAATCCGAATTGGGAAAGGGAAGGGGGCGGCAGTCCCCCTTCTCCTTCCTTCTCTCCACCTCCTCCTTCCCCCTTCTCCTACTTGGAATAGGAAAGGGGGGGGGGCAAACCTACTTGGAGTAGGATTGCCCCCCCTTGGGCGCGCCTCTCCCCTTGGCCGGCCCTCTCCTCCTCCCCCCTTTATGTACGGAGGAGGGGGGCACCCCATAGACACAACAATTGATCATTGATCTCTTAGCCGTGTGCGGTGCCCCCCTCCACCATAATCCACCTCGATAATATTGTTGCGGTGGTTAGGCGAAGCCCTGCGTCAGTAGAACATCATCATCGTCACCACGCCGTCGTGCTGACGAAACTCTCCCTCAAAGCTTGGCTGGATCGGAGTTCGAGGGACGTCATCGAGCTAAGTGTGTGCTGAACTCGGAGGTGTCGTGCGTTCGGTACTTGATCGGTCAGATTGTGAAGACGTACGACTACATCAACCGCGTTGTGCGAACGCTTCCGCTTTCGGTCTACGAGGGTACGTGGACAACACTCTCCCCTCTCGTTGCTATACATCACCATGATCTTGCGTGTGCGTAGGAATGTTTTTGAAATTACTACGTTTCCCAATACAAAGTGCGTAGGGAAGACTAGTATTGATCCATGGGGTCAGTCTAGATCCCGCCAGGAGTAATGACCAATACCGATGGGTGTGTTCGGGGCATTACACTGGTCTACCAAATAATTTGTCTCCATCGAGCATCACTAGCTTCTTACACTGGAATACTTTTAGTTGTTTTATCTCGGTTGTGTTTCAGTCATGGAATTTCTTCTCAGTGCTCTTGCTTGTTTTGTATCGATACCAATTCTTTCAAAGTATTTTTCTTTCGTAGTTAAGTCACTTCTTAGTTGTTAACCACTGTTGTGTATTGGGAGATTTTTAATTTCTTGAAGAAATTTTAAATCTCCCATTCACCCCTATCTGGTAGACATACTTCGTTCCTACAATATTTCTGTTTTGTATTGTTAAACCTACATAGAAATTCCTGAGGAGTATTTTTACATCATTCTTAATGGTAGATCTATTATGAGAATCTAATATTTTAAACCAAGCATCTTTAATACTTTCTCCAGTTTTTTGCTTAAAGTGGAGTACGTCTAACTCAGGTGAGGTAGCTGTGACTGATGAACTAGCCATAAGAACAAGGTAAATAGGAATGTGTTGTTTTTTAATTTATTTTTCGTGTTTTTGAATTTTTTGGCAAGCAAACACTAAATAAAAAGTGACTTACTATTGAATCACAAGGGAGAGAGGATGCCATCTAGCTAGTGCTATGGACTCTAAGGTCCTAAGTAAACTACTCACACATGGTCATGGAGGCAGCAAGGTTGATGAAGAAGCTTCCGGTGATGGATTCCCCCTCCAACAGGGTACCGGAACAGGCTTCCAGATTTGGATCTCCTAGGAACAGAAACTTGCCACGGCAGAAAAAATCAGAAAAAATTGGTACGGATGGTTTGGTGAAATATGGAATTTATAGGCGCACGAATGGAGGGAAGGTGGTGCTCAGGGGGGCCAAGTTGTCGTCGGTCACCCCTTCTCGCGCCACCTGGGCACGAGGGGCCCCTGGCTGGCCCTCAACAGGTCCCTACACTTTCTGGAATCTTCGAGGCATGAAAAAATTATACTAAATCATTAGTGTTTTTTTACCATCGTAGATATGGATTTTCTATAAAACCAAAAATATGTAGAAAATAACAACTGGCTCTGGGTACTAGATTAATAAGGTAGTCCATAAAAATAATATAAATTGCAACCAAAAAAATTTAAAAGTGATATTATAATAGCGTGAAACAATCAAAAGTTATAGATACGTTCGAGACGTATCATAAGTGCACAAACTAAACATTCTCGCGAAGTATCAGGGTTTTAGAAACCATCTAGTTTGAGTGAGAACTCTTTGTTTATATTATATGCCCACTAAACACTACTAGGGAAAAGCCTATACACAGAATCTTACTAGTAGCGAGGGTTAAAAACACTCGCTACTGCTACTTAGTAGTAGCGCAGGTTTTTAAACCTCGCTACTACTAATTTGATAGCAGTAGCGCGGGTTTTAAACCTCGCTACTACTAAGCGGTCTCTACTGTGCCTCCCGGGACATGCCATAGTAGTAGCGCGGGTTTTTAAAACCTCGCTACTACTAAGTTTGATAGCAGTAGCGTTGGTTTTTAGCCCCCGCTACTACTAAGTGGTGCCATAGTAGTAGCGAGGGGGTAAAAAACCGCGCTACTACTAAAGGTCGCATTTTCAAACTCTACCCCCCGTGTGGATCGCCTTTTCAGTTTTTAAAAAAATAAAAGAAAATGATGAAAATGTCAAAAAAATAAAAGAAAATAAGTTTCCCATGTGATATGTGGTCTAGTTGTTGGGAAAATTTACAAATATGAATTTCGACTTTATTTGCAAAATCTCTCTAGAATTTAGTAAAATGGGCATAACTTTTGCATACTAACTCGGATGAAAAAAAAATTTATATGAAAAATCATCTACTCGAAAAGTTACATCCGAATTTTTAAAATCCTCAAAAACCTAATAGAAAAAAGTTACGGGGCTTTTAAGATCTGGAGGCAAAAAATTCAAAAAAAATTCAGTTTTTTTCTTAATTTTTGTTAAATCTGGTCAAACTATGGTCAAACTAATTATTCAAGAATATTAGTGTTACTAAATAATTATTTTATTTTTTTTGAATTTTGGTCAAATCTGGTCAAACTATAGTCAAACTGTGGTCAAATCTGGTCAAACTGTGGTCAAACTAATTATTCTAGAAATATTATAGTGTTACTAAATTTTTAGAACAATAGTTTCAAATTCAAACAGTGAAATGTGTGACTTCATGCTCAAGATAAATTCCTGAGGTTAATAGGATTGACATCTTACTATTGTCAAGAAAATAACAAGTGCAGACTTGGAAACGAGGGAGAATAGAACCCGGAAGTTAAGCGTGCTCAGGCTGGAGTAGTGAGAGGATGGGTGACCGTCCGGGAAGTTAGATGATTTGGAATGATTAGAGATTAAATTGAGCAGCGCTGAGGGGTGATTAGAGATTTGAGGTTAAAATAATTCAGAAATTTGAAAATTAGTGAAAAAAAATCAAAAAAAAAATTCGAAAAATTTCAAAAAAAAATCAGAGATTAGAGATTAGTAGTAGCGCGGGTTTGCACCCGCGCTACTGCTAAAGGACGTAGTAGTAGCGCTGGTCGCACCCGCGCTACTGCTATACGTTAGCTGTAGCGCCTTATTAGTAGCGTCGGTCCCCGCGCTACTAATAGGCCCAAAACCCGCGCTGCTGCTAGGCTTTTCCCTAGTAGTGAAAGTTTTATATGTTGAATGCACACCATTTAAGCCTCATGCTCAATTTTGGCCACTTTTTGAGTTGATATGATAATTTTTAAGCATTAAATGAATTTCTAGCCATTAAATGAGCAAAATGTTGTTTAATTCAAATGAATATGCGAATGAGCTCTGAAAAAAGTATGAAATTTGTTATGGGTTCATTATATGATTCCTGTAGGGTGTGGTAAAAAATATGATAGTGTTACGTAAAAAACTTGATGCACTTCATGTACAAGATAACAGTCTCTCGCTAAGTATGAGGGTCTCAAATGGATAACAGTCTGGTTTGAGAGAGAACTCTTTTTTACATGATTTCCCAGTTAAACTTTTTCTATGTTGAATGCACACCCTTGAAAGCCCCATGCTCAAAATTGGTCATTCTTTGAGTTGATATGATAATTTAAAAGCATTAAATGAATTTCTAGTTTGTAGCCACTAAAATGAGCAAAATGTTCGATTCAAACGGATATGCAAATGAGCTCTGAAAAGAATGAAACTTCACATGGGTTCATTATATGACCCCTATAGGGTGTGGTAAGAATTTGAGATTTTAACAGGAAAAAATCGATGCACTTCATGTACACACTACACACTCTCTCGTGAAGTATCAGAGTTTCGAACAAAACCGACTAGTTTAAGGGAGAACTATTTTTTACATAATTTCCTTGTTAATTTTTCTATATTGAATGCACACCGTTGAAAGCCCCAAGCTCCAACTCGGGAGTATTTTGAGTTTATTAATATGAATTTTAAAGCACTTCCTTCCTACATTTGTTGCGGGCGTAGCGAGTGCTAACATTGAAAATTTTGGGCGCGGGTAACGATGACATAGACCTAGGGTAGGATCATAGGCCTGACCTATACGCCCCACCCAAGGTCACTATCCTAGAAGCAAAGACATTCAAAGCACAACAGGAAGTATCAACTGAAGGCATCGAGTTCAATCCGCTCGACCAGTCATCTCACTCGGATACCCCCACTTTCACTCGACCTGGATGGAGTCATTCGACCATACATGTAACCACTCGGAGTACAGAAGACCTAGAGTCACTCTGGATGGCAACGATCAGGCGTTCACTCGGTAGTCTTAAACATCATTGATAGCACTTTATAGCTGGCGTTACCAGTAACGCCCTATCTTA
The DNA here is from genome assembly GCF_002162155.2 of Triticum dicoccoides. Lineage (NCBI taxonomy): Eukaryota > Viridiplantae > Streptophyta > Magnoliopsida > Poales > Poaceae > Triticum > Triticum dicoccoides. The sequence goes on from NC_041383.1 coordinate 178,392,661, forward strand.
ATGTACATTGAACCCCTGTAACGGAGGATGGCTGGGGTCCTAGCACACTCTATATAAGCCAACCCCCTCCTCTGGGACAAGGGTTCACACCCCTTTAACACACACACCCATATTCCAGTCGACTGCCTCAGGGCACCGAGACATAGGGCTTTTAGCTCCTCCGAGAGGGGCCTGAACTTGTAAACTCGTGTGTACAACCTCACCGTAGCTAGGGCCTCGCCTCCTCATACGTACCCCCTATTCTTACCGTCAGACTTAGAACCACGACAGTTGGTGCCCACCATGGGGCAAAGCGTCTTAGCAACTTCCGGCGAGGTTGCATTTTCTCCGATCTTTGTCAACATGGTTTCCAGCGGCGGTTTGGTCATGGGCCGCGAGTTCTGACTCGGCGCACTCACTTTCGTCGCCGTCCACTCTGCCTGGCTTCAGGAAGCCCCCCTCAATGTCGAGGCTCCCCCGATCCGCGGATCATCGCACTTTCGCACGAGTGCTTGCGGCGTCCTCTTACGACACCCATCGACTCCGTATCGATCGGCCTTCACGTCGCCTACTCACTCCACTAGATGCCGCCGCAAGCGATCTGGTCGGTCGCGGCTCCAGCGGTGGGTGAAGCATGCGATGGCTCGCCAGACGGCCATCCCTCAAGTTGCGGCAATCGAGCCCGACGAATTTCACTGCGGTCTAGTCGACCTGTCGACTGTCTCTGTAGATACGTTTTCTGAGAGCGGGAGCTGTGACCCCTCGGCAAAAGTTCTTGTGGTCGACTCCAGTCGCAGCCCACCTGCGGTCACCGCAGCTGCAGCAACGGTGGCGGCGATGGCCCGTCATTCGGCCACGAGGAGTATGAGCCTCCACCTCTCAATTCGCAGCAGAGGGAAGAGCTGCACCGCCACAACGTGGAGGTCATCCAGACCCCCATCATAGGGGAAACCGCCGAGGCTCGGGCCTTGGAGGCTATGCGCGTGGCCATGCTGGCTGAGCGCACTCGTTTGGAGAATCTCCAACATTCTCTCGATGAACGTGCCCGTCGACTGATTCCCGAATCCAGTCGACATCCACGACAATTGTTTCCGCCTAAACCTCAGGTATTCTGCACACTGATTCAGAATTTTGCAGCTGCTGCATGTATAGCAGAGTCTATTCAGCCATCCCGTTCAGAGGCTGGAAGGGGCTTGGAATAGATCAAAACGCTGCTCCGAGCAGCAGGAGAGCTGAACTCCGCCATGTCCCAGTCGTGGAACAGGATCCACAGCAGGTCAGTAAGGGCAAATACCGTTCAATCGGCACACAGTCCTGGGTCGCCTTTGCGATGTGAAGATCGTGATCACCATCGAGATAGGCACCTGGGAAGATCTCATGGAGAGTTCGACCAGGAGTATGCCCGTGACAACCACCGTTGAGTGCCATTGCCCCTTCCGAGGTACGGGTCGTATGCGCCCCGACGGTTTGACGACAGGCGCTCGTATGGTAATGACCGCAGAGTTCCAGTCGACCCAAGAGAGCCTGGGTTCGATGCAAGGTCAGTCCTTGTTCAGGGTTTGGTCGACCAAAACAGGGCATACAGAGAGGGGCTGGATAGAGACATGCCCGGTGGAAGCACGGTCCATGGTGTTGGCCCTGAGTGTTTTGGAAGTGCTATCAGAGCCGCTGAGATCCCTCACAACTTCAGATTGGCGATTGGCGTCAGTAAGTTCACAGGAGAATCGAAGCCTGACACTTGGTTGGAAGGCTGCCGAGTGGCTGTGCATATTGGTGGCGGCAGTGATGAGGTGGCCATGAAGCACCTCCCTTTGATGCTCGAAGGTTCTGCCAGGGCCTGGCTGAATCAGTTGGCCCCTGGAAGCATTTTCAGTTGGGATGAGTTGGCCCGAGTGTTTACCAAAACATTTGAGGGCACCTGCCAGAGACCTGCTGGTTTGTCAGAATTGCAGCATTGCACGCAGAAACAGAATGATACCTTGAGAGATTATATCTAGAGATGGATCACTCTACACCACACAGTGGAGAATGTATCAGATCACCAAGCAGTCTGTGCCTTTAAAGAAGGCATTCGCTATAGAGAACTCAATCTGAAGTTCGGTCGAACCGGAGACATGTCTCTGGCTAGGATGATGGAGATTGCCACTAAGTACGCTAATGGCAAAGAAGAGGACCGACTCCAGAGTGGCAAGAACACACTAGTCGCCCAGGACACCGGAGGAGGAAATTCCAGTCGGAAGCAGAAGCAAAATGCTGAGGCAGCAGGCCCTGCCGAGGCAGCAGTTTTGAACCAAGGAAAGTTCAAGGGGAAGCCTAAAGGGCCTTGTACCCCTAAAAAGGTGAAGGATCAAGCAGGAAATGATGTGCTTGATTTGCTGTGTCATATACACACCAAAAAGGATGAGGAGGGGAATCTGATTCTCCCCAAGCATACCACTCGGCAGTGTCGACTCCTGATTCAGAGCTTCCGAGAAAGCCAACCCAGTGAAAAGGACAAGGAGTCTGATAAGGAGGAAGACTAAGAGGATGATGGTGGTTACCCCAATGTTAATGCCACCTTGGTGATTTTTGCTAACCTCACGAGCAAAAGTCGACTGAAAGTTATTATCAGAGAGGTGAACATGGTTGTTCCGGCAACACCAAGATATTTGAAGTGGTCGAAAACCCCTACTACTTTCGACCAGTCCGACCACCCGCCTCACGTTGCTACCCCTGGGCGGCAAGCATTGGTGGTCGACCCAGTCGTTGGGGGCACCCGACTGACCAAGGTTTTGATGGATGGTGGCAGTGGTCTGAATATATTGTACGCTGAGGCCCTCCGGGGGATGGGCATTCCAATGTCCAAACTCAGTGAGAGCAACATGAGATTCCATAGTATCATCCCGGGAAAGAAATCCGATTCACTCGATCAGATCACTCTTGATGTGGTTTTCGTTGATTCTCTGAATTACCGCAAGGAAAAGTTGACGTTTGAAGTAGTGGATTTTGATAGTGCTTATCATGCCATTCTAGGCAGACCTGCCTATGCTAGTTTCATGGCTCGACCGTGCTATGTGTACCTCAAGTTGAAGATGCCTGGCCCCAAAGGCATAATCACGGTCACTAGAAACTGGTAGAGAGTAGAGGATTGCCTCCAGAACGGTTCGAAGATCGCCGATGAGCAGACGACAGCAGTAGAGTTTCAAGAATATCAGAAGACTGCAGATCCGAGTGATTTGCTGCATGCCAAGAGGCCTGCCTTGGAGTCCATGTTTCAGTCGGTCGGCGAGACAAAGCCAGTCCACATTCACCCGACCGACCCCAATGCCGCTCTGACCCATATCTCAACGACACTCGACAGTAAATAGGAAGAAGCACTCATCCAGTTCCTTCGTGAGAACTGGGACATCTTCACATGGAAGCCATCTGACATGCCAGGTTTACCCAGGGGACTAGCTGAGCACCATTTGTGAGTCGACTCAAAGGCAAAACCCATTAAAGAGCATCTCCGTCTGTCTGCCGCGGAGAAGAGAAAAGCGATTGGCGAGGAGGTGGCTCGACTTCTGGCTGCCAAGTTCATCCGCGAGATATACCACTCCGAGTGGCTCGCCAACATCGTTATGGTCCCCAAGAAATATAAATCACTTCGAATGTGTATTGATTTCAAGCACATCAATCAGGCCTGCCCGAAAGATCATTTTCCTTTGTCCCGCATCGACCAGATAGTCGACTCAACTACGGGATGTGAGCGGTTGTCCTTTTTGGATGCTTATTCCGGGTACCATCAGATCCGACTGTATGGAACCGACGAGATAAAGACAACTTCCATCATCCTGTTCGGGTGTTTTTGCTATATTACTATGCCCTTTGGCCTCAAGAATGCTGGTGCCACATTCATGCGCATGATTCAGAAGTTCTTGCTCACTCGAATCAGTTGGAATGTGGAAGCATACATGGATGACATAGTGGTTAAGTCAAGGTTCTGACCTGCCGATTGACCTTGCTGAAACCTTTGCCAATTTAAGAAGATATGATATCAAGCTCAATCCATCAAAGTGCACATTCGGAGTTCCAGGTGGAAAGTTACTCGGTTTTCTCGTTTCCGAACGGGGGATCGATGCAAATCCAGAGAAGATTGGAACAATCCTCCAAATGAAGCGCCCTGTGCGTGTACACGATGTTCAGAAGCTTACTGGTTGCTTGCCGGCATTGAGTCGATTCATCTCACGCCTTGGTGAAAAGGCACTGTCTCTTTACCGACTGATGAAGAAGTCTAACAAGTTCGAGTGGAATGATGAAGTTGAAGTAGCGTTTGAAGAGCTCAAAGCCCTGCTTTCCACCCAGCCGGTGCTTGCCGCTCCAGTCAGCAAGGAGCCTTTACTGCTCTACATCGCAGCCATGGACAGATTGTCAGCACAGTGGTCACGGTCGAGCGGGAAGAAGAAGGCAAAGCCTTCAAAGTTCAGCGCCCTGTGTATTACATTTCAGAGGTCTTGACCTCGTCCAAGTAGAGATATCTGTCGTGGTTCTAAGTCCGACAGTAAATATAGGGGGTACGAATGAGGAGGCAAGGTCCTAGATACGGTGAGATTGTACACAAGTGTTTACGAGTTCAGGCCCCTCTCGGAGGAGGTAAAAGCCCTACGTCTCGGTGCCCTGAGGCGGTCGACTGGATTATGGGAATGTGTGTTACAGGGGTGCGAACCCTTGTCCCAGAGGAGGGGGGTGCCTTATATAGAGTGCGCTAGGACCCCAACCATCCCCCATTACAAGGAGTTCAATGTACATAAAGACGGGGCGTTACTGATAACACTAGCCATAAGTGCTATTAATGATCTTAAAGACTACGGAGTGAATGCCCAATCGTTGCTGTTCCGAGTGACTCTTGGTCTTCAGTAGGTCAAGTGGTTTCTTGTATGGTCGAGTGACATCAGGACGGACGGGTACCCGAGTGATTGATTGGTCAAGTGGATTGCACTCGACGCCTTCATTGGGCACTCCTTGTTATCTATTGGGCTTCTTTGCTTCTAGGGTAGTGACCTTGGGTAGGGCGTATAGGTCAGGCCTATGCCCCTACCCTAGGTCTATATCATCATCATTAGCCCCCGAATGGATTAAGGTCCGAGTGAAAAGAAGTTGAAGTTAGTCTTGCTTCGACTCTTAAGCTTCACAAGTATCTATATTGAACTGGAAGCCCGTGTTGGAACTTCGGCTTCGCTTCAGTCGCCTTGATCGATTCAGAAGTGGACGAGTGGATTCATATCGTCACCCGTCGAGTGTTAATTTTGACGCGATTGGTTATGGCGTATCCCGGATCTCGTGGGATTTGAAATTTTGGGGAAGCGCGCGAGGTGGAGTGTGCCGTAGTAAGCGGGATGGATAGACAGGAGCACCTCGATCTCCATGCCACCTTCTTCGCCATGTACCCAGCGCGCGACTGTTGCGGGATTTGACAGGATTGCCTGGGCCCATGCATCAGCCACTCAGAAGTGGGCCCTTAAAAGGCGACGGGGCCGAGGCGTTTGCACTGTGCGTGTCCACTCTCTCTCTTCCTCCTCTTCTTCTCCACCACATCTTGCTCTTCCGCTCTTGACGCCGCTGCCCCGCCACCACGGTGAAGGACAAGACGGCGGTGCTGGAGCGCGCGAAGAAGGCGACAGGGGCGGTGAAAGGCAAGAATACGAATCGGGGGTCGTCGTCGAGGTCCGCGCTGCCGCCGGGTTGGATCAAGGGCGATTGGATCTGATCTTTGCTCCGGCCGGAGGACTTGGAGGAGTTGGCTAACTCCGGTTTGATTGTCAATACGGCTGCGAGGCTGCCGGAGGGGAAAACGGAGCCTTAGCCTTGACCGGGTGAGTGCGTTTTGCTCGCCACCCATGTCGACCGCGGTTTCTCCCTTCCCCCGCATCCTTTTTTCCGGGGTTTCTTGAACTTTTTCGGAGCCCAACTCCATAACTTCTCTCCCAACACCATTACGTACCTCGCTGCATTTGTGTCCATGTGCGAAAACTTCCTGGGTTGTCGACCGCACTGGGGTCTTTTCAAGCACATCTTCACAATCCGCTCCCAGTCAGTGAAGAAAGGAAATTCGAGAGATGAGAGAACACACGTTATCAAAATGTGTGGGGGCTTGGGTATCCAAAAGAGGAAAAGGAGTTCTTTCCCCTCCATGACACTTCCTGAGTCTGTCAGGGGCTGGCGGTCGACCTGGTTCTACTGCCAGGACATTGCGACTCCAGGTCAGTCGACTGGACTTCCCCCTTTTTCTTTGGATCATGCCCAGCAACCTTCTTCACTTAAAGTGACCACTGCTGAGAGGGTGGAAACAAACATGTTGGTCGAGAGACTGGTCCAGTTGATCAATCAGGGTGTCACTGGCATGGACTTGTTGGAGGTGTTTCTCAGTTGACGCATCCAGCCGCTCCATGCTCGTGATCACTCGATGTGGATGTACTCCAGAGCCAACGACACCGCTCGGGTTCATCCAGAGGAGGTTTCGGCCGAGACAGTGGCCCTGTGGCTGAAGGGTATTACAGGAAACAAGGACAACCCCAGGGGAGCCAGGAGTTGACCCATTCAGCGACAACAACCAGCCAGATAAGGTTTGGTCTTTGCTACTGACTGTACTTCAATATGTTTTGCGACTGTCTTTGAATCCGACTGATATCTGCTTGACTTCTTGTCTTGTAGGTTTACACTAAGATGTACTCGATGCCCAACGGTGAACAAGCTCTGGAGCAAGACCAGGAGGGAGAGGACAGCGCAGAGGAAAGCGGCGATTGGCAATCTCCAGAAGACGAAGACAAGGACGAAAGCGATGAGTCAGACGACGACGAGATAGTCGACTCACCACCTTGCATGGAGTGTCGATCCAAGCTACTCCATGATCCAGCGGGCGAGTGTGACAAAACCGTGGCTCCAAGCACTCAAGAACAGAAGCGCACTCGGACTTCGACTCCAGAGCCGACGGAGAAGGTCGCCAAGCAGCCCAAGGTCGTCCCCTCAAAGGCTCGGAAGACTTTGCCCAAGATCAAGATGGGCGTCCCTGTTGCCTCTGGTGAGCGTTCTTTCTTTCTGCTTTTTCTTCCACCGACTGATACTTCTATTCTGACTGAATGGATTATAAACTTTTCCAGCCCAGCCTCAGCCGCGACTTATATGGACGTTGACGAGGCCCTAGGTGACGAGGAAACCGATGACGCGGCCACCTCCAAAGCTAGTATGTTCCATTCGACTTGAATTTATTCTGCCGATTGAATTGTTGGCCGATTGAACTTTTGAGGTTGCTTTTTATTGCAGCTCCACGGGACGTTATTGAGCTTCCAGATGATGAATAAGAAGTGTCTCTGCGAGAGAGGAGGAGGAGGGGCAGGGCGTCAAGCGAGAAAGCGCCCGAGGGTCAGGTCCCTCAGTCGACACCGGTGCTTGAGATAGTGGTCCAGCGATCTAGAGATCTGGCTCGGACCAATGTTACCTTTGCCAATCCGCTGTCGACTGACCGTCCATCAGGGTCGACTGCTCAGATCTCTGCCGCTCCAGTACAACTCCATGCATCTGACCCTGTGGCTGCTCCGACTGCATTGCCATCATCGCTCTTTACTGCATACCAGACTCCAGATGACTCATCGAGTGCCGCCAAGGAGGCCCTTCCCTAGGTAAATCTCGTGATGGAGCAGATGAAGGTGGTTCATGAGGCCAATCAGGTAGCTTATAATGCCAGCACCGCTCTGCAAACCAACGCCAAGGTTAGTTGATTCCCGACTGGTCTCTTGAATAATGAGAGTTGCCACTGTTGCTTCGCTGTGCATATGGTGCTCTTGGATGAGCGTTTTGGAACCTATTATGTGCATCTATCATGGGTCGTTGTTTTACATCCAATCACCCACTGAGGTGTTTCTGACTTAGAGCTGTATAGTTCTTCCACTTGAATCGACTAGGTTGAGTCGAGTGTTTTTCCGAACTAGTGGGGGCACGCAGAGTGCACCCACTGGGTGTAGTCTCTGAGACCTCGGTCGACTGTTAGTAGTCGGCTGGGGTCTGAGAATCTCCTCCCCCCTTTTTTTACTCATGCTGGGCAGACCATGCCAAGTGTAAAACCAAACCAGTGGGGGCACACTAAGTGCACCCACTGGGTTTAGTCCTCGAGACTACTGTTGAATGTTTGATTCAGCGGTAGTCTTAGAACAACTTTCACTGTGATTGACTTTTGTTTCTGTCGATTGACATAACTTATTTGCTGGCTGCAGAGGTCTTGTGATCTTGGGGCTCAACTTTCTGAACTGCATAAGAAGCAAATCAGCCTCAACCTTGATCTAGAACTGGCCAAGAAGAACCTCAAGAATGATCAGGACGAAGCAGTTATCATGGGAGGTAACCAATCATTGACTGTCCACCTTGTGACTCACTCTTCCCCATTTTTTAGTCTCTTTGAACCGAGTGATTTCACTCGAACATATGTGCGTAGTGAAAACCATCAACTTCAAGCTCGTCAGAAGAATGTTATTTCTTTATAGAAAATGAAGTAGGCTCTGGAGAAGAAGGATCAGGATCTTGCTGCGGCCCAGAAGGAGGCGCGAGAGAAAACAGCGCTTGCGTACAAGAAGCTGGCTTCAGTCAGCAAGTTGGAAGAGGAGAACTCCAAGTTGAAGATTGCCGTCTCTGAAGCCAATTGGGAGGTCGAGAAACTGAAGAAAGACAAGGATAGCTTGACCGATGAAGTTGGAAGACTCAAGGCCAAGAAGGGCGAATTAGAGTCTTATCTGGGGCAGCTTGCTGTGAAGTTGGTCTTGAAGCTTGAAGGTATTCTTGTTCGACTGATTTGTTGACGTCGACTGACATGTCTTATTAAACTGTCGACTCACTGTTTTTCCGACTGTGTAGAACTTTGTCAAGACTTTGAAGCAGAAACCGGGCGGGTCGAGGCGGGTCTCGACCCCATAAATTGTCCTGTCAAAGATGACGTTGCAATGAATGTGCTGCGGTTGGAGCCACGCATGGACAGTGTTGTTGGTTATCTTGCCCGACTGAAGGCGGTGATGTCGCGGGTTGACGCTGAACTCTGGCCCCAGGCGGAACTCTCACGGGACCTCATGTCCCTGATGACTCGACTGAATCAAATACCTAACCGAGTGCAAGAATGGAAGAAATCATCTGCTCAATGTGGCGCTGACGTTGCCCTATCATTGGTCCGAGTGCACTGCAAGGATGTCAGAGAAGACAAGCTAGTGGTTGATACGTCTCCAACGTATCTATAATTTTTGATTGTTCCATGCTATTATATTACCCCTTTTGGATGTTTATGGGCTTTATTTTACATATTTATATCACTTTTGGGACTAACCTACTAACCGGAGGCCCAGCCCGTATTGCTGTTTTTTTGCCTATTTCAGTATTTCGAAGAAAAGGAATAACAAACGGAGTCCAAAAGGAATGAAACCTTCGGGAGCGTGATTTTTGGAACGAACGTGATCCGGAGAACTTGGAGTGCATGTCAAGAAGCGAGCGAGGCGGCCAGGAGATAGCAGGGCGCGCCCACCACTATAGGGCGCGCCCCTGTCTCCTGGGCCCCACGAGCGGCCACCGACGTACTTCTTCCTCCTATATATACCTACGTACCCCGAAATATCCAGGGAGCGAACGAAAAACAATTTCCACCGCCGTAACCTTCTGTATCTGCGAGATCCCATCTTTGAGCCTTTGCCGACGCTCCACCGGAGGGGGAATCGACCATGGAGGGCTTCTACATCAACACCATAGCCCCTCCGATGAGTTGTGAGTAGTATACCACAGACCTTCGGGTCCATAGTTATTAGCTAGATGGCTTCTTCTCTCTTTTTGGATTTCAATACAATGTTCTCCCCCTCTCTTGTGGAGATCTATTCGATGTAAACTCTTTTGGCGGTGTGTAGAGATCCGATGAATTGTGGGTTTATGATCAAGTTTATCTATGAGAAATATTTGAATCTTCTCTGAATTCTTTTATGTATGATTAAGTTATCTTTGCAAGTCTCTTCGAATTATCAGTTTGGTTTGGCCTACTAGATTGATCTTTCTTGCCATGGGAGAAGTGCTTAGCTTTGGGTTCATTCTTGCGGTGTCCTTACCTAGTGACAGAAAGGGTTGCAAGGCACACATTGTATTGTTGCCATCGAGGATAAAAAGATGGGGTTTATATCATATTGCTTGAGTTTATCCCTCTACATCATGTCATCATTCTTAATGCGTTACTCTGTTCTTATGAACTTAATACTCTAGATGCATGCTGGATAGTGGTCGATGTGTGGAGTAATAGTAGTAGATGCAGGCAGGTGTCGGTCTACTTGTCGCGGACGTGATGCCTATATACATGATCATGCCTAGATAATCTCATAATTATTCACTTTTCTATCAATTGCTCGACAGTAATTTGTTCACCCACCGTAATACTTATGCTATCTTGAGAGGCCACTAGTGAAACCTATGGCCCCGGGTCTATCTTTTATCATATAAGCTTTCAATCTACTTTTATTTGCATCTTTACTTTTTGTATCTATATTATAAAATACCAAAAATATATTTATCTTATCATACTATCTCTATCAGATCTCACTTCCGCAAGTGGCCGTGAAGGGATTGACAACCCCTTTATTGCGTTGGTTGCGAGTTCTTTGTTTGTGTAGGTGCGTGGGACTTTTGAGGAGCCTCCTACTGGATTGATACCTTGGTTCGCAAAACTGAGGGAAATACTTACGCTACTATTGCCGCATCACCCTTTACTCTTCAAGGAAAACCAACGCTATCTCAAGACGTAGCAAGAAGGATTTCTGGCACCGTTGCCGGGGAGGTCTTCGCTCAAGTCAAGACATACCAAGTACCCATCACAAACTCATCTCCCTCGCATTTACATTATTTGCCATTTGCCTCTCGTTTTCCTCTCCCCCACTTCACCCTTGCCGTTTTATTTTCCCTCTCTTTCCCAATCTTCTCCTCTCTTTTTCGCTTGCCTTTTTCTATTTGCTTGTGTGTTGGATTACATGTTACCATGGCACAAGATAATACCAAATTGTGTGATTTCTCCAATACCAATAATAATGATTTCCTTAGTACTCCGATTTCTCCTCTTAATGATGTTGAGTCTTGTGAAATCAATACTGCTTTGCTGAATCTTGTTATGAAAGATCAATTCGCCGGCCTTCCTAGTGAAGATGCCGCTACTCATCTAAACAACTTTGTTGATTTGTGTGATATGCAAAATAAGAAAGATACGGATAATGATATTGTTAAATTGAAGTTATTTCCGTTTTCACTTAGAGATCGTGCTAAAGTTTGGTTTTCGTCTTTGCCTAAAAATAGTATAGATTCTTGGAACAAGTTCAAAGATGCTTTTATCTCTAAGTATTTTCCTCCCGCTAAGATCATTACTCTTAGGAACGATATTATGGATTTTAAACAACTTGATCATGAGCATGTTGCCCAATCTTGGGAAAGAATGAAATTGATGATTCGCAATTGCCCTACTCATGGTTTGAATTTATGGATGATCATACAAAAAATTTATGCTGGTTTGAACTTTGCTTCTAGAAATCTTTTAGATTAGGCCGTGGGAGGCACGTTTATGGAAATCACGTTAGGAGATGCTACAAAACTTCTTGATATATTATGGCTAATTATTCTCAATGGCACACCAAAACATCTTCTAGTAAAAAGGTACATGCTATAGAAGAAATCAATGTTTTGAGTGGAAAGATGGATGAACTTATGAAATTATTTGCTACTAAGAGTGCTCCTTTTGATCCCAATGATATGCCTTTGTCTACTTTGATTGAGAGTAATAATGAATCTATGGATGTGAATTTTGTTGGTAGGAATAGTTTTGGAAACAATGCTTATAGAGGAAACTTTAATTCTAGACCGTTCCCTAGTAATTCCTCTAATAATTATGGAAATTCCTACAATAATTCTTATGGTAATTTTAATAAGATGCTCTCTGATTTTGAGAATAGTGTGAAAGAATTTATGATTTCTCAAAAGAATTTTAATGCTTTGCTTGAAGAAAAATTGCTCAAAGTTGATGATTTGGCTAGGAACATTGATAGACTTTCACTTGATGTTGATTCTCTTAAACTTAAATCTTCTCCTCCTAAGCATGATATCAATGAGTCTCTCAAAGAAATGAGAATTTCCATTGATGAGTGCAAGGAAAGAACCGCTAGATTACGTGCTAAGAAAGATTGCTTTATAAAGGCGTGTTCTTCTAGTTTCAATAAAAATAGTGATGAAGATCTTAAAGTTATTGATGTGTCTCCTATTAGATCTTTGTTTTGCAATATGAATCTTGATAATAATGGGACTGGAGATGAGTCAACTTTATTTAGAAGGCGTCCCAAGAATTCGGAGTTTTTAGATATTGATGCTAAATTTGGTAAAAGTGGGATTGGAGAGGTCATGACTTTAAATAGTATTGAACCCACTATCTCGGATTTCAAGGAATTTGATTATGATAATTGTTCTTTAGAAGGTTGTATTTCTTTGTTGCAATCCGTTGTTAATTCTCCTCATGCTTATAGTCAAAATAAAGCTTTTACCAAACATATCGTTGATGCCTTGATGCAATCTTATGATGAAAAACTTAATTTGGAAGTTTCTATACCTAGAAAACTTAATGATGAGTGGGAACCTACTATAAAGATTAAAATTAAAGATCATGAGTGTTTTGCTTTGTGTGATTTGGGTGCTAGTGTTTCCACGATTCCGAAAACTTTATGTGATATTCTAGGTTTCCATGATCTTGATGATTGCTCTTTAAATTTGCACCTTGCGGATTCCACCATTAAAAAGCCAACGGGAAGGACCAATGATGCTCTCATTGTTGCAAATAGAAATTTGGTGCCCGCAGATTTTATCGTTCTTGATATAGATTGCAATCTTTCTTGCCCTATTATTCTTGGTAGACCTTTCCTTAGAACGATTGGCGCGATTGTTGATATGAAGGAAGGGAATATTAGATTCCAATTTCCATTAAAGAAAGGCATGGAGCACTTTCTAAGAAAGAAAGTCAAATTACCTTATGAATATATCATGTGAGCTACTTATGAATTGTGTGCCAAAGATGGCACTGCTTGAATCTATCTTCGCTTTTATGCCTAGCTAGGGGCGTTAAACGATAGCGCTAGTTGGGAGGCAACCCAATTTTATTTGTGTTTTTGTTTTTGTTTCTGTTTAGTAATAAATTTTTGCATCTACTTTCTGTTTAGATGTGTTTTTATGTTTTAATTAGTGTTTGTGCCAAGTAGAACCTATAGGATAACCTATGATGATAGTTGATTTGATTCTGCTGAAAAACAGAAACATTGCACGCACGAATTTAGTTTTGTTAAATCACAGAAATGTGCTTTTGCATTGATTCTTTATGCTTATGATCAATAGGCAAATTTTCCAGGACTTCTCAGTTTGGTAGGATTTTTTAAGTTCCATAAGTTTGCGTTAGTTACAGATTGCTACAGACTGTTCTGTTTTTGACAGATTCTGTTTTTCGTGTGTTGTTTGCTTATTTTGATGCATCTATGGCTAGTATTAAGTGGTATGAACCATAGAGAACTTGGAATACAGTAGGTTTAACGCCAAAATAAATAAATAATGAGTTCATTAAAGTACCTTATGTGGTGGTTTTGTTTTCTTTCACTAACGGAGCTTATAAGATTTCCTGTTGAGTTTTGTGTTGTCAAGTTTTCAAATTTTGGGTAAAGCTTTGATGGACTATGGAATAAGGAGTGGAAAAATCCTAAGCTTGGGGATGCCCATGGCACCCCAAGATATTCAAGAATAGACAAAATCCTAAGCTTGGGTATGCCCCGGGAAGGCATCCCCTCTTTCGTCTTGTTCATTGGTAACTTTACTTGGAGCTATATTTTTATTCGCCACATGATATGTGTTTTGCTTGGAGCGTCGTGTATTATATTAGTCTTTACTTTTTAGTTTACCACAATCATCCTTGCTGTACACACCTTTTGGAAGAAGCCCACTTAATTGAATTTGTTAGAATATGCTATGTGCTTCACTTATATCTTTTGAGCTTGATAGTTTTTTGCTCTAGTGCTTCACTTATAATTTTTTAGAGCATGGCGATGGCTTGATTTTGTAGAAATTGCTAGTCTCTCATGCTTCACTTATATTATTTTGAGAGTCTTTTAGAACAACATGGTATTTGCTATGGTTATAAATTGGTCCTAGAATGGTGGGCATCCAAGTTGGGTATAATAAAAACTATCATAGGAAGTGAATTGGATGCTATGATCAATTTGATACTTGATAATTGTTTTGAGATATGGAGGTAGTGATATTAAAAGTCATGCTAGTTGGGTGATTATGAATTTAAAGAATTCTTGCGTTGAAGTTTGTGATTCCCGTAGCATGCACGTATGGTGAACCGCTTTGTGATGAAGTTGGAGCACAATTTTATTTATTGATTGTCTTCCTTATGAGTGGCGGTCGGGGATGAGCGATGGTATTTTCCTACCAATCTATCCCCCTAGGAGCATGCGCGTAATACTTTGTTTTTGATGAATTGTAGATTTTTGCAATAAGTATAAGAGTTCTTTTGACTAATGTTGAGTCCATGGATTATACGCACTCTCACCCTTCCACCATTGCTAGCCTCTTTTGTACCGCGCAACTTTCGCCGGTACCATACACCCACCATACACCTTCCTCAAAACAGCCACCATACCTACCTATTATGGCATTTCCACAGCCATTCCGAGTTATATTGCCATACAACTTTCCATCGTTCCGTTTATATGACACGCATCATCATTGTCATATTGCTCTTTGCATGATCATGTAGTTGACATCGTATTTGTGGCAAAGCCACCTTCATAATTTTCATACATGTCACTCTTGATTCATTGCATATCCCGGTACACCGCCGGAGGCATTCATATAGAGTCATATTTTGTTCCAGTCTTGAGTTGTAAATCAATAAAAGTGTGATGATCTTCATTATTAGAGCATTGTCCCAGTGAGGAAAGGATGATGGAGACTATGATTCCCCCACAAGTTGGGATGAGACTTCGGACTTTACAAAAGAAAAAAAAAGAGAAAGGCCGAAAAGAAAAAAAAGGAGAAAGGCCAAAGAAAAAAAAAGAAGAAAAAAAATAAAAGAAAAAAAATAAAAGAAAAAAATGAGAGAAAAAGAGAGAAGGGACAATGCTACTATCCTTTTACCACACTTGTGCTTCAAAGTAGCACCATGATCTTCATGATAGAGAGTCTCCTATGTTGTCACTTTCATATACTAGTGGGAATTTTTCATTAGAGAACTTGGCTTGTATATTCCAATGATGGGCTTCCTCAAAATGCCCTAGGTCTTCGTGAGCAAGCGAGTTGGATGCACACCCACTTAGTTTCTTTTGTGAGCTTTCATACATTTATAGCTCTAGTGCATCTGTTGCATGGCAATCCCTACTCACTCACATTGATATCTGTTAATGGGAATCTCCATATCCCGTTGATACGCCTAGTTGATGTGAGACTATCTTCTCCTTTTTTGTCTTCTCCACAACCACCATTCTATTCCACAAATAGTGCTATGTCCATGGCTCACGCTCATGTATTGCGTGAAAGTTGAAAAGGTTTGAGATTACAAAAGTATGAAACAATTGCTTGGCTTGTCATCGGGGTTGTGCATGAGTAAATACTTTGTGTGATGAAGATAGAGCAATAGCCAGACTATATGATTTTGTAGGGATAACTTTCTTTATCCATGTTATTTTGAGAAGACATGATTGCTTTGATTAGTATGCTTGAAGTATTACTATTTCTTATGTCAATATGAACTTTTATTTTTAATCATTTGGATCTGAACATTCATGCCATAATAAAGAAAATTACATTGAGAATTATGCTAGGTAGCATTCCACATCAAAAATTCTGTTTTTATCATTTACCTACTCGAGGACGAGCAGGAATTAAGCTTGGGGATGCTTGATATGTCTCCAACGTATCTATAATTTTTGATTGTTCCATGCTATTATATTACCCCTTTTGGATGTTTATGGGCTTTATTTTACATATTTATATCATTTTTGGGACTAACCTACTAACCGAAGGCCCAGCCTGCATTGCTGTTTTTTGCCTATTTCAGTATTCCAAAGAAAATGAATATCAAACAGAGTCCAAACGGAATGAAACCTTCGGGAGCGTGATTTTTGGAATGAACGTGATCCGGAGAACTTGGAGTGCACGTCAAGAAGCGAACGAGGCGCCCAGGAGATAGCAGGGTGCGCCCACCCCTATAGGGCGCGCCCCTGTCTCCTGGGCCCCACGAGCGGCCACCGACGTACTTCTTCCTCCTATATATACCTACGCACCTCGAAAACATCCAGGGAGCCAACAAAAAACAATTTCCACCATCGTAACCTTCTGTATCCGAGAGATCCCATCTTGGAGCCTTCGTCGGCGCTCCGTCAGAGGGGGAATCGACCATGGAGGGCTTCTACATCTACACCATAGCCCCTCCGATGAGTTGTGAGTAGTTTACCACAGACCTTCGGGTCCATAGTTATTAGCTAGATGGCTTCTTCTCTCTTTTTGGATCTCAATACAATGTTCTCCCCCTCTCTTGTGGAGATCTATTCGATGTAAACTCTTTTTGCGATGTGTTTGTCGAGATCCGATGAATTGTGGGTTTATGATCAAGTTTATCTATGATAAATATTTGAATCTTCTCTGAATTCTTTTATGTATGATTGAGTTATCTTTGCAAGTCTCTTCGAATTATTAGTTTGGTTTGGCCTACTAGATTGATCTTTCTTTCCATGGGAGAAGTGCTTAGCTTTGGGTGGTGTCCTTACCCAGTGACAGAAAGGGTTGGAAGGCACGTATTGTATTGTTGCCATCAAGGATAAAAAGATGGGGTTTATATCATATTGCTTGAGTTTATCCCTCTACATCATGTCATCTTACTTAATGCGTTACTCTGTTCTTATGAACTTAATACTCTAGATGCATGCTAGATAGCGGTCGATGTGTGGAGTAATAGTAGTAGATGCAGGTAGGAGTCGGTCTACTTGTCGTGACGTGATGCCTATATACATGATCATGCCTAGATAATCTCATAATTATTCGCTTTTCTATCAACAGCTCGACAGTAATTTGTTCACCCACCGTAATACTTATGCTATCTTGAGAGAAGGCACTAGTGAAACCTATGGCCCTCGGGTCAATCTTTTATCATATAAGCTTTCAATCTACTTTTATTTGCATCTTTACTTTTTGCATCTATATTATAAAATACCAAAAATATATTTGTCTTATCATACTATCTCTATCAGATCTCACTTTCGCAAGTGGCCGTGAAGGGATTGACAACCCCTTTGTTGTGTTGGTTGTGAGTTCTTTGTTTGTTTGTGTAGGTGCGTGGGACTTTTGAGGAGCCTCCTACTGGATTGATACCTTGTTTCTCAAAACTGAGGGAAATACTTACGTTACTATTGCTGCATCACCCTTTCCTCTTCAAGGAAAACCAACGCAAGCTCAAGACGTAGCAGTGGCCCTCAAGGTTGCGAGCACCAAAAAGCACAGTTTCCAGTCCTTCATGGACACTTTCCTTGACGCCGCCACTCGCATTGCAGACAGCATCGACCTTGACAGTTTCTGCGATCCAGCAAGTCCTTCTCCTGAAGAGTGAACAAAACATTGTGCCCCACTTTTATTTGCCTCGGAATGTCGAGTGATTATGTAACCGTTAAACTCTTTCAGGCTTGAAGCCTGAGCACTTCTGCCCATTGTGGCCCTGAACTTTTGCAGGATTTATCTGAACTTGAATTCCCTTGAATATCATGGCTTTTGTTTTGGTTTTGAACTGTTTCTGATTGTCTTTTGATTCCGAGTGAACTTGATTTCTTCGCCTTTTGTCGAGTGAAGTGTACATTGTACTTGTGACGCAGCTCAGACATGGTGTTCAGTCGACACCTCATCGTCCTTCTGGATCGGGGTGGTACATTGTACTTGTGACGCGGCTCAGACGCGATGTTCAATCAAAACCTCGCCGTCCTTGCGGATTGGGATGGTACATTGTATTTGTGACGTAGCTCAGACTCCATGTTCAATCGACACCTTGTCGTCCTTGCGGATCGGGATGGTATAGTGTACTTCTGATGCAGCTCAGACGTGGTGTTCAGTCGACACCTCGTCGTCCTTGCGGATCGGGATCACTCATTGTACTTGTGACGCAGCTCAGACATGGTGTTCAATCGACACCTCGTCGTGCTTGCGGATAGGGATGGAGCATACGTTGTATTTGTAGCGTAGCTCAAAGGATCTTTGGGACCTAGGCGAGTACGGGGTCGCAGCTAAGCCCCCGAGTGGGAGGATTGCTCTCCACTCGGAATGTTTTTAACTTAGGCGAGTACGGGGTCACAGCTAAGCCCCCGAGTGAGAGGATTGCTCTCCACTCGGAATGTTTTTAACTTAAGGCGAGTACGGGGTCGCAGCTAAGCCCCCGAGTGGGAGGATTGCTCTCCACTCGGAATGTTTTTAACTTAGGCGATTTCGGGGTCGCAGGTAAGCCCCCGAGTGGGAGGATTGCTCTCCACTCA
>NC_041383.1:178411714-178448256 GCF_002162155.2 Triticum dicoccoides
AGGCAATTTCGGGGTCGCGGCTAAGCCTCCGAGTGGGAGGATTGCTCTCCACTCAGAATGTTTTTAACTTAGGAAATTTCGGGGTCGCAGCTAAGCCCCCGAGTGGGCGGATTGCTCTCCACTCGGAATGTTTTTTAACTTAAGCGATTTCGGGGTCGCAGCTAAGCCCCCGAGTGGGAGGATTGCTCTCTACTCGGAATGTTTTTTAACTTAGACGAGTACGGGGTCGCAGCTAAGCCCCCGAGTGGGAGGATTGCTCTCCAGTCGGAATGTTTTTAACTTAGGCGATTTCGCGGTCGCACCTAAGCCCCTGAGTGGGAGGATTGCTCTCTGATACGTCTCCAACATATCTATAATTTATGAAGCATTCATGCTTTTTTATTAACTATTTTGGATGATTACGGGCTTTATTATACACTTTTATATTACTTTTGGCACTAACCTATTAACCGGAGGTCCAACCCATATTGTTGTTTTCTTGCCTATTTCAGTGTTTTGAAGAAAAAGAATATCAAACGAAGTCCAAACGGAATGAAACCTTTGGAAAAGTTATTTTTGGAACAGAAGCAATCTCGAAGACTTGGAGTACAAGCCAGGGAAGCTTGGAGGAAGCCATGAGATAGGAGGGCGCGCCCACCCCCTGGGGGAGCCCCCTGTCTCGTGGGCCCCTCGTGGCTCCCCCACCGACTTCTTTCACCTATATATTCCCATATACCCTAAAACCATCGAATAGGAAGATAAATCGGGAGTTCCGCCGCCGCAAGCCTCTGTAGACACCAAAAACCTCTCGGGAGCCCGTTCCGGCAACCTGCCGGAGGGGAAACCCATCACCGGTGGCCATCTTCATCATCCCGGCGCTCTCCATGACGAGGAGGGAGTAGTTCACCCTCGGGGCTAAGGGTATGTACCAGTAGCTATGTGTTTGATCTCTCTCTCTCTCTCGTGTTCTCTCTATGGCACGATCTTGATGTATCGCGAGTTTTGCTATTATAGTTGGATCTTATGATGTTTCTCCCCCTCTACTCTCTTGTGATGAATTGAGTTTTCCTCTTGAAGTTATCTTTTCGGATTGAGTCTTTAATGATTTGAGAACACTTGATGTATGTCTTGCCGTGCTTATCTGTTGTGACAACGGGATATCACGTGATCCACTTGATGTATGTTTTGGTGATCAACTTGCGGGTTCCGCCCATGAACCTATGCATAGGGGTTGGCACATGTTTTCGTCTTGACTCTCTGGTGGAAACTTTGGGGCACTCTTTGAAGTACTTTGTGTTGGTTGAATAGATGAATCTGAGATTGTGTGATGCATATCGTATAATCATGCCCACGGATACTTGAGGTGACAATGGAGTATCTAGGTGACATTAGGGTTTTGGTTGATTTTTATCTTAAGGTGTTATTCTAGTACGAACTCTTGAATAGATTGATCCGAAAGAATAACTTTGAGGTGGTTTCGTACCCTACCATAATCTCTTCGTTTGTTCTCCGCTATTAGTGGCTTTGGAGTGACTCTTTGTTGCATGTTGAGGGATTGTTATATGATCTATCTATGTTATTATTGTTGAGAGAACTTGCACTAGTGAAAGTATGAACCCTATGCCTTGTTTCCTAGCATTGCAATACCGTTTGTGCTCACTTTTATCATTAGTTACCTTGCTGTTTTTATAGTTTCAGATTACAAAAACCTATATCTATCCATATTGCACTTGTATCACCATCTCTTCGCCGAACTAGTGCACCTATACAATTTACCATTGTATTGGGGACACAAGAGACTATCTGTTATTTGGTTGCAGGGTTGTTTGAGAGAGACCATCTTCATCCTATGCCTCCCACGGATTGATAAACCTTAGGTCATCCACTTGAGGGAAATTTGCTACTGTCCTACAAACTTGTGCACTTGCAGGCCCAACAACGTCTACAAGAAGAAGGTTGTGTAGTAGACGTCAAGCTCTTTTCTGGCGCCGTTGCCGGGGAGGCTAGGTAAGCGGCACTGACACCCCGTCAACTAAGCTCTTTTCTGGCGCCGTTGCTGGGGAGGTGAGTGCTTGAAGGTATATATTTAGATCTTGCAATCGAATCTTTTTGTTTCTTGTTTTATCACTAGTTTAGTCTATAAAAGAAAACTACAAAACAAATGGATTTGAGTTTGTCTCATACGCTTCATCTTTTTAATATCTTTCGTGAGTATGATGAAAAGGAAAATTGTGCTCAAGTGCTAGAAGAAGAAGTCTATAAAATGTTTGGTATTACATCTTTGAATGATGAGCATGATTGCAATGTTGTTTGTATGAATTCCTTGAATATCCATGATGCTAATGATATGCAAGGCCACAAGCTTGGGGAAGCTATGTTTGATGAAGATGATATTTTTTGTTCCCCAAGTTTTGATGAGAATATTTATTATGATGAAAGCATGCCTCCTATTTATGATGATTATATTGATGAAAGTGGGTTTGGAAGAGTGTCAACTTTAGGAAGTAGTGATCCCACTATTTTGGAGGATGTTGAATCTTATTGTGATAAACATGAAAGTGGATTTGGAAGAGTGTCAACTTTATTTAGTGATGATTCCACTATTTCGGAAGAGGTTCCAATTGATTATGAGAACAAAGTTGCTATCTATGGTGATTATTGTGATGACTTCTATGCTATTAGGAATAATGATAACCATGAAACTTGTCATCATGATTTTAGTTTTCAATTGGATTATGCCTCACATGATAATTATTTTTTTGAGTTTGCTCCCACTACTATTCATGAGAAGAATTTTGCTTATGTGGAGAGTAGTAAATTTTCTATGCTTGTAGATCATGAAAAGAATGCTTTAGGTGCTGGTTATATTGTTGAATTCATTCATGATGCTACTGAAAATTATTATTAGGGAGGAACATATGCTTGTAGGAATTGCAATAATATCAAGTTTTCTCTCTATGTGCTTAAAGTTTTGAAGCTATGCTTGTTTTACCTTCCTATGCTAATTGATTATGGTTCCCATAAGTTGTTTGCTCACAAAATCCCTATGCGTAGGAAGTGGGTTAGACTTAAATGTGCTAGTCATATGCTTCATGATGCTCCCGTTATGTTTCAATTCTTATCTTTTATGTGAGCATCATTGTCATCATCATGCCTAGCTAGAAAGGCATTAAAGAAAAGCGCTTGTTGGGAGACAACCCAATATTTACCCTTACTGTTTTTGTGTGTCCACATGATTATGCTACTGTAATAATCATGTTTTATAGCTTTTTTAATAAAGTGCCAAGTAAGACCTTTAGGATAGTTTACGGTGATAGTTGTGTTGATCCTGCTGAGAATCAGAAACTTTTGCACCCAGTAAATTAGTTTTGTTAATTCACAGAAACGTGACTATGATCTGATTCTTTTTTATCTGGATTGGTACACGAATTTCTTAGGACTTCCTAATTTGGTAGAATTTTTGGAGTTCCATAAGTATACGTTTGATACAGATTACTACAGATTGTTCTGTTTTTGACAGATTCTGTTTTTTGTGTGTTGTTTGCTTATTTTGATGCATCTATGGCTAGTATTAAGTGGTATGAACCATAGAGAAGTTGGAATACAGTAGATATTACACCAATATGAATTTATACTGAGTTCATTACAGTACCTAAGTGGTGGTTTTATTTTCTTATACTAACGGAGCTTACGAGTTTTTTCTGTTGAGTTTTGTGTTGTGGAGTTTTCAAGTTTTGGGTAAAGATTCGATGGACTATGGAATAAGGAGTGGCAAGAGCCTAAGCTTGGGGATGCTGAAGGCACCCTAAGGTAATATACAAGGACAACCAAGAGCCTAAGCTTGGGAATGCCCCGGAAGGCATCCCCTCTTTCGTCTTCGTTCATCGGTAACTTTATTTGGAGCTCTATTTTTATTCACCACATGATATGTGTTTTGCTTGGAACGTCATTTTCTTTTGTTAGTATTTGCTTTCTGTTATTTATAATAAGGTTTTGCATCCTTATTTTCAATAAAAATGTCAAGGATAGCGTTTGCCATGCTTATTTTGCTAGTATACATGTTGCTGTTTGAAAACAGAAAGTTTACCGCTGTTGCAAAAATTCCCTAGAAAAGTCAGAGAATGGTATAATGTTGAATTTTGTTGCATATTGAGCTATGATAAATCTTCTACAGTGTAGTATTTTTCTCATAATTTTTGGAGTTAGGGAAGTACGATGAATCTTGCATTCTTTACAGACTGTACTGTTTTGGCAGATTGCTGTTATGTTTGCATTGTTTGCATATGTTTGCTTGTTTAATGATTCTATTTGAGGATAGGAGTATTAAATATGCAGAGGCATTTAGTATGCAATGTTGAACGATAATTTTAGTGATTTGTTACAGTAGAAAATGATAAGGTTTTGCATTGGTTTATACTAACCTATCTCACGAGTTCTTGTTGAGTTTGGTGTGGATGAATCTTTTGGTAAAAAGAGAAACCATGATATGAGAGGAATTAAGGAGACACAAAAGTTCAAGCTTGGGAATGCCCAAGGCACCCCGAGATAATATTCCAAGAAGTCTCAAGCATCTAAGCTTGGGGATGCCCCGTTAGGCATCCCACCTTTCTTCTTCAACAACTATCGGTTAGTATCGGTTGAACCTAAGTTTTTGCTTCTTCACATGAGTTGTGCTATCCTTGCAATGTCATTTTATTTTGTTTTGCTTGATGTTTGAATAAAATACCAAGACCTGAAATTCTTTAATGAGAGAGAGTCTTCACATAGTCACATAATTATTTAGCTACTCATTGATCTTCATTTATATCTTTTTGGAGTAGTTTGTCATTTACTCGTGTGCTTCACTTATATCCTATGAGTAAATGGTTGAATGAGTTGAATGTCATAAATCTAAAATTATATATGTTTCATTTGCTTATCCCATGGGGAGTAATGACTTCACATCTAAGAAGTAGAGGTTGTAAATTTATTGAAGGTTAGCAAGCATTGTATTGGTCATTTGAACAATTCATGAAAGAATATTGAAGGAAGAGAGATTTCACATATAAATATACTATCTTAGACATCTTTTATAATTGTGAGCACTCATTAAGTATCACATGCTAAAGAGTTGATGTTGGACAAGGAAGACAACGTAATGGGTTATGTTTTCTCACATCTCAGTTAAAGTATATTGTCATGGATCATTCAAACATGTTGAGCTTGCCTTTCCCCCTCATGCTAGCCAAATTCCTTGCACCAAGTAGAGATACTACTTGTGCTTCCAAATATCCTTAAACCCAGTTTTGCCATGAGAGTCCACAATACCTACCTATGGATTGAGTAAGATCCTTCAAGTAAGTTGTCATCGGTGCAAGCAATAAAAATTGCTCTCTAAATATGTATGATCTATTAGTGTGAAGAAAATAAGCTTTATACGATCTTGTTATGGAAGCAATAAAAGTGACGGACTACATAATAAAGGTCCATATACAAGTGGCAATATAAAGTGACGTTCTTTTGCATTAAGATTTTGTGCATCCAACCATAAAAGTGCATGACAACCTCTGCTTCCCTCTGCGAAGGGCCTATCTTTTACTTTATACCTTTTACTTTATGCAAGAGTCAAGGTGATCTTCACCTTTCCCTTTTTCATTTTATCCTTCGTCAAGCACATCGTGTTGGAAAGATCCTGATATCTATATCCAATTGGATGTAAGTTAGCATGAACCATTATTGTTGACATCACCCAAAGGTGAATACGTTGGGAGGCAACACTATAAGCCCCTATCTTTCTCAGTGTCCGATTAAAGCTCCATAACGATTAGTATTGCGTGAGTGTTAGAAATTGTAGAAGACTATATGATAGTTGAGTATGTGGAGTTTGCTAAATCAAAGCTCTGACATAGACCCTTCCTGAAAATAAGATGAATTGCAATTGTTTGATGACTGAGAATGAAGTTTGCTAGTTTTCAAGAAATTTTATAGTCTATGCTTTAACATGTGAATAGCTTGTTACTTGATCTTGAGAAGTTTTATGAGATGAACTACTGTTATGACATATAATCATGCTAGAAAAGGTGATTGAAATTATCATTGATCAAACTTGTGCACCTTCTAGCATTCACACTTCATAAATTCTTTTTTTTATCATTTACCTACTCGAGGACGAGCAGGAATTAAGCTTGGGGATGCTGATACATCTCCAACGTATCTATAATTTATGAAGCATTCATGCTATTTTATTAACTGTTTTGGATGATTAAGAGATTTATTATACACTTTTATATTACTTTTGGGACTAACCTATTAACCGGAGGCCTAGCCCATATTGCTGTTTTCTTGCCTATTTTAGTGTTTCGAAGAAAAGGAATATCAAACAGAGTCCAAACGGAATGAAACCTTCGGAAAAGTTATTTTTGGAACAGAAGCAATCTCAAAGACTTGGAGTACAAGCCAGGGAAGCTTCGAGGAAGCCAGGAGATAGGAGGGCACGCCCACCCCCTGGGCGCGCCCCCCTGTCTCGTGGGCCCCTCATGGCTCCCCCGACCGTCTTCTTTCGCCTATATATTCCCATATACCCTAAAACCATCGAATAGGAAGATAGATCGGGAGTTCCGCCGCTGCAAGCCTCTGTAGCCACCAAAAACCTCTCGGGAGCCCGTTCCGGCACCCTGCCGGAGGGGGAACCCATCACCGGTGGCCATCTTCATCATCCCGGCGCTCTCCATGACAAGGAGGGAGTAGTTCACCCTCGGAGCTGAGGGTATGTACCAGTAGCTATGTGTTTGATCTCTCTCTCTCTCTCTCTCTCTCTCTCTCTCTCTCTCGTGTTCTCTCTATGGCACGATCTTGATGTATCGCGAGCTTTGCTATTATAGTTGGATCTTATGATGTTTCTCCCCCTCTACTCTCTTGTGATGAATTGAGTTTTCCTCTTGAAGTTATCTTATCGGATTGAGTATTTAATGATTTGAGAAAACTTGATGTATGTCTTGCCGTGCTTATCTGTGGTGACCATGGGATATCACGTGATCCACTTGATGTATGTTTTGGTGATCAACTTGCGGGTTCCGCCCATGAACCTATGCATAGGGGTTGGCACATGTTTTTGTCTTGACTCTCTGGTAGAAACTTTGGGGCACTCTTTGAAGTACTTTGTGTTGGTTGAATAGATGAATCTGAGATTGTGTGATGCATATCGTATAATCATGCCCACAGATACTTGAGGTGACAATGGAGTATCTAGGTGACATTAGGGTTTTGGTCGATTTGTATCTTAAGGTGTTATTCTAGTACGAACTCTTGAATAGATTGATCCGAAAGAATAACTTTGAGGTGGTTTCGTACCCTACCATAATCTCTTCGTTTGTTCTCCGCTATTAGTGGCTTTGGAGTGACTCTTTGTTGCATGTTGAGGGATTGTTATATGATCTATCTATGTTATTATTGTTGAGAGAACTTGCACTAGTGAAAGTATGAACCCTATGCCTTGTTTCCTAGCATTGCAATACCGTTTACGCTCACTTTTATCATTAGTTTCCTTGCTGTTTTTATATTTTCAGATTACAAAAACATATATCTACTATCCATATTGCACTTGTATCACCATCTCTTCGCTGAACTAGTGCACCTATACAATTTACCATTGTATTGGGTGTGTTGGGGACACAAGAGACTCTTTGTTATTTGGTTGCAGGGTTGTTTGAGAGAGACCATCTTCATCCTACGCCTCCCACGGATTGATAAACCTTAGGTCATCCACTTGAGGGAAATTTGCTATTGTCCTACAAACCTATGCACTTCCAGGCCCAACAACGTCTACAAGAAGAAGGTTGTGTAGTAGACATCACTCTCCACTCGGAATGTTTTTTTTAACTTAGGCGATTTCGGGGTCGGAGCTAAGCCCTCGAGTGGGAGGATTGCTCTCTACTCGGAATGTTTTCTAACTTAGGCAAGTACGGGGTCGCAGCTAAGCCCCCGAGTGGGAGGATTGTTCTTCACTCGGAATGTTTTTAACTTAGGCGAGTACGGGGTCGCAGCTAAGCCCCCGAGTGGGAGGATTGCTCTCCACTCGGAATGTTTTTAACTTAGGCAATTTTGGGGTCGTAGCTAAGCCCCCGAGTGGGAGGATTTCTCTCCACTCGGAATGTTTTTAACTTAGGCAATTTCTATGTCGCAGCTAAGCCCCCGAGTGGGAGGATTTCTCTCCACTCGGAATGTTTTTAACTTAGGTGAGTACGGGGTCGC
This sequence comes from Triticum dicoccoides, assembly GCF_002162155.2. Taxonomy (NCBI): domain Eukaryota; kingdom Viridiplantae; phylum Streptophyta; class Magnoliopsida; order Poales; family Poaceae; genus Triticum; species Triticum dicoccoides. Next base: position 178,419,923 of record NC_041383.1, read on the forward strand.
AGCTAAGCCCCCGAGTGGGAGGATTTCTCTCCACTCGGAATGTTTTTTAACTTAGGCGAGTACGGGGTCGCAGCTAAGCCCCCGAGTGGGAGGATTGCTCTCCACTCGGGTTTTTTTTGACTTAGGCGAATCAGGTTCGCGGATAAGCCACCCATTGGGGGATTTGGACACAAGTGATTACGAGGAACCAGTCATTAAGATATTGCAAAAATCTTGTCTTTGGAAAACAAACTGAAGTGCTTTTATTACAACTCGTCGGGTCTAGTGATTTTAGGTATAGAAAGGACGAAGCAGCTATGTGTTCCTTGCGCCTGGCTCGTCCATGTTCTTGGCTACATTGTAGATGTGGTACGCTCCATTGTGAAGAACCTTGGTGACGATGAAGGGACCTTCCCAGGTCGGAGCGAGCTTGTGAGGTCGTTTCTGATCCACTTGGAGCACAAGGTCTCCTTCCTGAAATACTCGACCTCTGACATTGCGAGCGTGGAATCGACGCAGATCTTGCTGATAGATGGTCGACCGAACCAAAGCCATCTCGCACTCTTCCTCCAGGAGATCAACTGCGTCTTCGCGTGCTTCCTCAGCTTCAGCTTCTGAGAACAGTTCCACTCGGGGAGCATTGTGCAGCAAGTCACTCGGAAGCACAGCCTCAGCATCGTACACCAGGAAGAAAGGGGTTCGATCAGTCGACCGGTTGGGCGTTGTTCTCAGCCCCCATAGAACGACGATAATTCAGTCACCCAAGCTCCAGCAGCATGCTTAAGGTCGCGCATCAGTCGAGGCTTTAACCCTTGAAGGATCAAACCATTCGCCCTTTCTGCCTGTCCATTCGACTGCGGGTGTGCGACACGCATAGTTGACCCGAGTGCCTTGGGATGCACAGAATGCTTTAAACTCATCAGAATCAAACTTGGAGCCATTATTTGTGATAATGCTGTGAGGAACTCCATATCTGAATATCAACTCCTTGATGAAACTGACGGCAGTGCCTGCTCCAAGGTTTTTGATGGGCTTGGCTTCGATCCATTTGGTGAACTTGTCGACTGCTATGAGCTAATGGGTGAAACTACTCGTGTCGGTCTTGAAGGGTCCAACCATATCCAATCCCCAGACTGCAAACGGCCAGACGAGTGGAATAGTCTTCAGGGCAGATGCAGGCTTGTGGGACATGTTGGAGTAGAACTGGCAACCTGCGCACTTGTCAACTATATCTTTTGCCATCTCATTTGCTTGAGGCCAATAGAATCCCGCTCGGTATGCTTTGGCCACGATGGTCCGAGAGGATGCGTGGTGAACACAGGTCCCCGAGTGGATATCGTTTAGGATCATTTGGCCTTCTTCCGGGGTGATGCAGCATTGAGCCACTCCTGTGACACTTTCTCTGTAAAGCTTCCCTTTCATCACGGTGAAAGCTTTCGACCGACGGACTATCTGGCGAGCCTCATCTTCATCCTTTGGGAGCTCCTTTCTGAGAATGTGCACAATGTACGGTACTATCCAATCAGGCGTGACCACCAAGACTTCCATGATTAGGTCGACCACGGCCGGAACCTCGATCTCAGTCGGGTTGGTTGAACTTATCGCTTGTGGGGGATCTTCCTTGAAGGGATCTTCTTGTGCCGATGGGGTATGGAGATGCTCCAAGAACACATTCTTAGGATAGGATTCCGAGTGGAACCTATCTTCGCTAGATCATCAACAGCTTGATTCTTGGTTCGTGGTATGTGGTGGAGCTCCAACCCCTCAAACTTCTTCTCTAGATTTATCACTTCATTGCAATAACCTGTCATTGCGGGACTCCTGACGTCCCATTCCTTCATTACTTGGTTAACCACTAAGTCTGAGTCGCCATAAACCATCAAGCACCGGGCACCGAGTGAAATGGCCATACGCAACCCATATAATAGTGCCTCATACTCAGCTTCATTGTTCGAAGAATCAAAGTGAATCTGGAGGACATAACTGAGCTTGTCTCCTCATGGGGATACTAAGACCACTCCTGCACCAGAGCCATTTAACATCTTGGATCCATCAAAGAACATGGTCTAATGTTCCGACTGAATTTGAATCGGCTGTTGTTGTTCTGTCCACTCTGCGAGGAAATTTGCAATTGCTTGAGACTTAATGGCCTTCTTTGCCTCAAATTTGATATCTAAAGGAAGAAGTTAAATCGCCCACTTTGCCAATCGACGAGTTGCATCTCTGTTATTCAGAATCTCTGACAATGGAGCATCGCTGACGACTGAAATTGAGTGATCAGAGAAATAGTGTCCAACCTTCCTCGTGGTCAGGTAAATCCCATAAACAAGCTTCTGATAGTGAGGATATCTCTGCTTGGATGGGGTTAAGACTTCTGAAATGTAATACACGGGGCACTGAACTTTGAAGGCCTTGCCTTCTTCTTCCCGCTCGATTGTGAGCACTATGCTAACAACTTGTCCTGTGGCTGCGATGTAAAGCAGTAGAGGCTCCTTGCTAACCAGAGCAGCAAGCACCGGCTGGGTGGAAAGCAGGGCTTTGAACTCCTCAAACGCTGCTTCAGCTTCATCATTCCATTCGAACTTCTCAGGCTTCTTCATCAGTCGGTAAAGAGGCAGTGCCTTTTCACCGAGGCGTGAGATGAATCGGCTCAATGCAGCCAAACAACCAGTAAGCTTCTGAATGTCATGCACACGCACTGGACGTTTCATTCGGAGGATTGTGCCAAACTTCTCTGGATTTGCGTCGATCCCTCGTTCAGAAACAAGAAAACCGAGTAACTTTCCACCTGGGACTCCGAATGTGCATTTTGATAGATTGAGCTTGATATCATACCTTCTCAGGTCGGCAAAGGTTTCAGCAAGGTCAGTCGGCAGGTCAGAACCTTTGCGTGACTTAACCACTATGTCATCCATGTATGTTTCCACATACCGACTGATTTGAGTGAGCAGGCACTTCTAAATCATGCGCATGAATGTGGCACCAACATTCTTGAGGCCAAAGGGCATAGTAACATAACAAAAACACCCGAACGGGGTGATGAAAGCCCTACGTCTTGGTGCCTTGAGGCGGTCGACTGGATTATGGGAGTGTGTGTTACAGGGGGTGAGAACCCTTGTCCCAGAGGAGGGGTGGCTTATATAGAGTGCACCAGGGCCCCAGCCATCCCCCATTACAAGGAGTTCAATGTACATAAAGATGGAGCGTTACTGATAACGCCAGCCATAAGTGCTATTAATGATCTTAAAGACTACGGAGTGAATGCCTGACCGTTGCAGTTCTGAGTGACTCTTGGTCTTTAGTAGGTCGAGTGGTTTCTTGTATGGTCGAGTGACATCGGGATGGAGGGGTACCCGAGTGATTGATTGGTCGAGTGGATTGCACTCGACGCCTTCACTGGGCACTCCTTGTTGTCTCTTGGGCTTCTTTGCTTCTAGGGTAGTGACCTTGGGTAGGGCGTATAGGTTAGTCCTATGACCCTACCCTAGGTCTAGATCATCATCAATATCCGCATTATTAGAAGCTTGTTTATGAGATTTACCTGACCACAAAGAAAGTTGCACACTACTTTTTAGACCATTCAGTTTCAGTTGTCAGCGACACCCCATTGTCAGAAATTCTGAATAACAGAGATGCAACTAGTCGAGTGGCAAAATGGGTGATTGAACTCCTTCCTTTAGATATCAAGTTTGAGGCAAAGAAAGTCATCAAGTCCCAAGCTATAGCAGATTTCCTCGCAGAGTGGATTGAACAACAGCAACCGACTCAGATTCAGTCGGAGCATTGGACTAAGTTCTTCGCTGGGTCCAAGATGTTGAATGGCTCTGGCGCAGGGGTGGTTTTGGTGTCCCCAAGAGGAGACAAGCTCAGTTATGTCCTCCAGCTCCACTTTGATTCTTCAAATAATGAAGCTGAGTATGAGGCATTATTGTATGGGTTGCATATGGCCATTTCACTCAGCGTCCGGCGCTTGATGGTCTACGACAACTCAAACTTAGTGGTTAATCAAGTAATGAAGGAATGAGACGTCAGGAGTCCAGCAATGACTGGTTATTGCAATGCAGTGAGAAAGCTAGAGAAGAAGTTTGAGGGGTTAGAGCTCCACCACACACCCCGAGTCAAGAATCAAGCTGCTGATGATCTGGCGAAGATAGGTTCCACTCGGAAGCCTATCCCCAACAACGTGTTCTTGGAGCATCTCCACATCTCGTCAGTACAAGAAGATCCCTTCAAGGAAGAGCCCCCGCAACTGATAAGTTCAACCAATCAGACTGATATTGAAGTTCCAGCCGTGGTCGACTTGATCATGGAAGTCTTAGTGATCACGCCCGATTGGACGGTGCCATACATCACGTACCTGCTCAGGAAGGAACTCCCAGAGGATGAGGATGAGGCTCGGCAGATAGTCTGCGATCGAAAGCTTTACCGTGACAAAAGGATAGCTTTACAGAGAAAGGGTCACATGAGTGGCTCAACGCTGCATCACCCCAGAAGAAGGTCGAATGATCCTAAACAATATCCACTCGGGGACCTGTGGTCACCATGCGTCCTCTCGGACCATCATGGCCAAAGCATACCGAGCGGGATTCTATTGGCCTCGTGCGAATGAGATGGCAAAGGATATAGTCAACAAGTGCGCAGGTTGCCAGTTCTACTCCAAAATGTCTCACAAGCCTGCGTCTGCCTTGAAGACTATTCCACTCGTCTAGACGTTTGCAGTCTGGGGGTTGGATATGGTTGGGCCCTTCAAAACTAGCAGAAGTAGTTTCACTCATTTGCTCGTAGCAGTCGACAAGTTCACTAAGTGGATCGAAGCCATGCCCATCAAAAACCTTGACTCAAGCACTGCCGTCAGTTTCATCAAGGAGTTGATATTCAGATATGGAGTTCCTCACAGCATTATCACAGATAACGGCTCCAATTTTGATTCTGATGAATTTAAGGCGTCCTGTGCTTCCCAAGGCACTCGGGTCGACTGCGCGTCTATTGCACACCCGCAGTCGAATGGGCAAGCAGAAAGAGCGAATGGTTTGATCCTTCAAGGAACGTGAGATGGCTCGGATCCGGTCGACCATCTATCAGCAAGATCTGCATCGATTCCATGCCCGTAATGTCAGGGGTCGAGCATTCCAGGAAGGAGACCTTGTGCTCCGAATGGATCAGAAATGGCCTCACAAGCTTGCTCCGGCCTGGGAAGGTCCCTTCATCATCACCAAGGTGCTTCACAACGGAGCATACCACATCTACAACGTAGCCAAGAATATGGACGAGCCACGCGCGTGGTACGCAGAGCTACTTCTCCCTTTCTATACCTAAAATCACTCGGATCGACGAGTTGTAATAAGAGTCCTTTAGTTTGCTTACCAAAGACAAGATTTTTGCAGTATCTTAATAATTTATTTCCCGTAATCATTTGTCCAAATCCCCCAGTGGGTGGCTTAGCCACGAACCTGATTCGCCTAAGTTAAAAAACATTCTGAGTGGAGAGAAATCCTCCTACTCGGGGGCTTAGCTCCGACCCCGTACTCGCCTAAGTTAAAAAACATTCCGAGTGGAGAGCAATCCTCCCACTCGGGGGCTTAGCTGTGACCCCGTACTCGCCTAAGTTAAAAAACATTCTGAGTGGAGAGCAATCCTCCCACTCGGGGGGCTTAGCTGCGACTGAGGGAGTCCTCGATTAGGGGGTATCCGGACAGCCGAACTATACACTTTAGCCGGACTGTTGGGCCGTGAAGATACAAGACTCAAGACTTCGTCCCGTGTCCGGATGGGACTCTCCTTTGCGTGGAAGACAAGCTTGGCGATCCGGATATTAGATTTCCTTCTTTGTAACCGACTCTGTGTAAACCCTAGCCCCCTCCGGTGTCTATATAAACCGGAGGGTTTGGTCCATATAGGGACAATCATAATCATCATAGGCTAGCTTCTAGGGTTTAGCCTCTACGATCTCGTGGTAGATCAACTCTTGTAATACTCATATCATCAAGATCAATCAAGCAGGAAGTAGGGTTTTACCTCCATTGAGAGGGCCCGAACCTGGGTAAAACATCGTGTCCCCTGCCTCCTGTTACCATTAGCCTTAGATGCATAGATCGGGACCCCCTACCCGAGATCCGCCGGTTTTGACACCGACATTGGTGCTTTCATTGAGAGTTCCTCTGTGTCGTCACTGCAAGGCTCGATGGCTCCTTCAATCATCAACAACAATGCGGTCCAGGGTGAGACCTTTCTCCCCGGACAGATCTTCGTGTTCGGCGGCTTCGCACTGCGGGCCAATTCGCTCGCCCATCTGGAGCAGATCGATAGCTACGCCCCTGGCCATCAGGTTAGGTTTGGAAAGTTGAACTACATGGCCGAAATCCATAGAGACTTGATCTTCAACGGATTCGGGCCTGCGCCAGGAGCACCGAACAGTCACAATGAGCATGCCTTAGACCAGCTGTCGGACAATACTCGGGATATCGCACCTGCAGGAGCCCCGGACCTAAATTCGGGGCAGATTGCATCGTCCGAGGACGGGTGGATGGACCCCGCCCCGGAGGCCGCACACTCATCGGCGGTAGAGCCGAACACAGAGCTCACCCCCAAGCAAGCCTGTGTCGCCGGACCCCTGGACTCGTGTCCGGTTGTAGGCCCCAGACCGTGCGCTCCCGAGCCCGCCGATTCTGGCTGGGCTCCGGTAATGGAGTTCGCCGCTGCGGATATCTTCCAGCACTCACCCTTTGGCGACATGCTGAACTCATTAAAGTATCTCTCTTTGTCAGGAGACTCTTGGTCGAACTATGTTCGGCTTGAGTGGGAAGCAGGCGACGAGGGAATTCGTTGCCCACCCACCACCCACTTCATTGCCACGATCAACGATTTGACCGACGTGCTTGACTTCGACTCTGAAGACATCGACGGTGTGGACGACGATGCAGGAGATGAACAGGAACCACCGCCCATGGGGCGCTGGACAGCCACCTCCTCATATGATATATATATGGTGGATTCTCCGAAAGAAACGAATGGCGATGAGGCAATGGAGGATAACCCCTCAAGGAAGAAAGCAAAGCATGGGCGTCATCGGTGCCTCTCCAAGCCCCGCCACAGCAATAACGGCACAGGAGATGAAAACAATCCAGATGGTGCCGAAGATGAGTACAACCCCGATCAGCCTGCCTTCGAGCAGGCCGAACAGGAAGACGGGCAGGTCAGCCCAAACGAACTGGCGACGGATGGGTACTCGGAGGAGGACAACTACATGCCCCCTAGAGATTAGCCTCGACGATGACGAATTCAGTGTGCCTAAGGACCCCATAGAGCAAGAGCGCTTCAAGAACTGGCTTATGGCCACTGTGAGGAGCCTGAAAAAGAAGCAGCAACAGCTCCAAGCTGATCAAGATCTGCTCACAGACAGATGGACTGAAGTCTTGGCGGCCGAGGAATATGGACTCGAGCGCCACACCAAAGGTTATCCAAAGCACAAGTGGCTACCTCAACTCGAGGAGGAGCCTATACTACCAGCACAGGATGAGGCTGACCGGCCACCTCGTGGCCGGGATAAAACGGCGTATCAGCCCGAATACCAGCCCGCACCCCCATGCCAATACACTACAGACCGGGGCAATAGGCAGGACCTGCGAGACATATTGGAAAACAAGGCAGGACAGCCAAGGTCGATCTACGGATCGCGGGGGCGCGCCCCGACACGTGACGATGATCGTCATGCCGGATACACTATCAACAAGTCCGGCCGGGCCGAACACAGCCAAGCAGACTCATTCGAACTGCGTAACCACATAGCCCGGCATAGAGGCGCCGCACACCCCCTCTGCTTCACTTACGAAGTGATGGATCATGAATTCCCAGAAGGGTTTAAACCCGTAAACATTGAATCATACGATGGCACAACAGACCCCGCGGTATGGATCTAAGATTTCCTTCTCCACATTCACATGGCCCGTGGTGACGATCTACACGCCATCAAGTATCTTCCCCTTAAGCTCAAAGGACCGGCTCGGGACTGGCTAAATAGCCTGTCGGCAAATTCCATTGGCAGTTGGGAAAACCTGGAGGACGCTTTCCTCGACAACTTCTAGGGCACATACGTACGACCACCAGACGCCGATGACTTGAGCCACATTACCCAACAGCCCGGAGAGTCAGCCAGAAAATTTTGGACTCGGTTCCTAACTAAAAAGAACCAAATTGTCGACTGTCCGGACGCTGAAGCCCTGGCGGCCTTTAAGCATAATATCTGCGATGAGTGGATCGCCAGACACCTCGGCCAGGAAAAACCAAAGTCCATGGCGGCCCTCACAACACTCATGACCCGCTTTTGCGCGGGCGAGGACGGCTGGTTGGCTCGCAGTAGCATCACGCCAATAAACTCCGGCACTTCAGATGTCCGCGACAACAATGGCAAGCCACGGCACAATAGACATAAGCGTCAGAACAATGGCGACAACACTGAAGACACGACAGTCAGCGCCGGATTCAGTGGCTCAAAATCCGGTCAGCGGAAAAAGCCGTTCAAAAGAAGCAATCAGGGACCGTCCAGTCTGGACCGCATACTTGATCGCTCGTGCCAAATTCACGGCACCCCGAATAAGCCAACAAACCACCACTAACAGGGACTGCTGGGTGTTTAAACAGGCCGGTAAAATAAATGTCGAGAACAAGGACAAGGGGCTGCACAACGAAGATGACGATGAGCCCCGGCGTCCAAACACGGGGGGACAGAAGAAATTTCCTCCCCAGGTGAAAACGGTCAATATGATCTACGCCACCCACATTCCCAAACGGGAAAGAAAGCGAGCACTACGGGACGTCTATGCGATGGAGCCAGTCACCCCAAAGTTCAACCCATGGTCAGCCTGTACGATCACTTTTGATCGTAGGGATCACCCGACCAGTATCCGTCATGGTGGTTCAGCTGCATTGGTCCTAGACCCAATCATTGACGGATTTCACCTCACATGGGTCCTTATGGACGGCGGCAGCAGCCTGAACCTGCTCTATCAGGACACAGTGTACAAAATGGGCATCGACCCTTCAAGGATCAAGCCCACCAGAACCACCTTCAAAGGTGTAATTCCAGGAGTAGAGGCCCATTGCACGGGCTCCATAACACTGGAAGTGGTCTTCGGATCTCCGGATAACTTCCGAAGTGATGAGTTAATCTTCGACATCGTCCCTTTCCGTAGTGGCTATCATGCACTGCTTGGACGAACCGCATTCGCTCGATTCAATGCGGTACCACACTATGCATACCTCAAGCTCAAGATGCCAGGACCTCGCGGGATTATAACAGTCAATGGAAACACGGATCACTCTCTCCGTACAGAAGAGCATACTGCAGCCCTCGCGGCAGAAGTACAGAGCGGCCTTCTCCGGCAAACCACCAACCCGGCGACAACAACCCCGAACACCGTCAAGCGAGTCCGGAGTACCCTGCAACAGGATCGCCAGGCACGCCAAGAGTGCGACTAGCAGTCCGGCCTCCACCCCAGTCCCATTCAGGCAGCATTCGTGTCGTGCGTACACAATTACGCACTCAAAATACCATGGGCATAGGCGGGGGCGCAATAGTGACGCGGTCAACAGTGCAGTTCAGCCGCAACATACTTTAATAACCCTCTTTATCTTTCAGGACCCTACTTTTGGGCAGCCTCTTCAGAGAACCGGATCATCAGAGTCCTCACAGGGGGGAGAACCAAGAAGGCAAAAGGCTTTGCGCACAAAGGGAATACCTAGGTGGTATCTGTTAATGATTGTTATACCTGTTTTATATACCTACACGCGGCCCGCCCTTGGATAGGACGTGTCAAATAGTCCTCTTTACTTCTGCTCAACGCATTAATTGTAAAGATATGCTTGGACGTATTATTTATCAATGGGAGATAATATATAGCGTCAGCTTATTATTCCTATCTTCACATTTTTTTCTAAAAATGTTTAGTTAACATTGAATCCGTACACTTTGGTATGTTCAGTTTGCCAGGGGCTTCTTATGGCGCCCCATAATACAGCAAGATAAGTCCGAACACTTTCAACAATGCGGCACCCCGAACTTATAGCATTATATGCATCAGCTCCGAATCATGTCTTGGGTCAATAGTTGGGTTTGACCGGCTCCCTTGTTTTGGTACCTTACGTTCTGTTATATCGGCTAAGGTAGCGCAGGGAGAACTACTGCAATTGTGTACTGGTTCTTCAGGACGAGCACCTCAGTAGAGAAAGCCAAAAAGTGACTGGCATGATGCGGCGAGAGCTGGTCGCTGTTCGAGAGGTCTTAAAATCCTTAAAGATTTTTTCTGCTTTAGGCGAGGAATCGGCCTCGTCCGATTTAGGCGTATATAGCACCCCAATTCGGCTTTCCGAATTCTAGGGGCTTCGCCGAAATTTAAAATTATAGACTTCTATGGCTAAGTGAAAGTTATAAAGCCGCATAGTCCGATTGCCTTGTTTGCTGCGCCAAACACCTCCTTCAGGGACCAAATATTTGAATAAAGAGTGTCTGGGTTTTCCACAAACACCCCAGTACTAGTTACATGGGGCGGAAGCCGACGACTAGCCTACTTTCAGAATTTTATAAACAGCCGCACAGAAGGTAATATTTTAAATCAACAAAGTGCTATATAGTGCAAATAACTTCGTTTTTATATTACAAAAACGACAGGACTACATTCACTCAAAGATCGTGTCCTTGGTACATTCATCGGCCACGAGGCGAGCGCCTTTCATAACGCCATCATAATATTTCTTGGGATAGCAATGCGCCTTGCCCTCCGGTGGTCCATCCTTCACCAGCTTCTCTGCATCCAGCTTGCCCCAATGCACCTTCGCACGGGTAAAGGCTCGGCAGGCACCCTTAATGAAAACGGATCGCTTGATCACTTCAAGCCGCGGGCAGGCATTTACCATCCGCTTTATCAGGCCGAAGTAGCTGGCGGGCAGGGGCTCACCAGGCCACATCCAGACTATGAAATCTTTCATAGCCACTTCGGCCGCCCTGTGGAGTTCAACCAATTGCTTCGATTGGTCACTCAGAGGCATCCGGTGTTCGGCTCCAGCATACTGGGACCAGAACAACTTCTCCGTTGAGCTCCCCTCTTCGATACGGTAGAACTCCGCGGCATCCGATATGCTGCATGGTAGATCTGCGAATGCCCCTGGAGAGCTCCGAATTCGGGTAAGTAAAAGAAACGTCTCCTCCACATGCTTGCTTTGCATAAAGAATGTCTTACCCGCCGCTATCTTCTTCCGCCTGGATTTCCTGCTGGGCCTTTTTGGCTTCGGCCTTGGCGTCTTTCATGCTCAAAAGGGCCTTCGCAAGTTCAGACTCCTTCGTCTTGAAGTCACGCTCCAAGGACTCGAACTTCTTGCTGAGCTCCTGGAGCTCTTGCTGTACCTCGCCCACCCTAGCATTTTTCTTTTCACGCTCAATGCGCTCCATGGCCGCCTTGTTTTCGGCCTCGGATAGCGCTTTCTTCAGGAACGCCACTTCGGTCGTGGCCCCTATTACAAAATCATGACGCTTTTTTTGTTAGCGTCACCAATTTTTTCTATTCTTTGTGATATGTGAACGGGGTATCACTCACCTTTGTTCTCTTCGAGCTGCCTCTTCGTGAGGCTGAGCTCTCCTTGGGCCTACTCCAGGTCCCGTTTGAGTCCAGTGACCTCCGCTGTGTGGGCAGCAGCGGCAAGCAGCACCGCCTGCTTATTCACATAGACACGTACTATTAGACTCCTGCGGTTTAAAGTTGACCCTCCGTTTGGCTTTTCTTTTCGAACACCAAACAGAGTATCAGGGGCTACTGTCTATTGGGTGATAATTTCCCACACTTTTAGTTACTTACCTCAAAGCCTGTCAGGAGGCTGGTACAAGCTTCGGTCAATCCCTTTTGGCAGACAGAACCTTCTGAATCACCACACTCATAAGAGTACGGTGCTCTTCATCCATGGAAGCGCCACGAAGCACTTCCAGCAGACTATCCGACGCCTCTGGCGTAACGGAAGTCATCAGCACGGACGGCTCGCCTCCTTAGAGAGGGGCTGCCTGCCCGAATCCGGAACCTTTGGAGGTTCCGGTACAGTGTCCGGTTGGGAGCCCGACTTGCTCCGGCTCTCGTTGGCACAATCTGCGGGGATCTTATGCCCCGTGTGCCCGGCGACTAGAATTTCACCTTGGGGCATCTCCAGAGTCGCCTCCCCCTGCTCTAGGAGCCTCTAGGACAACACCTCCGTGTCATCCGCAAGCCAAGGGGAAGTGGCCGTTGGGAGCAAATTCATCGCCGAATCGCTCAAAGACCCATCCGAAGAGGATACCTCAGGATGGGCCCTAGCCGGACTTCATATACGTGTTCAGTGTTATAACAAACTGAAGTCGCACTAAAATACAACAGAGTGCGGATACTTACGATCTTACTAGGGGCTTCCCCCTGGGCAGCCACTCCTCCTTGCTGTAGGCGGCCATGGTGGAGTAATCCGGAAGGGGCGCCTTTCCCTTCTTGGGCGTCCTAGCCTCCCCCTCCGGGGCGGCTTTCCTTTTCTTCTCCTCCCCAGTGCGGGGAGGCGGAGTTTCCTCGTGTTTCCCCCCGCCTCCGCGGGAGGAATCTGCCTCGTCGTCTTCGGACGACGAGTTTATGACGGCCTTGCACCGGGGACCCTTCCTGGTCCCCTGGGTCGCCCTCTTAGGCCCTTCGGCCTCCTCAGGTGGGGCGGCCTTTTCCTTTTCCTCCTCCCCTTCGGGGGAGGAGTGTGCCTCGTCGTCTTTGGACGAGGCATCCAGTACGACCTTACGCTGGAGACCCTTCTTGGCCCCCGGGGCCTTTTTTTCGGCCTTCTTTTCTGGCACCTTGTAAGGCACCGGGACTAGCATCTCCGTCAGGAGAGCAATCGCTGGACCTTCTGGCAGTGGAGCCGGACAGTCGATCCGCTCCGCCGTCACCATGTACTCCTGATTAAATACACACGATGACTTAAAATCCTCCCATGAGTATGCTGGGAAAACTACATCTGGCGATGGTCAGAAAACTCACCGGACGGGGGAGCCGCGTGGTGTGAAGTCCGCGGTACTCGGATGTGGGAGGAGGTATTTCGGAGGCCTTGAACAACACCTTCCATGCGTCCTTGTGTGTCGTGCCGTAGAGCTCTTGAAGTGTCTGTTGTTTGGCCGGGACGAACTCCCACAGATTAAATGCCCGTCTTTGGCACGGAAGAATTTGGCGGACGAGCATGACCTAGACCATGTTGACAATCTTGATTTTCTTGCCCATCATATTCTTGATGCAGTTCTGAAGTCCGGTCAGCTCCGTAGGTTCACCCCAGGCCAGGCCCTTCTTTTCCAGGAGATGAGCCGCATGGCAATTCCGGATCGGAATTCGGGGGCCGCCACCCAGTTAGCGTCGCGTGGCTCAGTGATGTAGAACCACCCCGATTGCCACCATTTTACGGTCTCCGTGAAAGAGCCGTCAAGCCAGGTAACGCTGGGCATCCTGCCCACCATGGCGCCTCCGCACTCCGCTTGCTGGCCGCTCACGATCTTCGGCTTCATGCAGAAGATTTGTAGCCACAATCCAAAGTGAGGCTTGATGCGAAGGAAAGCCTCGCACATGACAATAAACGCCGAGATGTTGAGGACGAAATTTGGGGCTAGATCATGGAAGTCTAGCCCATAGTAAAACATGAGCCCACGAACAAAGGGATGAAGTGGAAATCCCAGTCCACGGACGAAGTGGGCGAGGAACACGACCCTCTCGTGGGGTCCCGGAGTCGGAGTGATCTGCCCTGCGTCTGGCAGCCGGTGCGCGATATCTGCGACCAAGTATCCGGCCGCCTAAAGCTTCATAGTATGCTCCTCCTTGACGGTGGAGGCCACCCACTTGCCTCCTGCTCCGGACATGTTTGGCTATGCGGACAAGGTGTAAACTAGGGCGCTGGAGCTCGAGGGGGCAAGAATGGATAAGCGAAGGAAGAAGAAGGCGTGGGTAAAAATGGGGAATCCTTATCCCTTTATAGAGGCGACGAAAACGGTGCGCCTCCCCACTTGCCCGTTGAAAACCGCTTGTTTCCCAAGCGCCACGATTGATGGCGCGGTTGGGTTACCCGTACCCGTATTGATGGGAATCCTGTGATAAGGGGACATGATCTCTACTTCGACAAGACGTGCCGAGGAAGCCGCCTCACAATATGTGTTGTGGCTGGTTGTGGGAAAACGGTTCGTATAATGACTCGACCGTAGTGTCATGTCACGTTATCTGAGGTTGTCAGTAGATTACATTTGTGGAATATCATTTTCTCTACGTTGGTATGTAAGAATCATCTTGCAAGGCCGGACACGGTTTAAGTGTTTGAGGTTTACTTTGGAGTATTAGGAGATGGAGCCCGCCTTGCAATGCCGAAGACAAACTGCGTGTCGGACTCATCGTCATTGAAGCCTGGTTCAGGGGCTACTGAGGGAGTCCTGGATTAGGGGGTATCCGGACAGACGGACTATACACTTTAGCCGGACTGTTGGGCCGTGAAGATACAAGACTCAAGACTTCGTCCCGTGTCCGGATGGGACTCTCCTTTGCGTCGAAGACAAGCTTGGCGATCCGGATATTAGATTTCCTTCTTTGTAACCGACTTTGTGTAAACCCTAGCCCCCTCCGGTGTCTATATAAACCGGAGGGTTTGGTCCGTATACGGACAACCATAATCATCATAGGCTAGCTTCTAGGGTTTAGCCTCTATGATCTCGTGGTAGATCAACTCTTGTAATACTCGTATCATCAAGATCAATCAAGCAGGAAGTAGGGTTTTACCTCCATCGAGAGGGCCCGAACCTGGGTAAAACATCGTGTCCCCTGCCTCATGTTACCATTAGCCTTAGACGCACAGATCGGGACCCCCTACCCGAGATCCGCGGGTTTTGACACCGACAGCGACCCCGTACTCGCCAAAGTTAAAAAAATGCTCCGAGTGGAGAGCAATCCTCCCACTTGGGGGCTTAGCTGCGACCCCGTACTCGCCTAAGTTAAAAAACATTCCGAGTGGAGAGCAATCCTCCCACTCGGAGGCTTAGCTACGACCCGGTACTCGCCTAAGTTAAAAAACATTCCGAGTGGAGAGAAATCCTCCCACTCGGAGGCTTAGCTGCGACCCCGTACTCGCGTAAGTTAAAAACATTCTGAGTGGAGAGCAATCCTCCCACTCGGGGGCTTAGCTGCAACCTTGTACTTGCCTAAGTTAAAAAACATTCCGAGTGGATAGCAATCCTCTCACTCTGAGGCTTAGCTGCGACCCCGTACTCGCCTAAGTTAAAAACCATTCCGAGTGGAGAGCAATCCTCCCACTCGGAGGCTTAGCCGCGACCCCGAAATCGCCTAAGTCACAAAGATCTTCTAAGCTACATCACAAGCACAACGATGTCATAGACCTAGGGTAGGGTCATAGGCCTGACCTATACGCCCCACCCAAGGTCACTATCCTAGAAGCAAAGACATTCAAAGCACAATAGGAAGTATCAACTGAAGCCATCGAGTGCAATCCACTCGACCAGTCATCTCACTCGGATACCCCCACTTTCACTCAACCTGGATGGAGTCAATCGGCCATACAGGAAACCACTCAGAGTACAGAAGACCTAGAGTCACTCAGGATGGCAACGATCAGGCGTTCACTTCACAGTCTTAAAGATCATTGATAGCACTTTATAGCTGGTGTTACCAGTAACGCCCTATCTTAATGTACATTGAACCCCTGTAACGAAGGATGGCTGGGGTCCTAGCGCACTCTATATAAGCCACCCCCTCCTCTGGGACAAGGGTTTGCACCCCTTATAACACACACACACACACCCATATTCCAGTCGAATACCTCAGGGCACTGAGACGTAGGGCTTTTACCTCCTCCGAGAGGGGCCTGAACTCGTAAACTCATGTGTACAACCTCACCGTAGCTAGGGCCTCGCCTCCTCATATGTACCCCATATTCTTACTGTCAGACCTAGAACCACGACAGCAGGTTAGTGAAATATTGCTATGGTGGGCTTCTTACATGTCCACAACTGGTATATTACAAACAAGTGGTGGGAGTGCATTCAGTGCACTGCACTTCTTTATCCTATGGCTATTTATGTACAAACTTACGAGCAATGGGCGGCCAAATTTGCTTGCCACTAGTGTCCCCATAGTAGTGACCGACTTTGTCTATCACCAGCCACTAGTAATTTTTCCAAAATAGTAGTGGCAGTCCAAGACCTTGCCCGCCACCAATGTAACCCCACCTATATAAGGCTTTTCCCAGTATTGTCCCCGCATGGGATCTCCTCCATGGAATTGTGAGCTTGCCAGATCTTGCCGGCTTTGGACGGATCTAGTTGTCTTCTATGTGGGGCTTCTTCCATGGTTGGGATCTCCATTCTCTGGTGTGGGGGTGCTTGTGCAGTGGTGGTGGGTGCCAAATGTTGGTTCTGGCTCATCTCTTTTGGCAGACAGACAATGAGGGAGGAGGTGGCTCTTGCATGGCGTGAAGGAAATATGCCCTAGTGGCAATAATAAAGTTATTATTTATTTCCTCATATCATGATAAATGTTTATTATTCATGCTAGAATTGTATTAACCGGAAACATAATACATGTGTGAATACATAGACAAACATAGTGTCACTAGTATGCCTCTACTTGACTAGCTCATTTATCACAGATGGTTATGTTTCCTAGCCATGGACAAAAGAGTTGTCATTTGATTAACAGGATCACATCATTAGGAGAATGATGTGATTGACATGACCAATTCCGTTAGCCTAGCACTTTATCGTTTAGTATGTTGCTATTGCTTTCTTCATGACTTATACATGTTCCTGTAACTATGAGATTATGCAACTCCTGTTTACCGGAGGAACACTTTGGGTGCTACCAAACGTCACAACGTAACTGGGTGATTATAAAGGAGTACTACAGGTGTCTCCAAAGGTACATGTTGGGTTGGCGTATTTCGAGATTAGGTTTTGTCACTCCGATTGTCGGAGAGGTATCTCTGGGCCCTCTCGGTAATGCACATCACTATAAGCCTTGCAAGCAATGTAGCTAATGAGTTAGTTACGAATGATGCATTACGTAACGAGTAAAGAGACTTGCCGGTAACGAGATTGAACTAGGTATTGGATACCGACGATCGAATCTCGGGCAAGTAACATACCGATGACAAAGGGAACAACGTATGTTGTTATGCGGTTTGACCGATAAAGATCTTCGTAGAATATGTAGGAGCCAATATGGGCATCCAGGTTCCGCTATTGGTTATTGACCGAGAATAGTTCTAGGTCATGTCTACATAGTTCTCGAACCCGTAGGGTCCGCACGCTTAACGTTACGATGATAGTTATATTATGAGTTTATGAGTTTTGATGTACCGAAGGAGCTCGGAGTCCCGGATGAGATCAGGGACATGACGAGGAGTCTCGAAATGGTCGAGACGTAAAGATCGATATATTGGACGACTATATTCGGAGTTCGGAAAGGTTCCGAGTGATTCGGGTATTTTTCGGAGTACCGGAGAGTTACGGGAATTCGCTGGGGAGTATATGGGCCTTATTGGGCTTTAGGGGAAAGAGAGAGGAGAGGTTGGGCGCCCCCCCAAGGCCTAGTCCGAATTGTACTAGGGGGAGGGGCTGCGCCCCCTCCTTCCTTCTCATCTCTTCCCCCTTTCCTTGACTCCTACTCCTACTACTTGGAAGGGGGGAATCCTACTCCCGGTGGGAGTAGGACTCCTCCTTGGTGCGCCTCCTCCTAGGCCGGCCACCCCCTCCCTTGCTCCTTTATATACGGGGGCAGGGGGGCACCCTAGGACACACAAGTTGATCTACGGATCGTTCCTTAGCCGTGTGCGGTGCCCCCTCCACCATATTCCACCTCGGTCATATCGTCGCAGAGTTTAGACGAAGCCCTGCGCCGGTAGAACATCATCATCGTCACCATGCCGTCATGCTGACGGAACTCATCCCCGACGCTTTGCTGGATCGGAGCCCGGGGATCGTCATCGAGCTGAACGTGTGCTGAACTCGGAGGTGCCGTACGTTCAGTACTTGGATCGGTCGGATCGTGAAGACGTACGACTACATCAACCGCGTTGTCATAACGCTTCCGCTTACGGTCTACGAGGATATGTGGACAATACTCTCCCCTCTCGTTGCTATGCCATCACCATGATCTTGCGTGTGCGTAGGAAATTTTTGAAATTAATACGTTGCCCAACATTGGCATCCGAGCCTAGGTTTTATGCGTTGATGTTATATGCACGAGTAGAACACAAGTGAGTTGTGGGCGATACAAGTCATATTGCTTACCAGCATGCCATACTTTGGTTCAGCGGTATTGTTGGATGAAGCGGCCCGGACCGACATTACGCGTACGCTTACGCGAGACTGGTTTTACCGCCGTGCTTTGCACACAGGTGACTAGCGGGTGTCTGTTTCTCCAACTTTAGTTGAACCGAGTGTGGCTACGCCCGGTCCTTGCGAAGGTTAAAACAGCACTAACTTGACGAACTATCGTTGTGATTTTGATGCGTAGGTAAGAACGGTTCTTGCTCAGCCCGTAGCAGCCACGTAAAATTTGCAACAACAAAGTAGAGGACGTCTAACTTATTTTTGCAGGGCATGTTGTGATGTGATATGGTCAAGACGTGATGCTATATTTTATTGTATGAGATGATCATGTTTTGTAACCAAAGTTATCGGCAACTGGCAGGAGTCATATGGTTGTCGCTTTATTGTATGAAATGCAAACGCCCTGTAATTGCTTTACTTTATCACTAAGCGGTAGCGGTAGTCGTAGAAGTAATAGATGGCGTAACGACAACGATGCTACAATGGAGATCAAGGTGTCGCGCCGGTACGATGGTGATCACGACGGTGCTTCGGAGATGGAGATCACAAGCACAAGATGATGATGGCCATATCATATCACTTATATTGATTGCATGGGATGTTTATCCTTTATGCATCTTATCTTGCTTTGTTTGATGGTAGCATTTTAAGATGATCTCTCACTAGATTATCAAGAAGTGTTCTCCCTGAGTATGTACCGTTGCGAAAGTTCTTCGTGCTGAGACACCACGTGATGATCGGGTGTGATAGGCTCTACGTTCAAATACAACGGGTGCAAAACAGTTGCACACACGGAATACTCAGGTTAAACTTGATGAGCCTAGCATATACAGATATGGCCTCGGAGCACGGAGACCGAAAGGTCAAGCGTGAATCATATAGTAGATATGATCAACATATTGATGTTCACCGTTGAAACTACTCCATCTCACGTGACGATCGGACATGGTGTAGTTGATATGGATCACGTAATCACTTAGAGGATTAGAGGGATGTCTATCTAAGTGGGAGTTCTTAAGTAATATGATTAATTGAACTTCAATTTATCATGAACTTAGTCCTGGTAGTATTTTGCAAACTATGTTGTAGATCAATAGCTTGTGTTGTTGCTTTCATATGTTTATTTTGTTATGTTCCTAGAGAAAATTATGTTGAAAAAATGTTAGTAGCAATGATGCGGATTGGATCCGTGATCTAAGGTTTATCCTCATTGCTGCACAGAACAATTATGTCCTTAATGCACCGCTAGGTGACAGACCTATTGCAGGAGCAGATGCAGACGTTATGACCGTTTGGCTAGCTCAATATGATGACTACTTGATAGTTTAGTGCACCATGCTTAACGGCTTAGAATCGGGACTGCAAAGACGTTTTGAACGTCATGGACCATATGAGATGTTCCAGGAGTTGAAGTTAATATTTCAAGCAAATACCCGAGTTGAGAGATATGAAATCTCCAACAAGTTCTATGGCTAAAAGATGGAGGAGAATCGCTCAACTAGTGAGCATGTGCTCAGATTGTCTGGGTACTTCAATCGCTTGAATCAAGTGGGAGTTAATCTTCGAGATAAGATAGTGATTGGCAGAATTCTCTAGTCACCATCACTAAGTTACTAGAACTTCGTGATGAACTATAGTATGCAAGGGATGATGAAAACGATTCCCGAGCTCTTCATGATGTTGAAATCGACGAAGGTATAAATCAAGAAAAAGCATCAAGTGTTGATGATTGACAAGACCACTAGTTTCAAGAAAAGGGCAAAGGGAAAGAAAGGGAAACTTCAAGTAGAATGGCAAACAAGTTGTCACTCCCGTGAAGAAGACCAAAGCTGGACCAAAGCCTGAAACTGAGTGCTTACACTGCAAAGGAAATGGTCATTGGAAGCGGAAATGCCCTAAATATTTGGTGGATAAGAAGGATGGCAAAGTGAACAAGGGTATATTTGATATACAGGTTATTGATGTATGCCTTACTAGTGTTTATAGTAGCCCCTGAGTATTTGATACTTGTTCGGTTGCTAAGATTAGTAACTCGAAACAGGAGTTACATAATAAACAGAAACTAGTTGAGGGGAAGTGACGATGAGTGTTGGAAATAGTTCCAAGTTTGATATGATCATCATCACACACTCCCTATTTTTTCGAGATTAGTGTTAAACCTAAATAAATGTTATTTAGCGTTTGCGTTGAGCATGAATATGATTTGATCATGTTTATTGCGATACGGTTATTCATTTGAAGTTAAAGAATAATTGCTATTCTGTTTACATGAATAAGATCTTCGATGGTTATACACCCAATGAAAATAGTTTGTTGGATCTCGATCGTAGTGGTACACATATTCATAATATTGATGCCAAAAGATGCAAAGTTAATAATGATAGTGCAACTTATTTGTGGCACTGCCATTTGGGTCATATCGGTGTAAAGCGCATGAAGAAACTCCATAAAAGATGGATTTTCGGAATCACTTGGTTATGAATCATTTGATGCTTGCGAACCGTGCCTTTTGGGCAAGATGACTAAAACTCTGTTCTCCGGAATAATGGAACGAGCTACTGACTTATTGGAAATAATACATACCGATGTATGCGATCCAATGAGTGTTGGTGCTCATGGCAAGTATCGTTATTTTCTGACCTTCACAAGATGAATTAAGCAGATATGGGTATATCTACTTAATGAAACATAAGTCTGAAATAGTTGAAAGGTTCAAAGAATTTCAGAGTGAAGTGGAAAATCATCGTAACAAGAAAATAAAGTTTCTGTGATCTGATCGTGGAGATGAATATTTGAGTTATGAGTTTGGTCTTCAATTAAAACAATGTGGAATAGTTTCACAAACTCACGCCACCTGGAACACCACAATGTAATGGTGTGTCTGAACGTCGTAATCGTACTTTACTAGATATGGTGCGATCTATGATATCTCTTATCAGTTTACCACTATCGTTTTGGGGTTATGTATTAGAGACAGCTACATTCACATTTAATAGGGCACCATCTAAATCCGTTGAGACGACACCGTATGAACTATGGTTTAGCAGTAAACCTACGCTGTCGCTTCTTAAAGTTTGGAGTTGTGATGCTTATATGAAAAAGGTTTTCAACTTGATAAGCTCGAACCCAAATCGGAGAAGTGCACCTTCATAGAATACCCAAAGGAAACTGTTGGGTACACCTTCTATCACAGATCCGAAGGAAAAACATTCATTGCTAAGAATGGATCCTTTCTAGAGAAGGAGTTTCTCTCGAAAGAAGTGAGTGGGAGGAAAGTAGAGCTTGATAAGGTAATTTGTACCTTCTCCCGAATTGGAAAGTAGTTAATCACAGAAATCAGTTCTAGTGATTCCTACACCAATTAGTGAGGAAGCTAATGATGATGATCATGAAACTTCAGATCAAGTTACTACAAAACCTCGTAGGTCTTCCAAAGTACAGTCCGCACCAGAGTGGTACGGTAATCCTGTTCTGGAAGTCATGTTACTAGACCATGATGAACCTACGAACTATGAGGAAGCGATGATGAGCCCAGATTCCGCGAAATGGCTTGAGGCCATGAAATCTGAGATGGGATCCATGTATGAGAAAAAAGTGTGGACTTTGGTGGAGTTGCCCGATGATCGGCAAGCCATATTGTATAAATGGATCTTCAAGAGGAAGACAGATGCTGATAGTAGTGTCACTATCTGCAAAGCTCGACTTGTCGCAAAAAGGTTTTGACAAGTTCGAGGTGTTGACTACAATGAGATTTTCTCAACTGTAGCGATGCTTAAGTCTGTCCGAATCATGTTAGCAATTGCCACATTTTATGAAATCTGGCAAATGGATGTCAAAACTGCATTCCTTAATGGTTTTCTTAACGAAGAGTTGCATATGATGCAACCAGAAGGTTTTGTCAATCCTAAAGGTACTAACAAAATGTGCAAGCTCCAGCGATCCATCTATGGACTGGTGCAAGCATCTCAGAGTTGGAATATACGCTTTGATAAGTTGATCAAAGCATATAGTATTATACAGACTTGCGGTGAAGCCTGTATTTACAAGAAAGTGAGTGGGAGCTCCGTAGCATTTCTGATACTATATGTAGATGACATATTGTTGATCAGAAATGATATAGAATTTCTGGATAGCATAAAGGGATACTTGAATAAAAGTTTTTCAATAAAAGACCTCGGTGAAGCTGCTTACACATTGAGCATCAAGATCTATATAGATAGATCAAGACGCTTGATAAGATTTTTTCAATGAGTACATACCTTGATAAATTTTTGAAATAGTTCAAAATAGAACAGTCAAAGAAGGAGTTCTTGCCTGTGATGCAAAGGCGTGAAGTTGAGTAAGACTCAAGACCCGACCATGGCAGAAAATAGAAAGAGAATGAAAAGTCATTCCCTATGCCTCAGTCATAGGTTCTATAAAGTATGCTATGCTGTGAACTAGACCTATTGTATACCTTGCTCTGAGTTTGACAAAGGAATACAATTTTGATCTAAGAGTAGATCACTGGACAGCGGTCAAGAATATCCTTAGTGAGGACTAAGGAGATGTTTCTCGATTATGGAGGTGATAAAAGAGCCCGTCGTAAAAAGTTACAATGATGCAAGCTTTTACACCAATCTCGATGACTCTAAGTCTCAATCTGGATACATATTGAAAGTGGGAGCAATTAGCTAGAGTAGCTCCGTGCAGAGCATTGTGGACATAGAATATTTGCAAAATACATACGGCTCTAAATATGATAGACCCGTTGACTAAACTTCTCTCACAAGCAAAACATGATCATACCTTAGTACTCTTTGGGTGTTAATCACATAGCGATGTGAACAAACCTTTTGGGTGTTGATCACATGATGATGTGAACTATGGGTATTAATCACATACAGATGTGAATATTGGTGTTAAATCACATGGCAATGTGAACTAGATTATTGACTCTAGTGCAAGTGGGAGAATGAAGGAAATATGCCCTAGAGGCAATAATAAAGTTATTATTTATTTCCTCATATCATGATAAATGTTTATTATTCATGCTAGAATTGTATTAACCGGAAACATAATACATGTGTGAATACATAGACAAACATAGTGTCACTAGTATGCCTTTACTTGACTAGCTCGTTTATCAAAGATGGTTATGTTTCCTAGCCATGGACAAAAGAGTTGTCATTTGATTAACGGGACCACATCATTAGGAGAATGATGTGATTGACATGACCCATTCCGTTAGCCTAGAACTTGATCGTTTAGTATGTTGCTATTGCTTTCTTCATGACTTATACATGTTCCTGTAACTATGAGATTATGCAACTCCCGTTTACCGGAGGAACACTTTGGGTGCTACCAAACGTCACAACGTAACTGGGTGATTATAAAGGAGTACTACAGGTGTCTCCAAAGGTACATGTTGGGTTGGCGTATTTCGAGATTAGGTTTTGTCACTCCGATTGTCGGAGAGGTATCTCTGGGCCCTCTCGATAATGCACATCACGATAAGCCTTGCAAGCAATGTAGCTAATGAGTTAGTTATGGAATGATGCATTACGTAACGAGTAAAGAGACTTGCCGGTAATGAGATTGAACTAGGTATTGGATACCGACGATCGAATCTCGGGCAAGTAACATACCGATGACAAAGGGAACTACGTATGTTCTTATGCGGTTTGACCGATAAAGATCTTCGTAGAATATGTAGGAGCCAATATGGGCATCCAAGTTCTGCTATTGGTTATTGACCGAGAATAGTTCTAGGTCATGTCTACATAGTTCTCGAACCCGCAGGGTCCGCACGCTTAACGTTACGATGACAGTTATATTATGAGTTTATGAGTTTTGATGTACCGAAGGAGTTCGGAGTCCCGGATGA
This sequence comes from Triticum dicoccoides, assembly GCF_002162155.2. Lineage (NCBI taxonomy): Eukaryota > Viridiplantae > Streptophyta > Magnoliopsida > Poales > Poaceae > Triticum > Triticum dicoccoides. The sequence goes on from NC_041383.1 coordinate 178,444,126, forward strand.
GATCGGGGACATGACGAGGAGTCTCGAAATGGCCGAGACGTAAAGATCGATATATTGGACGACTATATTCGGAGTTCGGAAAGGTTCCGAGTGATTCGGGTATTTTTCGGAGTACCGGAGAGTTACGGGAATTCGCCGGGGAGTATATGGGCCTTATTGGGCTTTAGGGGAAAGAGAGAGGAGAGGTTGGGCGCCCCCCCAAGGCCTAGTCCGAATTGGACTAGGGGGAGGGGCTGCGCCCCCTCCTTCCTTCTCTTCTCTTCCCCCTTTCCTTGACTCCTACTCCTACTACTTGGAAGGGGGGGAATCCTACTCCCGGTGGGAGTAGGACTCCTCCTTGGTGCGCCTCCTCCTAGGCCGGCCACCCCCTCCCTTGCTCCTTTATATACGGGGGCAGGGGGGCACCCTAGGACACACAAGTTGATCTACGGATCGTTCCTTAGCCGTGTGCGGTGCCCCCCTCCACCATATTCCACCTCGATCATATCATCGCGGAGTTTAGGCGAAGCCCTGCGCCGGTAGAACATCATCATCGTCACCACGCCGTCGTGCTGACGGAACTCATCCCCGACGCTTTGCTGGATTGGAGCCCGGGGATCGTCATCGAGCTGAACGTGTGCTGAACTCGGAGGTGCCGTACGTTCGGTACTTGGATCGGTCGGATCGTGAAGACGTACGACTACATCAACCGCGTTGTCATAACGCTTCCGCTTACGGTCTACGAGGATACGTGGACAATACTCTCCCCTGTTGTTGCTATGCCATCACCATGATCTTGCCTGTGCGTAGGAATTTTTTGAAATTACTACGTTCCCCAACACAGCGGTGGCGTGTTCGCTGCGCTAGAGGTGTGAGGGATAGAGGATTTCTTGTCGGCGCTGGCCGACTGCGTGGGAGTGTTAGTCGTGCTGCTCTAGGCAAAAGCCTAGTCGATGCTTGTCGATCAGCGGCGGCGGTGACTGTGGGCGTATCTATCCTCCTTGGAGGCGCCGTCGGCGAGATTTTTGCTTCCTCAACTCTCGGGTCAAGATCCGCAAGTGAAACCCATGATCCTTTGTAGGATCAGTGGGCAACGACATCTTCAAAGTCATTTCCCCTCTTTAGTGAGCCATCTTGGATCCTTTTGTGCTTCCTGCAGGTTGGACGTGCACGACACCACGGTTGCCTGGTGCCTAAGTAGTGATGCGAGTGGTTGGCATTGCGACTCATGTGTCGACGACGATAATGGTGTGCGAAGCTGGGTCGCGGCTTGTCCTTTTGATAGCGATGGTCCGGTGCGCCAATGGGTGTGCCCATGCTAGCTTCTGGCTGTGATACAGAAGTCGGAGTTGCGTGTGCCGATGCCACTGCGGCAACGATGACTCCATGAGGGCAGTTTTTCAGCAGGCAATACTCTCTGGATGGTGCGCTGGACTAGGTCGGTGCGAGGCTTGCAACATTCTCCTGTGAAGTTCTTCAGCAAAATCAAAGTTGTCTTGTCCTCGACACGTCGGTCGAGTGTGTGGCTTTTGTTTGTGGCCAGGTCATCCGTGTGTGCCCCGTGGGGGTTGTGTTAGGGTCTTTTCCTTGTTTTTTTAGTTAACCAGGAAAATCTCTTCTTCTTAATCATTGAAGATGATAAATCTTTTGCCTCATTTCATTCTTGTGGTCACAACAGACAACTACTTTCATCATCAAAACTAAAACAAGTTTGGACCTTTTGAATCCACATCCAGTCACATGTGTGATCGTGCATGCCCAATTTCCCACTATCGCACGTGCGTTTCTCCATATGAATTGGGTTCATAAGAAAATGAACAACTTGTAGTTTTTTTTTTGAAGGAACAACTGAAGTTTCACAATTCACAAGCATGTTGGTGGCCAAATGACATATGAAGAGCTCCGTACACAAAATAACAAAATTTGTCCTGAAACATGTGTGCACTGTTTGGGCAGATTTGTCTGATGTATGGAGCTCATTTGATGTTATTTGGCCACCAAATTTTGCAAGCAAATAAAACATTTGGTCATAATGGAAGCCACAAAGTTTCAGCTTTATTTATTTTTGCTGTTTTTGCGATTTTCTTTTCATGGTGGGTACAATGCACATGACTAAAATACCTTTTGATCGATTTGTAATGTTCACACATACCTTTTGATTGACAATTTAACCAAGAAAATATGAGTTACGTACATATCACAAAAGAATATACCTTTAAATTTTAAATGTTATATTTTCCAAGATATAACTTTCGTGATATATATTGATTGAATTATTCATCTATTAAGACGCATGGGCCTTATAAGTTGGAAAGGGGGAAGTGTGAATCTCAAGCTATGATGATGTGTGTGTTTTACCCGAGATGAACAACAATATTTACACCTTCTTACCAAAGCAAGAGCATGAATAAAAACGGTTAGCTTGGAACTGTTGAGTGCATGTTATCTTAGTTGTATCAGTGACAACCTGACATTTGGCACATGATTTATTTATGGTCGTTGGTCCGAATAGGTAATAATGCAATTATAGATGTCGTTCTCCCACACACTACATATTATTTTAGAGTTGGTGTTTGTTTGGGACTGAACACTTGTGAACTAAAGAAAATATAGTTAGTCAAGTCTTTGCTTGGGTCATAAAAATATTGTCCCAACAGGCAGCTAGTTTTATCATATCAACAAGTGTACAAATTGTTAAGAACTCCCTGCATTTCTAAATATAAGTATTTATAGATCTTTCAATATAGACTACATATAGATGTATATAGACGTATTTTAGAGTGTAGATTCACTCATGTTACTCCGTATGTAGTCTGTGTTGAAATCTCTAAAAATCCTCATATTTAGGAACGGAGGGAGTAGTTTACTCCGAGCAAGCCGGTCACAAGCTTGTGACAACCACCATGATCCATGTGAAAGAAGATGAATATATATTTCTTTTTCTTGCATTATTGGCACATCGCTATTCTCGCACAACAAGCCACGTTAAAGAAAATTTAATTTGTTTCCACTAGCCAAATTGGTTGTCTAGAACAACTGAGCTCAGATAAATCATCACTGACTATCTTTTATTTTTTTCTCTCCAAAATTCATTGATCATCTTTGTGGCTAGACCTTATAAAAGAGCATCTTTAATCAATCATCACTAGACGTTAGTTGAGGCACCAAATGTGTGCAGAGCACATCGCTGCCATGGAGATTCTCAGAGAAAATGTAACCAAAACAGTAAAATGCGTAGCTATATAGCAGGCACCGAGATGATTTTTCAAAAACATGCAATTAATTAGGTGCTTGGATCTCATATCTAGGATGAAAATCCTTATCATGGAATTTTTTTTCGATAAGAAATATTATATTAATACCAACATAATACCAACTGCACTGCGCTTCTATGGCAATTGACAACACACTATCAAGAAGTAGTCAAGACGCTCAAGATGCACATAGCCTGGAAAAAGAAAAGACAATGGACGCGATCAATGACACACAACAAGCAAACAATTAACAACACCAACCAGCACCCTTGATAACACACAGCCTACGAGGAAGGTTCTAAGTGTGTTGTTCCTTCTTGCGGCCGTTGCTAGGAAGGAAGACAATTTAGTCATAGGCATTTTTTCCATATCTTGTTATGGTTGTATCATTATTTTCCATTCTATACTCTACTTGTTAATGATTTTGGCTATGTTGTCTTGCATCAAGCTAGGATGGCATGTGCGTTTACCCGAGATGAGCGGCAATATATACACTATTTTTACTGAAGCAAGAGCATGAATAAGAATGATTAGGTTGGATCGGTCTACTGCATGTTCTCCTGGTGGTATAGGTGCCAACCTGATTGACGTTTGGCACATGATTTATCTATGGTAGTCAGTGCGAATGGATACTAATGCAATTATGGATGTGTCTTCCCCACACTATACATTATTTTACAGTTGGTTTTTGGGACTGAAGACTTGTGAACCAAACAAAATATAATCAGTCAAGTACTCCCTTCGTCCGAAAATACTTGTCATCAAAATGGATAAAAGAAGATGTATCTAGACGTGTTTTAGTTCTAGATACGTCTCTTTTTATCCATTTGGATGACAAGTATTTTCGGACAGAGGGAGTATATGCTTGGGTCATAAAAAATGTTTCCGTTATGGGGCT
>NC_041383.1:178448391-178456053 GCF_002162155.2 Triticum dicoccoides
GGGGGGGGGAATTGATCGAAACGAATAACAACTAGTCACGATTAGGGACAAAATTCAGCCAATATATGTAATGTGTTCAAGGTGCATTTCCTCCGACAACTAGACTAAAGAAAATAAGGGCGGAAGGATTTACTTAAACATTGTTGCATGAGCGGCTTCTAAATGAGTGGTTGATGATACACTTTCTGATTATTACCCGCTAGCTATTGAAGCGGCAGTGTGATCTCGGCCCACTGCGGAATGGGTGCCACCTAACTATGATTCAGTGAAGATTCAACCAGTGGCGTAGCTAGGGGGTGGCCAGGGTGGTCCATGGACTGATAAGGATACATACCCGGGGTAGGGTCATAGGCCTGACCTATACGTCCTACCCAAGGTCACTACCCTAGAAGATAAGAAGTCCAAGAGGCAACGAAGAACCCCCAGTCAAAGGTGTCGAGTGCAATCCACTCGACCAATCATATCACTCTGGTGCCCCTCCTACCTGTTGTCACTCGACCATATGAGGAATCACTCGACCTACTGAAGGCCAGGAGTCACTCAGCACTGCAACGGTCGGACATTCACTCCGTAGTCTTTAAGGTCATTAATAGCACTTATGACTAACGTTATCAGTAACATCCCTACTTTATGTACATTAAGCCCGTTGTAATGGAGGATGGCTGGGGTCCTGGTGCACTCTATATAAGCCAACCCCCTCCTCTGGGACAAGGGTTCGCACCCCCTGTAACATCACACACATATAATCCAGTCGACCGCCTCCGGGCACCGAGACGTAGGGCTATTACTTCCTCTGCGAAGGGCCTGAACTCGTAAATCCCGTGTGTACACCTTCACCATAGCTGAGATCTTGCCTCTCCATACCTACCCCCCCTTTCTACTGTCAGTCTTAGAACCACGATAGTTGGCGCCCACCGTGGGCTGGTGTCTTAGCAACTTGTTGGTGGAGTTGCAATTTTTTTTCGATCCCCATCATCATGGTTTCCGGCGGTGGATTGGCTGAAGGCCGCGAGATCTGTCTCGGCGCGCTCGTTTTCATCCCCAACGATTCCGCTTGGCTTCAGGAAGCTCCCCTGGACGTCGAGGCGCTCCCCGTTCGAGGGGCGACGTACTTTCGCGCGTGCGTACATGGCGTCCTTCTCCGGCAGCCGTCGACCCAGTATCGGTCGGCTCCGATGATGTCTTCTCTCCCTGCTATTCGCCGCCGCAAGCGATCCGGTCGGCCGCGGCTTCAGCGGTGGGTGAAACACGCGGTGGCTCGACATTCGGCCACCCATCAAGTCGCGGCAATCGAGCCTGATGAAACTCTCCACAGCCTGTTCGATCTGTCGACTGGCTCCGTCGAGACCGCATCCGAGTGCGATAGCAGCGACCCTGCGGCTGAAGTCTTGATGGTCGACAGACCACGTAGTCCGCCTGGTTTCCGCCTTGAAGACGGCGGGGATGGTGGCGGCGATCCGTCGCGCGTCCACGAGGAGTACCATCCCAAACCCCTCTCTTCGCAGTAGAGGGAAGAACTTCGTCGCCGCAACATGGATGCACTCCACACGCCCATCGTTGGAGAAACCCCCGAGGCTCAGGCCTTGGAAGAGGTGCGCTTGGATAATCTGGCTGAGAACGCTCGACTGGAGAACCTCCAGCGCGCACTCGACGAGCATGCTCGGGAGCGGATCCCTGGGTCCAGTTGACGATAGCTTTTCCCGCCTCCACCTAAGGTAATACTGCACTCCGATTCAGAATCTCACAGCTGCGGCCCGAATAGCAGAGTCAATTCAGCCTTCCCAGTCGGAGGCAGGCAGAGGTTTGATGCAGATCCAGGCCTTACTCCGAGCAGCGGGTGAACAGAACACAGCAGTGTCTTAGTCGTGGAATAGGATTCATAGCAGATCCGTAGTAGCGGATACTATTCAGTCGGCCCACAGTCCGAGATCGCCCCTGCGGCGTGAAGGCCGTGGGCAGTATGATCACCGACTCGACCGCGACAATCGTCGTCGAGTGCCCACACCTCCTCCGAGCACGATGATAGACGTTGTCACAGTGGCGAGCGCAGAGCACCAGTCGACCCAAGAGAGCCAGGCTTTGATGCAAGATCTATCCTCATTTAAGGTCTAGTCGACCGGAACAAAGCGCATAGAGAAGACCTTGGCAGAGATCGTCTGACTAGCAGAGGAGTTCGTGTTTCGGGTCCAAAGTGTTTCAGCAGAGCCATCAGGGCCGCAGTGATTCCTCCCAACTTCAGGTTGGCGACTGGAGTCAGCAAGTTCAATAGAGAGTCCAAGCCTGAAACTTGGCTTGAGGATTACCGAGTGGCTGTGCAGATTGGTGGAGGAAATGATGAAGTGGCAATGAAGCATCTTCCTCTGATGTTGGAAGGGTCAGCCAGCGCATGGTTGACTCAGTTAGCCCCAGGCAGTATATACAATTGGGAAGAACTTGCTCGAGTGTTCGTTAGAACTTTCGAGGGCACTTGCAAGCGGCCAACAGGGTTGACAGAGTTGCAGCATTGTGTGGAGAAACTGAGTGAGACTCTAAGGGGAACCAAGTGAGACTCTAAGGGATTTCATTTAGAGGTGGACCACTTTGCACCACACAGTGGAAAATATATCTGAGCATCAAGCAGTGTGTGCCTTCAAGGAAGGCGTTAAATATCGAGAGCTGGTCCTGAAGTTTGGTCGGACTGGAGATATGACTCTGACTCGGATGATGGAAATAGCCACCCGGTATGCTAACGGGGAAGAAGAGGATCGACTCCGCAGCGGAAAGGGTAAACCAGTCGGTCAAGACGCCGGCGGGGGTAATTCCAATCGGAAACAGAAACGTAAGGCCGAGCCTGCAGTACCCGGTGAAATTGCGGCAGTGGTTCAAGGAAAGTTTAAAGGAAAACCTAAGGGGCCCTGGACCCCTAACAAGGTAAAGGATCAAGCGGGAAATGATGTGTTGGATTTACCATGTCACATTCATACGAAGAAGGATGAAGAGGTAATCTGATTTATCCTAAACACACCACTCGACAATGTCGACTCCTGATCCAGCAGTTCCGAGAGAAACAACCCAGTGAGAAGGAAAAACAGTCGGACAAAGACGAGGATGAAGAGAAGACGATGGTTATCCCAAAGTCAATTCCACGCTGATGATTTTTGCTGATGTTGAGAGCAAAAGTCGATTGAAAGTTATCAACAGAGAAGTAAATATGGTTGCTCCGGCGATGATGACCACATACCTGAAATGGTCGCAAACAACCATCACATTTGACCAGTCTGATCACCCATCGTGCATAGCCACCCCTGGGAGGCAAGCATTGGTGGTCGACCCAGTGGTCGAAGGCACTCGACTGACCAAAGTGCTCATGGATGGTGGTAGTGGCCTGAATATCCTTTATGCTGAAACCTTGAAGGGGATGGGCATTCCGATGTCCAAACTTAGTGAGAGCAATATGACTTTTCATGGCGTTATCCCTGGAAAGAAACCCGAATCACTCGGTCAGATCACCCTTGATGTGGTTTTCGGTGATTCCAAGAATTACCATAAGGAAAAGTTGACATTTGAAGTTGTGGATTTCCAGAGTGCTTATCATGCTATTCTGGGAAGGCCTGCCTATGCACGTTTTATGGCTCGACCATGTTACGTGTACCTCAAGCTGAAGATTCATGGCCCCATAGGTGTGATCACAATCACTGGCAATTGGCAGAAAGCAAAGGAATGCTTCCAAAAGGGTTCCAAAATTGCCGATGCACAAATGGCAGCAGTTGAATTTCAAGAATATCAGAAGAATGCAGATCCAAGTGATTTGCTCAGAGCTAAGAAGCCTGCCACGGATTCTACATTTCAGTCATCTAGAGAAACGAAGCCGATTCATATTCATCCAACCGATCCCAATGCTGCACCAACTCATATCTCAATGACACTCGACGGCAAATAGGAAGAAGCGCTCATCCAGTTCCTCCGTGAAAACTGGGACATCTTCGCATGGAAACCTTCTGACATGCTGGGTGTACCCAGAGAACTGGCTGAGCACCGTTTGCATGTCGATCCCAAGGTAAAACCCGTCAAAAAGCATCTTCGGCGGTCCGCCGTGCAGAAGAGAAAAGCAATTGGCGAGGAAGTCGCTCGGCTCCTAGCAGCAGAGTTCATCCGAGAGATCTACCACTCCAAGTGGCTTGCCAATGTGGTCATGGTCCCTAAGAAAGACGATTCACTTCGTATGTGCATCGATTTCAAGCATATCAATCAGGCCTGCCCGAAAGATCATTTCCCTCTCCCCCGCATTGATTAGATTGTTGACTCGACTGTGGGGTGTGAGTGCTTGTCTTTTCTAGATGCATATTCCGGGTATCATCAGATCCGATTGTATGGTTCCGATGAAATAAAAACAGCTTTCATCACCCTATTCGGGTGCTTTTGCTATGTCACCATGCCATTTGGTCTTAAACATGCCGGTGCCACATTCATGAGGATGATTCAGAAGTGCCTGCTCACTCAAATCAGTCGGAATGTGGAAGCATACATGGATGACATTATGGTCAAGTCACGTAAAGGTTCCGACCTACTGACCGACCTCACAGAAACCGTTGCCAACCTAAGAAGGTATGATATCAAGCTTAATCCGTCAAAGTGCATATTCAGAGTCCCAGATGGAAAATTACTCGGTTTCCTCATTTCCAAACGAGGGATCGATGCCAATTCAGAAAAAGTCGATACCATCCTCCGAATGAAACGCCCTGTGCGTGTGCACGACATTCAGAAGCTTACTGGTTGTTTGGCCGCCTTGAGTCGATTCATTTCTCGTCTCGGTGAAAGGGCCTTACCTCTTTACCGATTGATGAAGAAATCTGATAAGTTCGAGTGGACTGCTGAAGCTGACGCAGCGTTTGCAGAGCTCAAAACCCTGCTTTCCACCTAGCCGGTGCTTGCTGCGCCAATCAGCAAAGAGCCTTTACTGCTTTACATTGCAGCCACTGGACAAGTTGTCAGTACGGTACTCATGGTCGAGCGGGAAGAAGAAGGAAAAGCTTACAAAGTTCAACGCCCAGTGTATTATCTCTCTGAAGTTTTGACTCCATCCAAGCAGAGATATCCACATTATCAGAAGCTTGTCTATGGAATCTACATGACCATGAAGAAGGTTGCACACTATTTCTCTGATCACTCCATTACAGTCGTTAGCAACGCACCATTATCTGAAATTCTGAACAACAGAGATGCAACTGGTCGAGTGGCAAAATGGGCGATTGAACTCCTTCCATTGGATATCAAGTTTGAGGCAAAGAAGGCTATCAAGTCCCAAGAAGTCACAGATTTTCTTGCCGAGTGGATTGAGCATCAACTGCCGACTCAAGTTCACTCAGAGCATTGGACCATGTTCTTCGATGGCTCCAAGATGCTGAATGGTTCCGGTGCTGGGGTAGTATTGGTATCCCCCTGTGGAGACAAGCTTAGCTATGTTCTCCAGATTCATTTTGATTCCTCCAACAATGAAGCTAAATATGAAGCACTTTTATACGGGTTGCGTATGGCCATTTCACTCGGCGTCCGTCGCCTTATGGTCTACGTGACTCGGATTTGGTGGTTAATCACGTGATGAAAGAGTGGGATGTCAGGAGCCCGGCCATGACTGGTTATTGCAACACAGTAAGGAAGCTAGAAAAGAAGTTTGAAGGGTTGGAGCTTCACCATATACCCCGACTGAAAAATCAAGCTGAAGATGAATTGGCAAAGATGGGATCTAAGAGAGAGACCATTCCCAGCAATGTGTTTTTGGAGCATATTCATTCACCTTAAGTTCAAGAAGATCCTTTCACTGAAGAGCCCGCACAGCCTCAGAGTGCCACAGATCTGACTGAAGTCGAAGTCCCAGCCGTGGTCGACTTAGTCATGGAGGTTTTGGTCGTCACTCCTGACTGGACAATGCCATACATTGCATACATTCTTAGGAAAGAACTTCGAGAGGATGAAGAAGAGGCTCGACAGATCGTCCGACGGTCTAAAGCCTTTAGAGTGATAAAAGGTCAGTTGTTCAGAGAATGTGTAACTGGAATCTGCCAAAAATGCATCACGCCAGAAGAAGGCCGAATGACCCTCAATGATATTCACTCGAGGACCTATTGTCACCATGCGTCCTCTCGGACCATCATGGCCAAAGCATACCGAGCCGGATTTTACTAGCCACACGCCAACAAGATGGCGAAAGAAATAGTAGACAAATGTGAAGGCTGTCAGTTTTACTCCAACATGTCCCATAAGCCTGCGTTAGCTCTGAAGACTATTCCACTCGTCTGGCCTTTCGCTGTCTGGGGATTGGATATGGTTGGACCTCTGAAGACTGGCAGGAGTGGATTTACCCATGTGCTGGTAGCAGTTGACAAGTTTACCAAATGGATTGAAGCCAAGCCCATTAAAAACCTTGAAGCAAGTACAACTGTAAGTTTCATCAGAGAATTGACATTCAGATATGGTGTTCCGCACAGCATCATCACTGATAATGGGTCGAACTTCGATTCTAACGAGTTCAGAGCTTTTTGTGCTTCACAAGGCACGAGGGTCGACTATGCTTCAGTCGCCCATCCTCAGTCAAATGGGCGGGCTGAAAGAGCAAATGGATTGATCCTCAAAGGACTGAAACCCCAGTTGATGCATGACATCAAGCATGCAGCAAGTGCCTGGGTCGACGAACTTCCATCAGTACTTTGGGGATTGAGGACAACTCCAAATAGGTCGACTGGACGAACTCCATTCTTCTTGGTCTATGGAGCTGAGGTTGTACTCTCGAGTGATTTGCTTCACAATGCACCCCGAGTCGAACTTTTCTCAGAAGAAGAAGCGGAACAGGCTCGGCAAGATGCGGTCGATCTCCTGGAAGAGGAAAGAGAAATGGCCTTGATTCGGTCGACCATTTATCAGCAAGACCTGCGTCGATTCCACGCCAGAAACGTAAGGAGTCGGGTATTTCAGGAAGGAGACTTGGTTCTTCGAGTGGACCAGCAGAAACCACACAAGCTCGCTCCTGCTTGGGAAGGCCCCTTCGTCGTCACCAGAGTGCTCCATAATGGAGCATATCATCTTTTCAATGTCGAACACAATAAAGACGAGCCACGCGCTTGGAATGCGGAGCTGCTCCGCCCCTTTTACTCTTAAGCATTCAGACTGATGAGATGTAATAAGAAATACCATTTTTGATTATCAAATACATAATTTTACAGTCTTCCGAATGATTGTTGTTCATTTTTTACATGTTCTAAATCCCCCAGTGGGTTCCTTAGCTGTGAATCCGTTTCGCCTAAGTTGAAAAGAAAAATCCTACCGAATGATGAGCCAGCCTCTCACCCGGGGGCTTAGTTGCGAATCCATTTTGCCTAAGTTGAAAAGAAAAATCCTACCGAGTGGTGAGCTAGCCTCTCACTCGGGGGCTTAGCTGCAGTCTAGTACTCGCCTATGTTTGAAAAACCCCAACGAGTGGTGCGGGTCGACCACGACCCCCCTCCGGGGCTGCACCATCAAGAAGAAGGACGAGATTGTGCGAGCGATCCTCCCACTCGGGGGCTTAGCTGCAGTCCAGTACTCGCCTAAGTGTAAAAAATCCTACCAAGTGGTGAGCGATCCTCCCACTCGGGGGCTTAGCTGCAGTCTAGTACTCGCCTAAGTTTAAAAAATCCTACCGAGTGGCGA